>NC_143568.1:14982222-15311111 GCF_054136105.1 Typopeltis vanoorti | reverse complement strand
AGAAAATTCAACCAGACATCTTTGTTTTTCGCAGGGCTTTATGGACTGATAAATGGATACACAAAGAACCGAAAACATTTCGTTAAAAGTACATCAGATTTTTCGGAGTGAAAAGTTAATACCAGTAAAAACAAAGAATCTATATGGTGCTATGATTACAATTATATCTTTCAAGTGGATAGACTGTATGCATATGTTTCATATGTATGCAGAACTTCTTTATGAGTTCATTAGGAAGAAGACAAAAATCTAATTTTAGTGATACATGAAAAGTGATTTTCCATACAGAGTTGATTTTACTTAAGAACTAACCAATTATTTTGTTCATCTTTCGTCATCTTTCATATATTGTTCATCTTTTGTCTATGTAAACTAGCAAACTAAATTCAGATTAGCACAAATACGGCAATTAGGTGTGGTTTCAAAACCCTAATTGGTAACCACTTGATGAGGAATATCCTTCCTCCTTAAACCAATAATTATTTATCACTACCAATGTACAAAACAGCTATACGCATTCTTAGTGATTACGCATGGAAATACAACCCAATAGCTTTGGGTGTGGTCTTATGGGCGTAATGAAGATACTTGTGGGATGATTTATACTTAAGACCAGCGAAACTAAAGACATTTCTCAAGAATTCAGATTAATTATTCACCTTTCTTATAGTTAACAACTGGAGATCAGAATTTCTGAATAAAGTTCAAGAGTATCTTAGATCCTGTTTTTTTGGAAACTCAAAAAATAATATCTCTTTAATTATTAAATGGTAGGTATATGGAAAAAGAGATCCCACCCTGGCATCCCTATAATATAACTACACGCACGCAATAGCACTGTACAGAACGAGTCGTGTATTATGAACCAGCTAGTGCATACGGTAAAAATATGATAGCATGTTATAGACAATAAAGTAGAAGGTCAATAATAAATGTAATCCTCATCATCAAACCGGTAATCCATCAATGACAATTGTGCTCTTCAATGTGGTAAAATATCATCAGGTATTTCAGCATATGGTTCCACAAGTACTAGCACAACGCAGTCTAACGAGGTTGTTTCCGGTCGCATTTGTTCGATCATTGGTTTATATGGGATTTTTTCATGGTTTTTTAAATCCTCTCCGAATATAATAAAAATATGGAAGATGGTTTCTGAAAATCAGGATTTTCATTCACTCATTTAACTTCTGGACAAAAAAGTATTTATTTTATAGGCTTGGTTTTTCTATTAGCATTCTGTTTAGATCATAAGACACAACTACTCCAACAAATAAATCTTACGTGCATCCCCAGAAAGGATTTTTAGATTACATCTCAAATCTATGCTCAAATTCAAGATAAAGAAACACAGCATCACTTAGAATGCTGTGTTTCTTTATCCTGAATTTTCATTAACAGATGAAGAAAAATTTATTCATCCGAACTTAAGTCTTCTCCCTTATAATAAAAAAATATATTTAAAGAGTTTACAATTTATGAAAATTCTTTGGATAACATTTCACGGAATTTGCAACTGCATCTGATTAATCATGTGATCAAGAATCCTCTTGATCAAGTTATTAATAATGCTTTTCAAGAACCTGTGGTTACTGATGTTAATATTATAAGTTAATATTATAAGATTTCATTCTTAATGGAACCACGATATTGTATTGCAAAATAATAGAAAATATTATAAGCCATTCCCTCGAACATTAATTCCTAATCTGCTTACTACACGAACCTTGAAATGAGCCACAGCATTTGATACTACATCAAACCCACTATTTAGTAACTTAAAAGGCAACCGGATCATACAAGGATAAAGCACTTTAATGTTCACATAGGACATTCTGAACAGTTTGAAGCACTCGCATTAAATCTGCAGAAAAATCAATGTCGCCAAATCGATAAAAAAGGGATTCTTTGTAAGGAGATACATCGAATTAAATAATTTTTTTTTTTTTTTGCAATCATACTAATGGTGACGACTCACCTTTGAGAGGGTAATCCAGTCGGAGCGACCACTTCAGTGTCACGTGATATTTAAAGATGAGGGGGAGAGAGACGAACACACGGGTTACATCTGAGAAAAAGGGTTGCGGAATCCTCAGATTGTCCGACAGGTATCCAATTTTCTCGCACACTCTTGCGGCATCCTAGGTCAGACCCAGTAACCACCCCACACAACACGCCTCATGAACACTACGTAAACATTGCTTCTGTCTGTCCGTCCAGGCCCCTTCCGCCATCGAGGGCCCCTTGTCTCATTAGAGGGAACCTTCTGCTACTGTCTCTTTTCAGTAGGGGGACTGCCGTCTCCCTCCTCATATCGGGTCCGAACACCGGACTACACCGGCCTAATAGCGGCATTTCTTGTTCCGTCTCATCCAAGTCCCTGTCCCCAACAAACTGACGCACTGCTCTGGCCAGCTCTCCTGGGTCCGAAATGTCACTGTCGGAGAGTCCATCGCTTTCCATTGAAGCCAGGTGACGGGGTTCCACCTGAACCCTGACCGTGATGGGGCAGTTTGTGAGATAGACCTCCATGTCCATTGAGGCGAGGGAAGAACGTCTGGGGGTGTCATCACAACCATCCGGATCCGAAATCTCGATATCCTGAGGGGACGGCATGAATTCGTCAAACTGTGGGCTTATGGGCTTTTTTGGTCTCGGGGGTGGCGGAGATTTTTTTGGGGGAATTGGCAAACTGGGCTTGTATTCCTTACTGGGTCCGTTCGGGATGACCACCTGTAGCACCTGCGGTTCCATGAACGTTCCACCCCCTTTATCCTGCGTTATAGGAGCAATAGAGTTTCTCACTAGCTCGGGGGTCATCATTTGCGGAACGCACAGGTATGGCCCACTGGTCGAGGGTCCGTTCAGCTTCTCCTTGATCTTCTCGTCCAACAGGTGATCAGCCATCATGATCCCTTCAGACTTGCGGTGGTCTTTCATTGGCACTACCTTTGCTCCAGTGTCATGACCCTCAAAGGTCATGACGCACGCAGCGACGATCACAAAGCCCCCCAGACCCATGATTACCGGACCCACGTAAGTGAGATTGTGCAGATGGTACTGGCGATCCTCGTCGACCACTTCGATGGTGCGATTGCCTTCTTGTACATGTTCCGTAGACAATGTTCCGGCGTAAAACCCCACTACGGACATCGCCGTCCCTATGAGTAGTAGAACCATCCCCCCACTGAGAGCTTTGCATGCGGCCCACAAGCATTGTCGCGTGAACTTGTTCCGCACGCTCTGTAAGGTGCTTTCCTTTTCCTTGTCTTTATCCTGATCTTTCTTCGACAGATTCTGGTGCGTCGAAATCGGCTGGTGTGACCCCGCTCGAGGTCGACCTTTCCCCAACGCTGCCGCAGGACCTGATGCTCGACCGGTATTCTGCTGACGCAGTTGGCGCCCGATCACTGCCGCGCTGTTCATGACAGGTTACAGCGAAAGAAACTCGACACACACACAAAACACCAAAACACTTGACGACGTATTACTAACTTTTTTTTTTAATGCCGAAATTTTTGCCTAAGAAGAGGGTCAGAGGTCACGTCAGAAGGTGCTGCGTTTTTACCTCTTTCGACAGGAGTTGGTGCGGGCTGTCATGTTGAAAACTTGGGTAACTGCTGCCTGTAAACTCTTGAGAACAGAAAGATGTCGGCTGAAGAAATGTGCAATTCGGCCATCCTATTGGGCAGCAATCGCTCCAACTCCTGCCTCGAAAGACTCTCAGCTGTCGGCGACGCATGCGTACTTCGTCAAGTGAGACGAGTTCATTTCTGCAAGAGAGGAGAGGAGATGCGCGGACTGGGAGGGGTCAAAAAACGAAGTTTATTAGAACTCGGAGATGGCGCTAATTGACGAGACCCACGGAGGTGACGAAGGGAGCACGATACCACTAGAGTCGTCTTCGATCGCAAAATTGGTCTGCCTTTATCGAACATAACACGCAGAAACAGCATTTTGGTGGCAATTGCCATCGCAGCTACCGGCAGGAGATTCAAGAGAAAAATCGATATGGGCAGAGACAACATCGCGACCACACTCACATACCTGACTTGTCCATGTTTAGTGACACTTCCGACTTGCCCATCACTCTGATATTTGACCGGCTGCTGCCTCAGCGTTTGCCACCTGCAGCAGCGACAGCTAAAATAAAAAAAAAAAAAGGCACTCGGGTCGATCCTTAGGGTGTATCACTCATCCTTGCTGACGTGCGTGCCCTATACTCTATACCATGAAAGAAAGAAAGATAAACAGAAATTCTGGACGGAATATGACTTTTTCTCTCTTCATTTAGATGGGCGTCATCTTCAAAGGGAGTCACAGGTCACTTTGAAAACGCAGACTCGCAAACTATTCTTCAAATGCCTTCTGAAGATGAAGATCTGTTTCATAATCAGATCTTACTGAATTAATTCAGTAAAATTACGTTTATGTATAAAACTCTGAGTAAATCAAAACGAAAGACTAAACTAGTAATGATTATTACAATTTAATTCAAAATGGCATTATCTACTTAAATTCAATACATATTGCAATAAATTATTTTTATACACTTATAAAATGATACGAAATCCAAGAGTTTTTTAATTTCAGTAAAGTAAAAACTTTAAAAAGTTTTTGTTCCTTTCCCCTGAGATAGGAAGTGCCATCTATCGGAATACTTTCACACCTGATATGATTAACAGATCTAAAACAATGTGAATATTAATTCTGCGGAGATTTTCACTGACCATATTGTTTTTACAAGTAATTTCTTCATCAACATTTCATCTGTTTTTCCTCTTTCAGGATGTTATGTATTTACGCAATGAGATCCAATGAAATTATGGCCTTTAAGGAACCAATTTTCTACCAATTAGATATTCCCTGTGGGTTACAATGCATCGCATTTTCCTACTATTACTTAGCAACAATGGAAAATAAATGATCGTGTCAAGTTTGGAAAGGAAAAACATTTTCTGTTTTTAAACAGGAACCCATCTGTCAAAGTAGAAATAGCTGTTGAACCAGATAGAAAGATTTATCTGTGGATGTCCGGAAATGCTAGCCGATCATTCTGTTTATTCGTAAGTTATTTTTTTTTTATCTGAAAAATCCTTTTCCCTCTGCATTAACGTGATTTATGGAATTCTAGTATCCTCAGTTTATTTTCGCTAAACCATCTGTATGATGGTGCGTAAAAACCATTCCCTAAATTGCAATCTTCGTTTTCTTCTTAGAAGAATGCTTTAATAAAATCTGGATCCATTAGATTTATTTGCAGCTTTAATAACATATTAACGAATACTTCCTTTCTTCTATCAATCCTGGAAGCATTATTAATTAGGGCAGTTTATTAAAAATAGTTCCCTTGAAAAGTACTTTGTAGTTCGTATTCTTATCGAAGAACAAAACTAAATGAATCCAGTATGGATTGTAGAAAATAAACATGAGGATTCAAGAGAGAAAGAGCAAAGTAAGACAATAAATATCACAAGAAATCGAAGCCAAACATCCCAACATCGAGATAAAGAAGTCAAAATAAAAACGGAATTTAAGATATGAAAAATATATTATTCTAATTCACGAAATTCTAGAATTTATCTTGGAGAGTCAGAAATTAATATGTTAATTTCATGAACGACAAAAATTAATAAAAAAAACAAAGCTTCAAACATGAAGGAGAAACATTAAGAATAATAAATGAAATTAGCAAATAAACTGCCAGCTACACAAGGGAGCCATGGAATTGAAAACGCCAAGGTTTATTAGACAGATAAAAGAAAGGAAAATGCGGGAGAAAGCAAACAAATATCCAACTTGTACAAATTCTAAAAGCCTATTAACTTCGTTCAGTCATGTTCAATGCTGTTTATTGTTTATTTTCAATGTCTTTACATGAACGATAGTGAGAAGGTTATTAGGAAAAAAAAGCAAAACAAAATGGAGGCCACTTACGAAGACTTTTATTCGTCAGGGTTCAGAAATTGTGTAAAGTGATTATAATGACCTTTCCACACTCATAGTGATAATCAATGGTGTGTGTGTGCGTGCGTGCGTGTGTGTGTGTGTGTGTGTGTGTGTGTGTGTGTGTGTGTGTGTGTGTGTGTGTGTGTGTGTGTGTGTGTGTGTGTGTGTGTGTGTGTGTAGAAAAAACCTGTAGCAAAATTAAGACTTTTCCTTTGTTGATGAAGACATTCACCAACAAAGGTGCATCATTCTTTAACACGGACCCTCTCAGACAGAAATGAAGACCCCTATGAAGATAAGACATTCACCAAAATTTAATACTGACTTTTCTAAACAGATCCTCTATATAGCATATTTCCTTTTCAGTTTACGATAACTGTGCCACGTCTTCCGGTGTAACTTTAAGTGAACGTTATGCAGCATCTTTATTCAACATTAGAAAATGTTGTTTACATTTATTCTGCGATTTGCATGTGATATTGGCTCGTGATATCATTCCTTTAATAATGCATTTAGAAGATGAATGCAACTTATTCAACAACTAAGATACAGTTGGTTTTATTGGGAGTACAATTATAATCTCATTGACAGAGCGAACTAATGCGTTCTAAAAATCGAAAATAGATTCGCTCAGTTCTTTTATTTTTCCGTTTTTGATTGTATTCGCCGGATGCCACAATATATTTATAGATCCGTGTCAAGAGCGCTGTTTCAAAACAGTGGCCAAATGTATTGACGACAGCTGAATGAATATTACGGTGGTAACTTGCGCCCTCTTTATGAAAGAGCAGGAACCACCTAATTTCTTACTGTAAATAAAGTATAATTGCTTCCTTTGAGTGTTTCCTTATCTTTCCACGCTAATCCTTTACAATTCTTATGTAATCACTAATGGCATGTCATATGTGGCGCCATCTATTGATAAATCATGACGTTGCGGGTAACAAAATGAGCATCTGTATTATATTTAAATATAGATTCAGGGTCTAAGAATAACTGGTGTTAAAGTTAATAACATGCAAACAGTATATATATATATATATATATATATATATATATATATATATATATATATATATATATATATATATATATATATATCTTTCATCTGCATTTTTATTCTGTTGATAAGCATGGAATTACAAGAAATAAAATGAAGAAAACAACTAAAGACTTTTTCGCAGTGTGTGTGTGTGTGAGAGAGAGAGAGAGAACTGAGTGAATAGCTTGCGTGAGAAAGAATGGCAAAATTCTCTGCAATATTAATGATCCGTTATCACCCTGAAAACGTATACGGGACTTCTCCATTATCTTACCGAACCATGCTGATATTAGCTTAAGAAGAAAGAGTCTCTCTCTGTACATTAAACAGATATCAAAATATCTTTTTTCTTAGGCTGACAAATTACCTCAATGATTAGATTGCATGATTCTTTTTGTGCTCACAAATGTTAATAAAAACAAAACCAGTAAAATAAAACTAAATCGATGACAAAATCTAGTCTTATATACTTTTTTGTATCCTATGTATATTCTACTATCTATCTCTTTCTGTCTCTCACACTGCTTACTGCACTTTTAAAATGTCAAGGTTCGGCAACTGGGCAACTAAAACTAGGATAAAAATCTTTGTCGGAGTTACACTACCCATTAGCGATAATAAAATTGCATATCCGGTGTCTATAATCAGTTTACTTATTACAACCCTATATGTTATTACTCGGAAGCAAGGCGATAAAACTTTCGGTAGTTTCGCTAGGTTGAGTTAATATTCAGAAGCGACTGTGCAATTTACTTTGAACATATCATTGCCTACTACGCAGTTCATACTAAGTCTAAAAGAGATGTTTTATGTAACGAATATAGCGGTGAAGTTAGCTTTGTTACATTAGATACCATAGTGATGCATCCCGCGCGCTCACCATTGTTACGAAATTCGCGTCACTCATCTAGTGGCGCGTTTTATCTTCTGGAACATACATTCACCCAAATGCCTTACAAAGAGATACGTAGAATATTACAATGGATTTATTGGCCATAAATATGCTACATTATCCCACTAAATTTTACTTTCAGGTAAGTGTTACTTTTGCTATTTATTCCACTTTCTGTAGTATATATGTATGAAGACTATAAAGGAAAAATATAATAAATCACACTGTCACTTTTAAAGAATTTATGACAGTGACAGTGATTTTCATTTTATAAAAATTATCTTTTCATTGTAATCTGAGTGATAGACAGTTTTATTTGTTATGAACTAGGTCATTTTTCATGCTCATATTTTACATTTTCTATGGAATTTTTTAAAATCTCTGGATCAGAGTGTTCAAGGGTCATTTCCGGTCTATAAGATCGTTTCAAAGAGGCTACCATTAGTAGCTGAACCACAACATTTATTTAACAAATGGAAAATTTAGTTTGCACGGTTAGCCGAGTGGCAGTGCTCTTCGCAACCATATGCCTGGGAATGAGTGTCCTAGGTTCGATTCCCGTCGATCGACGACGTGAGGAGCTTAAGGATCTTCCTCAAGTTAGCCGATCTTGGGGGTAGACAGAAGGGTTTTTCCCCAGTTTAGGGGGTTTTTTCATCCTGCAAAGCAGGCAAACCCGCCTTGAGAACTCAGGACACAGGGCTGACCATCTTATCCTGTGAACAGTTTGAGGTCCGATGATCCATGCCATAATCTCGCGCCTTCTGAGGATTGAATTATGAAAACAGAGATGGAAAAATGCAACTTGCTTGTTAGTTTTTCAAAGAATAAAAATTAAGATGTACAAATACATTTTAAGCAAATATAACGCGTCATGCAATGGCGAAAACAATACCTCAAGGATAAACACTTCGTTTAGATAAATGTTCACAACAGTTAACATTTTCGTAGTATTGAATACTACGAAACAAATTACAGCATTATATCCAACACAGGAAAAAACAATTATGTTGATACACCAGTTTCCTCTTTATTTTGTAATCAAAAAGGCAATTTGATTACAAAGCTCATTGGTACATTAGATACCACAGTGATGCATCCCGCGCGCTCACCATTGTTACGAAATTCCCGTCGCTCATCTAGTGGCGCGTTTTATGTTCTGAAATATAAAGTTGTCTCATGAAGGCAAACACATTGTTGGACGTTTCAAAACAATGAAGAGACAAAAAACGTGACATAAAATCGTTTCAAATTTCGGCTTATCTTTTTATATATATAGAATAGATATATATTATCCATTATGAAAAAATGGATAATAGATACACAAACGCACGCACGCACATAGAGAGAGAGAGAGAGAGAGAGAGAATAACCGAGAACCTGTTGGATAAAATTTCAAAAATTACTTTCTAATATTTTTTTATGCTTCTAAAAGAATAAAGCAGGCTAATTTCTGAAAGAAACAGTATTGGGATAATTAACACTCCGCTGGCACGCAACCAGCGCCTAACAATAGGAAGTTGTGCATTGTTTGGCACACCATATTTAATATGGAGTTCAAATAGAGAGAGAGAGAGAGAGAGAGAGAGAGAGAGACGTAGTCATTAACACGTGGTGCTTTACAAAAGAGGATAATGAAGAGCCGGATAAAAGCACTATTCCTGACACTAAGACTGAAAGATGAAAGAAGAGGAGATTAGAAGCTAAACAAAGAATGCACACGCACCCTGTGCGAGGTACGTGGAATGTAAATTGTCCACCAACTGATCGATAAAGGAACGAATTAATTGGTGCGCCATCTTGTTTTTTTTTTGTTTAAGGTGAATACCTTGGTAGTAGCCCCCATCTGAAACAACAGCATAGCTGTGTTTTTGCTGCTTCAGTTTTCTATAATACAGCAAAAATAAAGCTGGTCATTCACGTGATGTGATGTTGGAAAACAGCTGCATAACCGCTAGGTGCGCCGTAGAGGAACATGACTACATATTTATCATTTCCGTCGCTGTTTCGTGTGCATATTAACAGTCTAACGGAGCGTGAAATGTTTACAGTGGTGTTGAGAAAGCGCTCCAGCCATACTCATAACACACAACGCCTAAATCACCGTAGTCAAGTGTTTTCAGTGCAAATAAGCGCGCGCTCACTTACACACACACACACACACACACACACACACACACACACACACACACACACACACACACACACACACACACACACACACACACACACACACACACACACACACACACACACACTGGCACTAGGTCGCGAAAGAACTTTAGGAAACGCAACCCCGTAAAACAACAGATACGCTTCCAAATAACAGGTGCGTTGTGAAAGTTAAGTTAGTCTAGTGACGACTAATGCATTCAAATGTTAGTTGGAAATAAAAAGGAAATATCTTATCTTATCCAGTGGCTTTAACAGGCCCTTAAGCGCCCACAATTCTTCCAGGCATGCTTGGATTTCGTAACCGAAACACAAGGATAAGATGATCAGCTCTATGCCTCTAAGTATTCATAACTGTAATCCATGTGCGTTCACGGGACCGGTTTGTTTGCTTGCGGGACGAAAAACCCCAGATAAACTGACGGAAAAACCCTGCTGTCCACGCCCAACACCGACTAACTTGGCTATGGCTGAGGAAGATCCTTAAGCTCCTCACGTCGTTGACGGGAATCGAACCTAGGACACTCCTTCCTAAGGCATACGGTTGCGAAGCGCAAAGCTAGCAAGGCTAACCGCGCGGACAAAAGAAAATATAGAAAAAAAAATTGTGACTATCACATATGCAAGGTTACAAATATACAGTACGTTAGCTTTGTAGGGTGAGCACGGTGCTTTTTTTATATTTATTTAGTTTAGTTTTTTACTTTCCTATTCACCTGTTGTAGAGTCCAAATATGAAACGTTTAAACTACTTGAGTCATCTTATAAGCCGAGCAGTGAAAGCGGAAGATTAAAAACATCCATCTAATACGGAAGTGGAAGGATTTCTCCACTAGGAAACTAAAGTTTTTCAACCCGCAAAATAAGCAAACTGGCGTGAAGAATTAAAACACAATCACAAAGCGTAAAATTGTAACTCGAAAGCCTTAGTTTCATCGTAATTCTGAAAAATCACAACAGCTGTTTAATTTATTTATACTTGTTTCGTTTCGTTCTGACAGTCATTTAAATGAGAGTCAAATAACAGTTTTGTTTAGCTGTTTCTTCTTGTTCTAGACTTCAATCAAGTAGCTGTAAAGCATCAATGTGAATTAGGTCGCGCGGTCACCGTTTTTACCTTGAACAGTATGTTAATGACAAATGTGCCGTTTGCAAAAAAGCTCCTAAAAGTTACACGCGTATTAATATTTCTATAAAATTAGGAATCACGAAGACTCGGGGCATGACATTTCGTATATATTATATCCATGATAGCCACACCCAACATAGCTCATAAATATTTTTTTCTTGAATATTTTTTGTCCTTTTAATTCTCTGTATACGTGTTGCACAAATATGTAACATTATTGGTTTATTTTAAATCATTCTTTCCGTTGAAGTTTCGTTTTGATAGAATTAAAATGCAAAGTAGTTAAAGTTTCTGTTATGTTATTACTACTTACTTTCTCTCCGAGTTATTAATGCATCGGAAGCGATTGCACACTGAAGAAATGATGGTTCCAGTTAACAAGAAATAGTGATATTAATATTTCAGTTGCATTCTGAAGAAAAAAAAAAGAAAAAAAAATTACAGCAATAAAGCATGCGCTGCATATGAATGCAGACATCGAGCAATTCCAAAATTGTTTTTACAATTTAAACTATCTTGGATATTTAGAATTTAGACAGCTATTTCACAAACAATTATTAATTTAATAGATTTATTTATTTTAAAATTCTGTGTGCTCTATAAATGCTGCTGAGCAAGATATGAATTTTCAGATGGAAAGAGAAGAGACGTGTTTGAAAGATAAACTGGAGGAAGGAAAAGATAGAGGTAACAATAAAGGAAAAATAGAAACGCAGGCCCAGACTAAGGTGTACTATAGAGACAGAACAATTGGTAGGGTGACAGAACCTCTGTTGTTATCGCCTGCTAGTGGTTACTAGGGGCAACAGTGTCTCCTTGCTAATCATGAAGAAACCCGAGAGTCACAATCAATGTATCGTGACCACTGCTGATGGAAGCAGCGACTCGATGGGGGAGGGAAGGTTATCTTCGCTCTCCTTGTAATGGCTTCGTGGATCTAATTTACTGGCAATAGCTTTCAGTGTAATGGATGAGTACTCGGGTATGGTTACCGGTAGTGACAAGGAAGATACTGATGGTAAAGGGACAAGAACAGACCACAGTGACTAAACAAATGCTTCGTGCTATAACCCAAATGAAATATATCCTTAAAAAAATGGCGTCGCTGCATTTTTTTAGTTTTCAGTAAGATACTGCATGAGTGTCTTACATTATTTTTGTATTTCCAAGATGAATCAACAGAGGGCGGTGATTTGTTTTGCATTTCCTTACCTACAACGCAATGTTTGATTTGCACGCACGCACACACACACACACACACACACACACACATGCGCGCATCTCTGTCTCTCTCTCTCTCTCTTTCTCTCCCGAGAGCCATTAGACTTCATGGATGAGCAGAGAATGTTTTTGGAATTTTACCCCAAGGATCACTCTTGCCGACACCCGTACCTCGGTAAAAATAAATGATGCTCCAAAAACCCGACAGCAGCTCCACCTAGTAGTAATAATTTAGCGCTTCATCCTTTAGCGTCTTTCGAGATAATTTAGAAGTAAAAAAGACCATATAGTTCAAGGCCAACCAAATGGAGTCTTATTCAGAAGGAATGTTTAATTTGCATAATGAACACGAAGAATGATCAATGACGTGTAATTTGCATAGGTGTCTAATTCTAATCGTTTTTGTTTGTGGAGAATAGCGTTTTATCGCCGGAATATTTTTTTCTGTGACTGAAGCTTAGAAGTATTTGAAATATTCACTGCTGAAATACGACGCATTTGCATACTTTAATTCACATTATTCTGTTGAAGAGTTCTCTGAATCGTCATTCTGAAGATTGATATTTTTAGCTGTCAATCTTTACTTTTTTCTTTTTTTTTTCTTTCTTTTTTTACGAGAATTAAGAATTATTTCAGTTGCTTGTGTTATATTAACAACTTTTTGGGAAGGAGAACTGCAAAGTTTTCGAATTAATGCGAACTCTAAAACAAACGAATCCCTTTTTATATACGAAGAAAGATATTTTCAATGCAACAGGATAAAATATTCACTCTGTCAAAATATATATTTGTCAATATATTTCATATATAGACAAAATTCGACTGAAGAAGATTCCTGATGCGTAGAAATTAATAAATCAAGATTCGTCAGAAAGAGACTCCCATGAATTTATGTGCATCATGAAACGCTCACGATTAAAAATTTTTCATGAGGCATGTGCTCAAGATTAACGATTCTCCAAAAAGCATATGTACAAGATTAAAGATTCTTCATAAACAGATGCCATTGCTCAAAATTTCAACTGCTTAGTTAACGGGTGTTCAAGATTCAAGATACTTCATTAACAGATGCTCAGGATTCGAGAAGATGCTAAAAATTCAGGATGTTTTATGGAATATGTTCAGAATTCAAGATGATAAAGATTCAGGATGTTTTATGGATATGTTCATGATTGAAGATGCTTCATAAACAGATGTTCAGGATTCGAGATGCTAAAGAGATTCAGATGTTTTATGAAATATGCTCAGGATTCAAGATGCTAAAGATTCAGGATGTTTTATGGAATATGTTCAGAATTCAAGATGCTAAAGATTCAGGATGTTTTATGAAATATGCTCATGATTGAAGATGCTTCATAAACAGATGCTCAAGATTCAGGATGTTTTATGAATATTCTCATGATTCAAGATGCTTCATAAACAGATTCAAGATGCTAAAGATTCAGGATGTTTTATGAAATATGCTCATCATTCAAAATGCTTCATAAATAGATGCTCAGGATTCGAGATGCTAAAGATTCAGGATGTTTTATGAATATTCTCATGATTCAAGATGCTAAAGATTCAGGATGTTTTATGAAATATGTTCATGATTCAAAATGCTTCATAAATAGATGCTCAGGATTCGAGATGCTAAAGATTCAGGATGTTTTATGAATATTCTCATGATTCAAGATGCTTCATAAACAGATTCAAGATGCTAAAGATTGAGGATGTTTTATGAAATATGCTCAGGATTCAAGATGCTAAAGATTCAGGATGTTTTATGAACTATGCTCATGATTCAAGATGCTTCATAAACAGATACTCAGGATTCGAGATGCTAAAGATTCAGGATGCTTTATGAAATATGCTCAGGATTCAAGATGTTTTATGAACTATGCTCATGATTCAAGATGCTTCATTAACAGATGCTCGGGATTCGAGAAGATGCTAAAGATTCAAGATGTTTTATGAAATATGCTAATGATTCAGGATGTGTATGAACTAATGTTTAAGATTTGAGCTGCTTCATTCACAGATGCTAATGAGTCCAGAAGCTTCATACACAGATATGGTCATTACAGTGCTGCTTATTAGTAGTGGTCGTATATCTTCAGAACAACTTCTATTTTACACATTATGTTGGTAAAAACTAAATATGCAAGTATGCACCGCATTCGTGTCACAGATAAATAATGACGCGAAACGGACGTCCAATCCTTCGTGATAGAGGAGGCGCAGAGTTTAATGTCACTACTGCGTCATTGCGCGTGATAGTGTAGTACATCTCACGAGAATTCCGGTATGGATTTCATTTGTTGTCAGGAATTATTTTTCCTGTTTTAGTTTTCTATGATGATGATTGTGGCGGCACTCTCGTTATGCACCATCCAGGAAGCGTTAATTTTTCTTTAACCGGAAGTGCGAAATATTCTTTTTTCTCCTCTCCAGCACAAACAATCACCAATTATAGTGTGCAACTGAATCAGCGCTAATCGATATGGGAAACTCTTCATCCTACTTTCCGCAGACGCAGCATTATCGGTGGCACTTTGAAAGAAGTAACAAGTAGATCATCTATCACCCATGCTGAATAATTCCCAGATAGAGCGACTGCCGAACGTTTTCTCCACTCGGCATCCATTATTCATGAGCGAAGTCCACTACTAACAGAAAAAAAAGGAAATAAAATTATCACAAACAGTATTCACTTCAAACTGAATGCCTACAGAGGGCGCTGCATAATTATAGGTTGGAAAATGAGCGTGTTTTACATGGGTCTTTAAAGCGATCTATGTAAAAGAAATAACACCCGTGATCGCAATATATACACTGCATTGCACAATATTAGGAGTTGGTGAAAATGTGGAAATATTAAGAACAAAGTTTGTATTTATTTTTCTGAGCTAATTTATTTCGCACATCTTCCTCCATTCTTAATAAATCTTCTCAAGACTGTGTTTACATAATATAATTGAATTTCAGCATTAAAGTATTCGTTGTAGGTATTCCAACGCGTTGACTTCTTAGCGTCATTCTAATGACTCCGAAATATTTAAGCCCAGGTCGCGTCGCTCGCAAAGCGTGTTGCACTTCGTTAATTTAGTGGGCAACACTTTAAGTCTGCGTGCTGTAGTTTGTCTCCAGAATTCCTGTTTCGTTCAAGTGAATAATCTTCTTGTTCGCTTGATTACAACTCTTCGCAATGTAAACACATCTTAACGTTGTTTTACAACCTCTGCATAGAAATACGATTGAAATGCCTTTATGATTCTTTTATATGATAAACTTCATCAATCTCAGGAGGAGAAGAAGAAGAAGAAGAGGATGATGATGAAGGAGAAGAAGAGATGAAGAAGTAGAAGAAGAGATGAAGAAGAAGAAGAGATGAAGAAGAAGAAGAGATGAATAAGATGATGAAGAAGAAGAGATGAAGAAGAAGAAGAGATGAATAAGATGATGAAGAAGAAGAGATGAAGAAGAACAAGAGATGAATAAGAAGAAGAGATGAATAAGATGATGAAGAAGAAGAGGATGAAGTAGATGAAGAAGATGAAGAGGATGAAGTAGATGAAGAAGATGAAGAGGATGAAGAAGAAGCTGATAATGGTATTTTAGAAAAAATAAACGGTTTTCTGAAATTCCCGAAATTTTTGTTTTCTACAAGTGAACTCCATTAAATTTTACCAAAATAAATTTTAAAAATTTACAACCAACTTCATCGGGATATTATTGTAGGCATGTTCCAACTGTGCACTGTCATATTTTATGTATGCTAGCGAAATTCTTTTCCATCTTTCTCACGTGTTACTCAATTCGGAATGTGCTTCTTTATTTACAATTTTCACACTTTTCGTCGCTGAGTTCCATTTGGAATATCCTGTACGAGTGACGTTCGAAATATTCTGTCAATTTTTAACCATTCGCTTCATAGAGACTCAAGAAATGTATTTCAGAAACCTTCATCTTTAAGAAATGTAACATGATCCAAATCGACATTTGCAGTTCTTTTTTTTTACTCCTGAAATTTAATTTTTGTAAAATCAGCGTGTTCCTGAATACTGAGCATTACTTTGTGAAATTCCTACTAGAAACATCGAATCCATAAAAGAGTAGCTTTCGAATATATTATTATTTTTGTATTTACTTTTTATTTCCGAGTTTAAATAAAAGATTACAATACTAAAAATTAAATAATATGAATTAAATACTATTCAAATCTGTTAGTGCGTTTTAAATTTGTTCGTTTAATTTTGAACTCTGTCGGTTAATTTAAAATTTTGTACTAAATTTAAAATGGATGATATTTTAATAATAACTACTGAAATTCAATGTACAATTCATGTTTCAAATTATTTATTTTTCAAAATCTTATATGTGATTTTAACTGATCGATTTGAATGATGCATCGATTCCAGCTAAATGAATCCCTGGAATAAACTGAGTTCTGTTTGTGGGAAGTTGGGATCGCATTTTCATAACAAACAATTTCTCCTTTATATAATATTAATAGATCTGCATGCTATAAACAACTAATTAACGTAACTCATTTATCCAATAAAATCATATTAATTGCTGAAAAAAAATTAAAATGCTGAGTTAGAACTGGCTTACACCTTCATGGATTATTATAAGCATGTACAGCACATTTTAATGGCTCAACGTTTTTTGCAAAATTATCAGCGAAAAATCACGAAGAAATTATGCTTAGAGCCGAGTGTTCTGTTGTCCATTGCTCAACAACAGGACAATAAAACAAATGTCAGAATTTACTTGATATCACTGCTGAATTTTTATTTTGTTAAACAGAATAATAAACGTTAAGGTCTGTACTTTTCTGTTATAAATTAACTGGAATATATCTCGCACTGAAACTACTGTTTGCTTTAGGATTTTTCCATGTGCCTACCGACCCATGTAGTTTGACACACCGTAGAGTATGTTAATGCATCTTGTGAATAGGCTTAGGTGTTGAATTTTATTCGTCTCTGTTTTTTCACGTTATTATTGTTTGTGCAGTGTTCCGTGTAGCATCATGAAAACATACAATGCACCCATTTGAATCAATGGCGAGAGATCCCGTATCTTTACATAAGCAATTCGGTCTTTTCCAAAACTCATCAAGGAGAGAGCCTGGAAGAATTACCATCAAGGATGTAATTCTCCCAACATTGCTGATATGTTGAACGGTTTCAATATTAGATTTGGAACATTTTTATAATCATATATGTACGTAATCTTTCATACTGACATTTATCTCTATATATTACATAAATAAGTTGCTATTTTAATTTTTCGGAAATGCTGGTTTAACATTTACTGCAAAACAGTATTTTCATTTATGACTAAGGAACAACTAAAATAATGTTTCAACTGAATCACTTTGAAAATGTTTTTGATTAATAATTATGACAGCTGTAGGAGCCTTTTCTTCCAATATGTACTCCGTGCTCTTTCACCAAGGTGACTGCCACCCGGGTGCACGAGAATATTATCGTCCTTCAAATGTTAATCTGATTAAATTAAAATTGCTTGTGCTACGATGCTGGGCAATCTCGGCTGGAGTGCCCTTTCCACATTTGGCGTGTTACGTATTGACTGTAATTCTTTGGTCGAAGTTGGAGGTTGCTTCATTTATTAGGAGGTCGTGCTCAGCTTCATTAAGATTCTCGTATAGTGGCGCTATCTACCTTCGATATTAATACCTAGAACAAAGTGGCACTCTCATATACCCTTTTATTTTGTATTATCCTTTTCTTTTAACTTGTGAGATATTATTTTTTCTTCTCTTACAAAGGCACATAAAATTCATACTTTAATCAGAATAAAACTGCTAGTAATATCTTAGTATTATAATTGGCTAGCGTACCTGCTCTCCAAGCAGCAGGTTGTGGGTTTAAATCCTCCCACCATGGGCATGGATGTGTGCGTGTGCGTAAAGGTCATTAGGTGGTAGATGAAATTCATTGCTTGATGTGAGGCTACCACCATGCTTACAAAAGATATGAAGTGGCTTGAAAAAATACCATGTATGTCTCTATCTCTTGGATAGAGACTCTGAGAAAGAGTGAAAGAAGTAAGATAGATGCATTTGAATTATGAGTTTGGAGACGCTTACTAAGAATACCATGGACTGAAAAGCAAACCAATAAATCAGTGATTAACAGAATAAAGCCAGATTGTTCCCTCGAAGCTATGATCATCAAGCAAACATTGTCATACTTCGGACATATGCGAGCAAATGACAGTCTGGAGCAGATGATGATGCTTTCTAAAGTTGATGGAAGCAGGAGAAGAGGAAGACTAAGAATTAGATGGTGGATGGAGTTAAAGAAGCAACTGGAGTGCGCTTGGAGGTTCTGAAAGACATGGTCAGGGAGAGATCGGAATGGAGAGTGTATGTTCGTGGAGTCACCAGGAGTTGAAAACGACTCGATGGAACATAACACACATGTCTCTATCTCAAGGTTCGTGGATTACTGGATATATGAACTGGTTGACACAGAATCGTATCTACCTAAACATTAAACAACTGATAATATTTAAATACAGTAGCAACATTTCGATATTGATGTTATGCTTTTCTACACTTTTACAAGTAAAAAATGAACATGAATATGTCAGAAAAAATATTTATTATATAATTTCTTGCTACAATATATTTTAATATTTTTAAGTTATTTTCCTTATTACAGTATGTACGTAAATTTATGTTATCAATCGAACTGAAGAGTGGTTTTTGAAACATTTTGTTGGAGGTTGGTATCCTAACACATTTAATTCAAAAATTTTACAATTTTAGTATCTTAAACTTATGCTTTTGAAATGATAAAATTTTAATCTTATTAAATTCTTCACGTTAAAGTATCGTGTTTAAGTATTTACGCATTTATACTCTGTAGTACATTTAATTCAAAAATTTCATATTTTAATTTCATAACTTTTAAGTATTTAAGATCGTGCATATTTCGTGAATTATGAAATCTCACAATCTCATTACATTTCAGTTTTTTTTTGTTGTTTTGTTGTTAGTTACATAATATACAAGAACAAGTGCTGTTGATGGCAAAAATGAGCATCTTATGTTTCGCTTGTTCATTAAACTTTAAGTATGTAGCAATTAATATGCAAAATTCCGGATCGTGTGCAAAAGTTTCAAGGGCCGACACGTTAAGGTGTCAGAAACACCGCTGGGTGTGGTCACGCAGCTCGAGCTACAATACATACTTGACAGTTAATTGCCCCACCTTTTTTTTTTTTTTTTTTTTTTTTTTTTACATAAAGTACAGTTGGTGCTTAACGTAGTATCTTCGCTGTTACAGATTTTCGGGATTGTTCACTAGACCATTTTTCTTTCTTTTTACGATGTTAGATAGTTCTGTTTTTGTTTGTATTTTACCACAAATTTTTCTGTTTACAATTCAACATATAAAAACACGATATGAGCTATAAGAGTTAAGAATTGAAGATTCTATACAAGCTATACGAAAATATTATTCTACTTTATAGAAAAAAACTATTCTAGGAAGTGGTGTGTGTGTGTGTGTGTGCTTCGCGTGAGGTTGCTTGAATACCGATCTACATCCGCAGAGAAGTATGAATCCTTCTTAAGAAAGAGACAGTGCGGAACAAACCAAGCAAATCACGAATATTCGGTTCTGGAATATGCGGGCTGATGTGCGAGAGTGTCACGTGACTAAACGCAAGTGCTCATCGGCGCGCCTACGAGGTGCGAACAGTCTTCGAAATGGAAGCGTCCTTGGAACAGCGTTATGCGATTAAATTTTGTGTGTGTTTGCAAAAATCGGCATCGGACACTTTTAACATGATACGCGAAGCTTTCCACGATGAAGCAATGTCGAGGGCAAGTGTTTTTCGCTGGCATAAAACTTTTAAGGAAGGCAAAATGTGGAAGATCTTGAACGTGAGGGAAGACCTTCAACGTCCTTCACAGAGACAATGATCAACACAGCAACGATTATCATCAAGCACGTCAAAAGGAAGCGTCCATTGCTGAAGAATGGCTTCTTACTGCACCACGATAATGCAAGGCCACATATTGGTGGTGGTATAGTGGACGTTTTGCAGAAGAACAACATAGATATCCTACCACACCCTCCATATTTCCATAGTCCTGATCTCGCACCGTGCGATTTCTGGCTGTTTCCTTACCTCAAGAAACCACTAAGAGGCCGCCATTTCGAAAGCAACAAAGCATGTGTAAAAGCTGGGGAGGCGGTTTTGAAAGAACTCTCAAAAAACGGACTTTCACATGTGTTTAAGAAGTGGACGCAACGTTGGGACAAATGCATCGCGTCTCATGGTAGTTGCTACGAAAAAGACCATGTAAATGATGACGATTAAAGTTAATCTGTTTTCTGTATAAATATAGTCTTATAACTTATTGAACAGCCTACGTATTATTCTACTTTACAGAAAATCCCAGCTGCAACCTTGCATTCTTGTAACTAACCATGCAACGGTTAGTTACAACAAAAACTTCATTTTGTTCTGACCATGATACCTTATCATATCATCCTCATTAGCAGGATTTTTTTTGTCCACCTTAGCTGATTAGAAAGCTATCTTGAGCAGGCAGGATATCTTCCAAGATTGTCTTCCATCCTTATTAAGACAATGTCCGATGCACGCTGTATGTGTTCAGATACATTTAATGGTGCAATTCGTGGTCCGCGCAGTCATTTGACTAATTTGCAGGATGATTATTTATCTTTATGATCCACAGTCTGTCTTTTGCACTGATCAGATGCTTCCGGTCCACGCTAACTCAATGTTTTGTGTTTTTCACATCGTTCTCGGGCATATCAAAGATACTGTCGAACGTGGCAATATCACGATACAATTTTATGAAAATAAATTTAAATTAAATTCCAATAATTTAAAGGGTTGTTATTTTGGAACAACGCTTAATTTAAATAACTTACATCGTATAAAATCTTTTGCGCTGCTAACTAATGTTAACAAAACCAACACTTAATTAGTGGAGGCTGAAACTAACTCCCAACAGAGGCGAATGCTAGTCTTTCAATTCAGGCTTCCTCTTATTATCGTTCGGGGAGTGAGAGATGTGATTGGTCTGATTAGAGGAATAATGAATTACTGACCATTTAAAACTATATATTTAGACATTTATGTACATTTAATCATGCAAATACAACATTTATTTCACAAATGATATTCTATCTTTTTCAATTTAGCTACTTGAATACAAATTCTACCCTACGGTTCTTCTTTATGAACTGGTCAATAACATTGTCATAAAAAGTGGTTTGTAACTTAATTTTCCCAAGCAACACGCACACTTGTAAAGGCTGGCTGAAGATAACTGGCTAGAGCTACGTTGACTGCGTATGGCCAGTGTATAAGCAACAGAGTGAGACGACGTGAAATGGCTATGCGCGCGCATGAAATCAGAGTGCTGCTGCGAGGACCTGGAAGCTCCTACAACCGAGCAAGCCAAGGTAGCTTGAACTAGACGAGCAAGCATCGGCCTTCGATGCACAACGCAAAGCTCAATTATTGCCGCGCAAGCTTATGACGTCTTCTGTCTATAAAAATAAAAGCCTAAATGGAATGCTTATAAATGCGTGCATTTATTAACAAATAAATATTACTTCTTTCTCAATTAATGAGCTTGCGCAGCAAGCATGGAGAATTCTCCTCTGCTCCCAACAATTTTACGAAGAGATATAAAACCAACTATACTGAAATGTTTGAAATAAATGATTTTATATTGTTATTAGTCGGAATTACAGTCGAAGCAGCTAAGACTATGCGTGTGATCTTCACCTATTTCGTCTGTTTTGATGAAAAACTCAATTATGAAGTTAGCAAATAAAAATATTACTGTTACTATGAAATATAACTTTCAATACATAAACAAGATCTCTTGTATCAAACAGCTGTAACAGCAGGCTTTTATAAGCATCCATCCCTTCGAATCCTGCCTTACGCAATATTCCAACCTTTAAATAAATGCCACTTTTATCCACTCATCTACCAACATAAGTCTATTAAGTAAAGTTAATGTATCTAAATATATGTTTATCCATCATAATCCTTGTAGCGGTGTATAGGCTTCGCTCTCCGTACAAGCGATGAATTTCACAGCCCAGTGTAAGATCCCCAACTGCTTACTGGAAGCCTAAAGTGTATTGCAAAAGTTCGGACTCAACACAATGTACAGAAATATTTTTTACTTAGTACAGAAATCTTTCTGTACTAAGTAAAAAAAATAAATAAGAAATACAAAATATATAATAACATTTATGAAAATAGAAACAAATCCTTTGTCTACACACGGTGCGAATGTACAAGCTTACAAAACCTTGGGAGCACATAAAAATTGATTTTTTTCTGTAATCTTTCTTTTAAGGATAAAAAAATGCTCTTTCATCATGAGGCATTTAGAATGAAATGAAGAAATGCTCACTTTTTTAAAATTTGTTTATAGTTCGTTACTTTTAGAAAACTTATTAACTTTTAAAAACAAAAAAATTTTTTATATAAATGACGTAAAAATTAAAACATGAAAATGAAACTTTCTTTTAATTACATGGTTCAGAATTTAGTAACAGCACACACACACACACACACACACAGATTCGTTTGATGTATACAGCAAAAGAATTGCAGTCGACAGTATTCAAAAGCCAGAATCCAACAAAAGCCAAATGAAATTCGGCTGTAAGTATTACTCACCAGACGGCGCCCTGTTTGTTCTGTTACCCGTAGAGGATAGATATAACGAAGAATGGCACAATTATCCGCGGTTGGCGGTCCCTTGCGTAATCTGTCAAGAATGCGAGTTGCGAATCTCCCATGTTTGTGAACTCTGACATTTGTTCCCGAAACACGAGACGCGGTCGACAGTATCCATAGTTCATAGCTGTCATCGCTGACATGGAGGGGGGGGGGGGTTCACGTGCATCGCAGACGACGCAATGTGCACGTGTGGAAATTGGTAGTCAAAAGAACCTTACGGCGACAATGCAGCTTCTTCCACAGGCCAGTGCTTGGGATGATAGCAAGAGAGAAGAGGTAACAACCTCTGCTACGAGAAAACTAATTTTGTCCTAAATGCGCTTTTAATGGAAACAGTCCATAATGAAGTTCTTCCATGTTGGTAACGGTGGAAAATATTTTACAGTTTTCTTGTCGGGTTAGCACCAACGAACACATCAGTTCAAAGTTATTATTAAACTTCACAATCTGTTGTGTAAAAAATCTATATTGAAACCAACCAACAAAAAAGAATATATATAAAAAAAGAAATAGTTAGATGTATGATGTGCACAGTTTAATCTGTAAACTTGATCCATCAGGATGACATAGAAGAAAATATAGTTCCCATCAGAGGGCATCGTAAAAGATCTGTTTGGCTTCGTATTAAAAAAAGAAAGAAAAATCATTTGAAGGAGATGGGGTATTCTTACATTAAAAACCCACTTTATGTCATTCCTAGTGGTTTTAAAATGTATCCTAACATCGCAATCATTTTCATAAAAGAGCACGTAGATGATTTTTCATTTATCTTAGATAATAGCAGTTTTGGAAGGGGGTTAGCGCTTCTCTGCGTGCTAAAAGATGGAGTGAAAATCATTACTGTAGATATTCGGATGGCTTTTTCCAAGTTTGAAGACAAGCGACGAAATTTCCTAAAGAAATGGAGCGAGAAAATAGTCCTCGATGCCTGAGTCGCATTTCTATTCCAATCGCTTCTTTGTAACGCCAGAGGACAAACTACTTGTTATCACTTAAAATAGGGTGCATGTTCGGTTCAAAACTGTCAGAACCCGTTTTCTACAGAGAGAGAGAGAGAGAGAGAGAGAGAGAGAGGATAGAATTTGAACTGTGTGTGTGTATGTGTGTGTGTGTAGTGAAGAGTGTGACATTCTGACAGGGAATGATGAGGTAATTTGTATCCATCGGCCTCGACTTTGACTCGCTTTTCGCCTTGTGACAGGTTTCAAGATAACAGAATAGCGGAAGCGACCCTATCCTTCCAGAGTAACACTAGTTAGACAGTTACCAACAGCTTGAATGTAAAGAAATCCTTTCACAAAATGGACATTTAAAATGAAGCATTGATTTATGAAGATTGGTGCACTTAGAGTAAGCCCATTGTAATTTTCTGTAATTTCGATAATGCCTTGTTGCATTGAAATCATAGCACTACCGTGATAATTTATAATTTACATTTTAATTTTTAATTCTACGTTTTTGTTTAAATTTTTGCAAGTTCCCATTTATACCCTTCGTGTTTCCAGCACCACTTTTCATCATATGGAGAAGTCAATAGAGCAGAGAATACAATAATAAAAGGTTGACTGCATAAACAACATCCCCTGGTTTTAATTTATATGCAATGTATTACGACAAGTCTCTTTGAAACCAAACATTTTCAAGAGTCATTGCTTTTCGAGATAATTTTTAACTAACATTTTAAAATAAAATTAGAAATGTAACAAATGTTAATGCTTTGGTGAGAAATTCAAAAACTTCAAATGGTTCAAAGATAGATGGTTAAATTTCGATTATACCTACAGACACGTTTGTTTCGTTAAAGATGTTGTTTCCTACACGGGGAATATTACAAATGATTTTTTATTTTTGCCCTTGCGAGACGATGCCAGCTTTCACTATAATACGGTGGCAACTGCAAGCTTCATTTAACACCATGAAACAATTTTTATATAAATATTAACTCAGTTTTCCTGTGTAAAATTATTATTCATATCAACGATAAAGTGAACGACATACTTTAAGCCAATAGAAGATGCAGAAACAATATAGCCAAAAGTCTTTCATTGTCACCATAGTAACGCCCGTGCTCACTTTTTTAGAATCAGCTCTAAGGTTATTTCTCCACTCGCTCTCTTTCACGCATGTGCGCAGTTCTTCCATTATAATACTGTAGGACCACTGGGACATGGTCCAATGCTCTAAAGAATTACTCTGTCTTTGACAGATGAGAATGGCATTGAATACGGGCTGCCAACCCCATGTTCATTCTCGTTAAGCGTTCGAGAAACGCCTGACGCGATCGGTGAAGTATTTTGAATTAACGAACAAGAGAATTTACTTAGCGATGATGGACACTGATAGTAAAAGCATTGACAGCTGCCTGTTTTATTTATTTTTTTATACTTCACAGCAAACAGAACTTTCTCTTTCTGTCTATTCTCCCTTTCATATACTTTCCTTTATTTCTTCTGGCTGTGTTATCCCTTTTTTGCTTCTTTATTTTAGCTGATTTTCTCTTTACGTTTCAAAACTCTTAACATGCATTAAACTGTCTAAGATACATCAGTATATCTGAGAACAAGGGTTTTATTTGGATTGTTGCCGTGTGCTTTAAATGCACCATAAGAAGATCAATGTATTAGATCAATGTAGCGTAATACATCAGGGATTTTTTTCTATTCTGTTGTTCTTTAGAACAGGATCAGAACTGCAAGATTTTATTCTACTGTTTTAAATAGAATCAGACTGCAACTATTATTCTATTGTTTTGAAGCGATTTAAAGCTCTCCCGTATCCAAATAACCAGTTTCTCTTCAATAAACGATTCCTTCCAACCGCTCTCATGTTAAATCAATAAACAATAATTTCAAATGCCAGCAACACGTGAACTTTAAAAGCAGCAGAGTGGGTACGCCTTGAGCCCCCCCCCCCCACACTCTTTGGTTGTTGGCTTTTTTCCACGATAGCATTTTAAACAGGTTGCATTTGGAAATTTAACTGCCATAGCACGAACACATCACGGGGGGTGATGAAAAGACTCGTGCAATCTGAACACGATTTCATTTTAATGCCAACTTTCTCGCTTGAGATTAAGAAGCAAATTCCAATTTAGCGATCCTGCAAGAGAAAGAACGAACACAATCAGAATGATTATATGGTAATGGGATAGCATGATAATAGTGGGAAATTTAATATTACTCCAGTAATACAAACATTTATTATCTGCATTGTTCGATCAGGAATCCAATAAACGCAGCTTTTAATCATTTCGAATCCATTTATCTGTAATAAATTATATTTCCTAGAAATTCTCATTATTGGGAGTATTCTGTTCACAACCAACAGACAAGCCAGTCTATGAAACTATAGCGGTGCCACGCCATCGACGGCTTCTCTGCATGGCATTATTTAAACACCAAGCATTTATTACACTCCAGCGGGTCCGATTTCAATTAAACGATAGGATTCCTGTTCTAATTATTCTCATATTTTGTACAAATGAATCAATACCGATGAATACGGAGGAATGTTTGCAAGATATTTAATAAGAGAGACATTTTATTGAATGAAATGTTTTGAAGCTAATCGTCTGTTACGTTTGTTTCTATGGCTATTATATGCGGTGATGACATTGTGATTTGCTAGTGATGCCTTCACGTATATTACCCCAATTCTTATGTGGAAGCAGACTGGATTCATCCTCTTCAACAGGAGTATTTACCGGAAACAACTATTTAGAAATAGAACTTCGTTAAAAGGCAGTGTTCTTTTGTTTAATGTGTGTGTATGTGTGTGGCGCGCTCATGTACGCATAATAATAATAATAATAATAATAATAATAATAATAATAATAAATCAAATAAACATAGCGCCTTCTTTGCCGGCATTGGCTGTAAATGCTACACTCATTTCATTATTATCATGTTTTTTTTTTTTTCGAATCCATTTCCATTTTTAGAAGGAAACATAAATTTTATATTATATAATTACAGTTTTGAGGTTTAGTGATTCGTTAATGTTTTTTCTTCGCAGTTCAATAATAATCATTCAAAAAGAATTTTTAATATCTCAAGAAAACTAAAATTAAACTCTGTATTGTATTTAATGGTATGATAATATCAACGGAAAAATCGAAAACTATGGCCTTTAAAGGACAAGATCCAGCAAGAACTAAAATAGTAATAGATAACAAGATCTTAGAACAGGTGAATTCATTTAACTACCTAGGATGTACGCTCACATATGAAAATGAAAAGGATATAAACGTAAAAATTGCAAAATATTTAAAAATAACAGGAGTAATTAACTCTATATTTAAACCAAACCTAGTTCAAAAACGAACCAGGCTAAAAGTATACAATACATTAGCCCTACCAGTCTTAATGTATGGAAGCGAAATCTAGACAATAAAACAAAAAGACAAACAAAGATTAACAACAGCAGAAATGAAGTTTATGAGAAAAACTGCAAAGTATACCCTATTTGATCACAAAAGAAACGAAGAAATTATGAAAAAATTACACCAAGAACCAGTAATAGAAAAAATTAAAAAATATAAACACAAATGGATGGAACACGTTCAAAGAATGAAAACAGAAAGATTATCAAAACAAGCCTTAAAGTACAAGCCATTAGGAAAAAGAAAACCAGGACGTCCTCTTCAACGATTCAACGATGACTTCTAAGGCCGGAACAGGCTACTCTAAGCCTAAATCCTTGATAGGCATGATGATGGTGATGATGTAAACTGAAGGTAGAAAACGGAACTGTGCTTCGGTGCAGTGAACTTTACATGCAGTTTCAGAACTATAAAGCATGATGACAGAAGAACGATATGGAGATGTTTCTCGTTTGGTCCACTTGTTTTTATCTAACTTCCCATGAACGGAGAGTTACACATCTATGCTTTCAATAACGCTAAATATGGAATTCTACAGTGAAAGAATATACTGCATTTGTTCCAGTAGAACAATCCACTCCCCAGCCAAACACCAAAATGTGCTGATTAGTTTGAGGATAACAATGTGTTTCTAAATTCTAATGGAGGGATCAGTTCAGAGCCCTAATCTAAACCAGATTAAATATTTGTGAAATGAAGTAAAGCGATGAGTGGTGTGATGAACATATTTGTAGGCCAATATCACTAGCAGAACTAGAGATAATCTCACACGAGCGCAAGGGATTAATTTTCCATGAAGTACATGTAATGTTAGTTGACGAAGAGGATTAATTGGCGATTCAGGCCAGAGAAGAGCTGGACTTTATCAGGAAGTAATATTAACTTTGCTGTATATTTACTGGAGTTTGCAGTATTTTTGGCAGCATAGGTAAGCTGTTGATTTCTAACGTTATTATATTAAAGACAGAAATCAACACCGTAAGCTTTGTTGTCAAACAAAAACAACAAAATAAAAAAACAAAATGCAGTGGTAAAACTTCCGTGGATTGTCATCGGAGGTCTGTATTATTTTGATAAAGACACGTATGCGCATTTTTAACATATGAAGATGGCAAACCGAATGTAAGTTTAATTTCCAGGACAGTGCCTGATGAAATTTAGCCAAAAATCCATGATTTTGAAGTTATTTATTCTTAAAATAAGTTTTAAAGATCAGCTGGTCATCTTGAGTACTTTTACCTTTTTGTTATCTTTATTGATATACACCCTCTATCCAAAAAGAAACCGACCTTTTCGAAAATAGAAGAAACTAGTGGCGCCTCCTGTTGTATCTTTTTGTTGTCGAAAGCGGCAACCTTCATTAGTGTTGTGTCAACTGTTTGTGACATTTGTTTCATTAGAAGCCGAGTTATAGTGCCAAGAGTGACAGTGTGTTTTGACGAACGGTCGGTCGTCACGATATTCATGCCATACGCGACGAATTCTCGCTATCAATCGCTTCAAAACTTCGAGATAAAACTCACCATTGACCTTTTGGCCAGGAGGAACGAATTCTTCGTGGATAATGCCCTTGGAATCGTAGAAACAAATCAGCATTGTCTTTATGTTTGACTTCTCCAAGCGACATTTTTTCGGATGCCCCTCTTCTGCTGGTCTCCACTCAGCACTCTGGCGCTTTGTTTCGGGCTCATACTCAAAACACCACGTTTCGTCACCAGTAACGATCGTTTCAAGGAAGTCTGAGTCCTTACGAGTCCTTAATGAGGTCCTTGTAGTGTTCAATTCGATACATTTTTTGGTCGTCGGTCAACTTGTGGGGAACAAATCGCGAATTCAATTTACGAAGGCCCAAACTCTCGGTCAAAATGTTGTGCACAGTTGATTTTGGAATCCCCAATTCATCGTCAATCAATCTAACGGATGATTTCGGGTTTTCTTTGATGAAATCAGGCACATGTTAAGTTAGCTCAGTCCAGTTTTTGGATGACCGAGCTTTTCCTCGTCCTCAAGCGGCTCACGACCACTTTGATATCGCTTTAAACCACTCGTAAACTTGAAAACGGGATAAGCATTCATCACCGTATGCTTTTTGAAGCATTTGATGCGTTTCGGTAAATCTTTTACCAAGTTTTACCGAAGTCTTGGCACTATAACTTGGCTTCTAATGAAACAAATGTCATAAACAGTTCACACAACACTAATGAAGGTTGCCACTTTCGACAGCAAAAAGATACAACAGGTGGCACTACTAGTTTCTATTTTCGAAAAGTTTGGTTTTTGGACAGAGGGTGTACGTCGTAAGTATTCACAGAAACTGTCTTAAAAGATTAACTGAAGTTTATCGTTCGGAGTGTAGCAAGTAAGTAGTCAAATTTAGCACACTGTCCTAAATTTTCAACTCCATAGCTTGACACAGAACAAAAGGCTAAATTATGACAAGTTGCCTAATATCGTGTTGAACGTTAGTCACGTGAAACGATATCGAATCGGCATTGTTAAATCAACCACTAATGCATTCATCTACAACGCATCCCATAATCCCCGACTGGTATAAGATAAAAATAATAAAAAAGTGTTTACTTTAGAATACAAGGTTTTGATGACATCAAGAATGCACACAACTTTTTACTGTAGCTGTTGTAAGCTTCTTCAAATAAGGTACATCTTTAACTTCAGAATAATATTAAGCCTACGCAAAAAGTGTTGTTAGAGCTAAAGCTGAGCAGAAATATCTTTTAGCATCCATCTGTGCATGAATGATATGTTTGATATTTCTCCTAAAATATTTCTACTCTCTTTAAAGTGTTGGCTGTTAAATCTGATCCCAAGAATTCCGAAATTCATATCTGCTGGGATTATTACAAGCTGATTAATTTTACTTAAAGCAAGTATTACATAGTTCAAATGAACAATCGTTTTGAACGGTACTTTTGCAAATATTTTCCGAAATATTGTAAAAAGTAAGCAAAATTAAAAAGAGATTTAGGATACGTTATAAAATACATTTCGGAGTTCAGCTATTGTAACACCAGGTTTAAAAACTTTGTTCAGAATGTTAGTAAATTGTCACATATTCAAATCATAACGTACTAAAGCAAATAAATAAATTATATATCGAATAAATGATTAGTAACTTGAGAGTTTACACGTTTACTTACATTCCGATTAATTAATCACCTGACATTAGAAATATTCAATGATGCCCACAATCACTTTGAACATGTTTGGATAAAATATCAAAATTATGATAAAAATTTAAAAAAAAAATTAAACATGAAAAAATATTGTTCATTATCGATAAAATTATACAGTTTGGTATAATTCAAAATTACTTAAAAATTACTACAACAAATGTTATGTCTTTAATTGTAATGTCCAAATATTTAAAGAGACGGAGTAAACACGACAAGCACTACGAACACTCTACTACTGGCGCAAACTGCATCTAAACAACAGTGGAACTGCGTGACGGACAGTGCCGCATTACGCTAATAGCTCGCCTCTCACTATGACGTGCATATGCTTGCGCGCGTAGCAATATGACACTGCGGTAAACACAGTGCTGCTAGCGCCCTCCTAAGTGCTACAATATGGATTTTTATTTTTAATACAAAATAAGAGAATTGTATGGGATTGTTGATGCTAAAATTAAACATTACAAGCAAATATAAATAAATTAATAAATATATTTATATATCGAGAAAAATTGGCAGTGCTGCAGTTCCGTAGTGCTCATGCATGAGCCGCCCCTGTGAAAGAGTAATAAAGGATTCGAACCTAAGCCTCTTCGACCATTAGTGTTCACAGTGAGCTACGAGCGCATGCTTTACAGCAATCCCTTTAATTTTAATATTATGCCTAATTATATTCCCAATATGCAATTTGGTTAGCTTAGTTGCTCCATGATTAAAAGATATTTAGTTATTTACATGAATAAGTATCCACTTCGGACAAAATTAACATATTTCTTTTATAAACAGCAATACACCACCATCTCGACCCTTAAGACTACCCGATCAACTGGAGCCGAAAATAAGCCATTTAAACAATTTCTATTCAATGGTATACTTTATTGTATTTCGCCTATAATTTCTTTGCTAATTAATTAATTAAAAAATCAGGCAATTGCAAATAATTGTGTACATTCCGATAGTTTTTTATATTTTTCATGCGCTGTATACAGTAAATTCCTATCCGTAATTTATAGCCATGATTATCATATACTAACATGAAGTATAACATAATAACATAATCTCATGGTAACCAACTAAGTGCGTTTAATAACTCAACCCCATCGTAGAAGTAAATACTTTAAACAAAACAAACAAGTTAGGCCCACCTTAATCAGCAGTCGTTCATTACAGTGCCGCCTACCTGGGTAACATCTGGACATTCGCATTATCTTATATAAATTTATTATATTAAGGAACACCGCTGAATGTCCAAAAATGATGCAGCAAACATTTTCTTAAAATATCTGTGTCCAATTTCCTGTTACCTTAAGACCGTGCTGTATTTATCGCCTCTTAATATATAGTAAGGAAACATTTAATGATGTGTACGCTTCTAGGCATCCCTCGTATATCATGAAGATAAGGTTTATTATTATTTCAGTAAAGTTATTTTACCTCAGAGTACGTTGCTGAAAGCACATTATTTAATAGTAAACCTAAAAGAAAAGACCTATCTCATGTCTAGTCATTGCTTGTTATAACAGGACTTCGGTACTCTGGAACTGTCCATTTTATTTTGTTCATGCGACGCCAGCACCACATTTCAAAAGCCTCCAAGCTTCTTGCATCTTCTCTGCCTAGAATCCAGGTTTCACATCCATACAGTGCAATGCTCCATATCAATGTCTTTACTAATTTTTTTTCAATTGTAGGTTGAGGTTTCCTGTTAAAATGCTTTTCATCTTAAAGAATTGGGCTTTTGCGTTGTTTCTTCTTGATCTTATGTCTTTTCTCGTTCTGCCATCTTCTGTTATTAGGTTTCCTAAATATTTAAAGCTCCCTTGTTTTATTTGTTCCCCGCTGATGTCCATATGCTCTGTATTGATGGGGATTTTGCCTGTAACAATGATTTTAGTCTTATCTGTGTTGATTTTCATTTTATATTTTTCAAGGTTATTATTTAGTAATTCTAGCATTGTTTTTAACGTTCTTCTGTTTTCTGCTACAAGGGCTATGTCATCAGCAAATCTTATACACATGACTTGCTCACCATTTATCTTTATGCCACTATTTATTTTATCTTTAGTTTCCTGAATGGCCTTTTCAATATATAAATTAAATAAAAGTGGTGAAAGTATACATCTTTGTCTTACTCCACTCCTGATATTTATTATTTTCTCCTTATCACTGATTTTAATCCATCCATTTTGATTTTTGTAAATTTGATAAATTATTTTCCTATCCCTCAAATCTATGCCGATATTAGTTAGACAATTTAGGAATATTTGCTGGTTTACTTTATCAAACGCTTTCTCTAAATCAAGGAAGCAAATGTAAGTATTTTGACTAAGGTCTAATCTTCTCTATATTATTGTTCTTAAACAGAGTATTGCCTCTCTTGTTCCTTTATTCTTTCTGAATCTAAATTGGTCTTCATCCAATAGACAATCTATTTTTGAATAAATTATATTTTGAATAATTTTTATCAGAATTTTGCTAACATGTGGGATTAAAGCTATTGTTCTAAATTGGCTGCATTTGTTTGCATTATTCTTTTTTGGTTTTGGTATTATGGTTGATTTCATAAACTCCTTTGGTATTTCTCCTCTATCATAGATTTGGGCTATTAATTGATAGAGTAAGGGTTTTGTCTCATCACCTAGATTTTGTAGCAGTTTTATAGGAATATTGTCTACACCTGGATTTTTTCCTTTACTCATTTCGGACAGTGCTTTATCAAATTCTTCTCGCATTATTGGGGGTTCTAGATTATCTTCATTTTGATTTTCTATGCTGATATCAACATCAAGTTCATCGTCATTATAGAGATTTTCAAGATAATTCTTCCATTCCATTAATATATCCTCAGATTCTATGAGTAATTTTCGATTTTCATCTTTGATGCCATTGTTTTTGCTGTTCTTATTAAATTTGAAAGTCAGTTTGTTATTTCTTTATAGGCTTTCTCAATGTTTTCTTTTTTAAATAATTCATCTATGTTATTACACTATTCTTCCAGGTATTCTTTTTTGGCTTGTCTACATTTTCTTGCAATTTGATTTTTAAGATATTTGTATTTGGCCACATCTTCTTCTTTAACAGCATTTTTATATTTTCTTCTTTCATCCATAAGGCCAAGTATTTCATCTGTTATCCAATGTTTCCTTTTTTCTTTTTCTGCATTTTTCAATAATTGATTTGATGAATTTGTAATTAACTCTTTAATTATATTCCATTGGTTTTCAATATTATTCTGACTATTTATGTTTTCTGGAATGTTATGATCAGTTACCTCCTGATATCCTCTCTTTACTTCTTTACTCTTGAATTGTTCAAGGTTCCATCTTATTGGTTTGTATCTTTGGATTTGTTTCCTATGTTTCAGTTCTGTTTTCATTAAGACAAGGTTATGGTCACTACTAATGTCGGCACCCGGATAGCTTTTACAGTTTTTTATTTGGTTTCTGTATCTTTTCTTGACTAATATATAATCTATTTGATATCTGATTGAATCCCCAGGTGCTTTCCAGGTGCATCTTCTTCTTTTTGGAACTTGAAATAGTGTATTTGCTCTAACTGTTTTTGTGTACAAAATTCTATTAATTGCTTTCCTCTTTCATTCCTACGTCCAAGACCAAATCTTCCTGAAACATTATCATTGCTCTCTTTTCCCACTATGGCATTCCAATCTCCCATTATTATTGTATTGTCTCTGTCTTTAAAGCTGCTCCAGATTTCTTCTATTTGTTCATAAATTTCTTCTATTTCTTCATCGCTATGTTGTGCTGTTGGCATGTAGACCATTACAATATTGAGGTTTACTGGTCCATTTTGAATGCTTATCGCCATGATTCTGTCACTATAGTTAATTATTGTAGTGATTATCTTTCCAACTTTTTATGAAGGATTATTGCAACACCTGACTCGCCCTTCTTTTGTCCTGAATATATTATCCGAAATTCTCCACGTCAGAAATCACCCTGTCCCTCCAATTTCGTCTCACTAATGCACAGAATGTCTATTTCAAGTCTTTCCATTTCTTTTTTCACATTTTCTATTTTACCTGGTTCTAGCAGTGTTCTTGCATTCAATGTTCCAATATTCTGGAACTGCTTGTAGAACGTTAAATACGCCCTCTGTCCAAAAAGAAACCGAACTTTTCGAAAATAGAAGAACTAGTGGTGCCACCTATTGTATCTTTTTTGTTGTCGAAAGCGGCAACCTTCATTAGTGTTGTGTCAACTGTTTATGAGATTTGTTTCATTATAAGCCGAGTTATAGTGCCAAGAGTGACAGTGGGTTTTGACGAACGGTCGGAAAATGAGTTTCAAACAGAGCTGCGATTGACTTTTGTGTTAAACTTGGTAAAAGTTATACCGAAACGCATCAAATGCTTACAAAAGCATACGGTGATGAATGCTTATCCCGTCCTCAAGAGTGGTTTAAGCGATTTCAAAGCGGTCGAGAGAAGCTTGAGGACGACGAAAAGCCGGGCAGTCCAAAAACTGGAATAAGCGAAATTAACATCCAAAAAGTGCGTGATTTTTTCAGAGGAAACCCGAAATCGTCCTTCAGATTGATTGAAGATGAATTGCGGATTCCAAAATCAACTGTGCACAACATTTTGACCGAGAGTTTGGACCTTCGTAAATTGAATTCGCGATTTGTACCCCAAAGTTGACCGACGACCAAAAAATGTATCGAATTGAACACTGCAAGGACGTCATTAAATCCCTCGTAAGTACTCAGACTTCTTTGAAATGATCGTTACTGGTGACGAAACGTGGTGTTTTGAGTATGAGCCCGAAACAAAGCGCCAGAGTGCTGAGTGAAGACCAGCAGAAGAGGGGCATCCGAAAAATAGTCGCTTGGAGAAGTGAAAAGTAAAGACAATGCTGATTTGCTTATACGATTCCAAGAGCATTATCCACAAAGAATTCGTTCCGCCTGGCCAGACGGTCAATGGTGAGTTTTACCTCGAAATTTTGAAGCGATTGATAACGAGAATTCTTCGCGTTCGCATGAATATCGTGACGACTGAGCATTCGTCGATACACATTGTCACTCTTGGCACTATAACTCGGCAACTGTTTATGACAAATATCATAAACAGTCGACACAACACTAATGTAGGTTGCCGCTTTTGACAACAAAAAGATACAACAGGTGACGCCACTAGTTTCTTCTATTTTCGAAAAGTTCGGTTTCTATTTGGACAGAGGGTGCAATAAAAAGACTGAAAAAAAAGAAGACAAAAATGCAAAATTTAGGAACTGGGTGAAGGATGGAAGCAGATAGAAGAGGTTTGATGCGCTTCTTCCTGCTTCTCAAACACTATCAGTATTGGTTGAAATTGTGATTAGGATAACGAGGCAGTATGTCTGTCGATATGCACCTTCCCGGAGGGTTTATTTGGCTTTGGGAAAATTCCGGGGAGAGAAATACCTGCCCCCTCCATATGAGAACGTAACTCACCTTCATTTGAAATAAACGTTTCTCGCTTCCAATAGGCGAGGCAAAAATGTCACGTTATCTCGCTGCTAAAGAGGAATTGTCCAGTGTGGACTCTAAGGGAGGATGGCCGTTGTAGAATACCACACTTTGCCTTGTCAGTCCATTTGTTAACGATCCTCCTCTTTTCCTAGCCAGTGCATCGAAACTCCAGTTTCTCTTCATTTTCCATACTTTTTAAGTTACGTTTTTTGTTTTATTTTTTTTTTCACTACTAGCAGTATCTCAATATTTTCATCATACACCAACGGAGATCAAAATTTCAGGTGATCCTGTTTTAAATCACGTGGTTTTGCCACTCTAGTCTGGAATAAAATAGCTTTGCTCTTTTAATTATTCTTATCAAAGCGCACTGGTTCTGTAAGGACCCTTATTAATGAATGAGGCCAATACGATCAACTGGTACTTCAGAATCACCAGTTCCTGTAATATATTGTAATATATATCCCATACACTTAAATGTCTTGATCACCCCTTCCCCAAAAGTGCGATCCCCGCTATCTTTACTCTTGACATCTGGATGTAACAGGATGTTGAATTATGGCTGGTGAATTATTTTCAAATAATACTGTGGAAAATTACCTTCGCTGTCCTTAGCAGCAGACTATGCAGAATAACTTCTATTTGAAAATAAAACATTGTTTTTTGGAAATTAATTTTGGATTTATAATTTTGTTCATAATTCTTATAAGGTCTGCTATAAGAAAAATAGATTTTTATCATAATAGATCTTAATAGATTCTTATCAAATAGATTTTTATCTAAGATTTCGATAGATTTCGATCTCAGAGTTTCGTATCCGGCTTTAAAATAATGAGGGATTTATTATCCCCTTAACGTAGATTCTTATCATGTTTGACTGGAAGACAGTTTGGATAAAAGAACAACATTTAATGTGAAATGAATTAAACGTTAAGTTTTTAAGAAAATGGTTTACCGATGAAGAATTAAGTAAGGCATTTTTAAAACAGTAATGCCACCAACGAAAAAAAAAAAATTAACATAGTCACGTGTTTAATTATGGTAAGTCATAGTAGAAGACTTGAAATTTGTGTGCTAACATTCACTGTACACTTTATGGTTATTGCTTACGAAGAAGTCATGTGATTAAATGTGTGATATTCGATAAAAATTATTTAAATCAGTAGAATGAATAGGAGAAAACGAAGCAGCTGGAATTGCGAACAAGAAGTCAAAAACATGAGCTTACTATTGGTATCCATGAGATTGAGAAATGTCAAGAAAGCTGAGTCATTTTTTTTAAGAGAGTCAAGTATGTTTTGACAGAAAAATAGAGGAGATTAAGAGAAAAAAAAGGTGCCAAAGCAAAATTCGTGAATTTCATGGCAGTCTTAGCCAACGCATATGATGTTATCTCAACTTTGCTTAAAAGAAAATTCATGTTAACAAATTTTCTATTTAGTTGAAGATTTTTATTGTAAAATGAGCGAGGCATTCCTTTGACTTTCGAAGAAATATCTCTACACTTTTAGAAAAATTGTCGGCGCCTTTTCAAAAAAAGTTACGTGAAAAATTGTTCTTAATAGAAAGATTGATCTGTGGTACGTCATGGACTGGCAAAAACGCAGGCAGAGGAGCGGGTCATGAGTAATTGTCCATTTTTACTGATAAGGGAACCTCTTCAGTGTTATGCGGAAGCATTTCTCAGAGCATACTAAGTAATACTGTCTTGAAAATTTTCTTTGCAGCTTTAGTATACGCCAAAAACACCAACTTCTGTTGTATACGCACCAAAATAAAAACTGGATGGTAATTGCGTAGGTTCTCTTGGCATATTATCCTTACCCAATTTATTTGTTATATTTTGTTAATTGTTTTCGTGAATCTCACAGGGAAGAATTGCAAGCCTACAGTACATTGGGTATTGTCAGTAGAATAAAATAACACGAAACCAAACATGACATTTTTATTAATAAAAATTTTTGTTTGATACTTCCAGTACACATTGGTAGCTACAGTTCTGTTACTTAACGTGCTTTTTAAATCAGTGAAATTTCCACATTATAGTTCCCTCTTTACAGTGAGTTCGTGTCTGAATTTTTCAGTAGCTGCTTTGCAATTAGACTTCCGGTCAATGTGAGATCTCAATTGATCTTAAAACATATCAGGCATGAATATCACTCTAATATTTTGTAAACGAGAGCCTCCGAGCGTAGTCGCGAGGTCGGAAAGACCTCGATTAGAATCGTTTTACAAGAGTTTTCAACCTCAGAAGGAGTACGCAGATCTAACAAGGCGAAAGGACCTTTTCTTCCAGAAAACTTGGAATTTTCATTCCACAGACTGGCCTGAGAACAGTCGCAAGTTGCTTTCGCTATAATTCTAACCTGCTAAAACAGATAACACCACATTAATGCAAAAAAACGTTACTGTTTACTAAGTTTTCGAATATCTGGTTACACGTTGCAATAAAACCACATCCCAATGTGCAGCTGTTATCTGCATTCTAAATGCTGATTGATATTTAATTGAAATTTAATAAACATGTACGTAAATATAATAAAACGTTCTCACTTATACCTCACAGGATTAAACGTTGCTTATTCCATTCTGATCTAATAGAACTGGGAAGCTTCTGCGTTCGTTCTATTGGTTCTTCCAAATGCATATCTCACACGATCTTCCGTCGCACTTAACATAGATTAAGATTCGTAAAAATTCACATGACACTGCGAGCAACCTTCACAACGGCCTTTCAAATGTCAACTTTTCATGTTTCAATTCATCCAATCCCAATATTTCATTTTTCGAAACTCGTTTTTTTCATCCAAGAATGCGTGCAAATCGGCCACAGAATATCTGCAAATAACATAAATAAACAGGCTTCATAGCTTTAATTACTTGGTCATAATTTCAACCTAAAACTAATACTGGTATCACTATTAACAGTGTTCTTAATAATGTACGCATAGCGTACGTTTTTCCTGTTTTCACAATAACGCGTTATCATTCTTAATCAGGGGCGGCTCGTGCATAGGCACTGCGGAACTGCAGCACTCCCAAATTTTCTCGATACATAAATATATTTATTAATTTATTTATATTTGCATGTAATATTTAATTTTATCATCCACAATCCTATACAATTCTCTTATTTTGTATAAAAAATAATAAAAATCCATCTTGTAGCACTTAGGAGGGCGCTAGCAGCACTGTGTTTACCACAATGTCATATCACTACGCGCGCAAGCATATGCACATCATAGTGAGATGCGAGCTATTAGCGTAATGCGGCACTGTCCGTCGCGCAGTTCCACTGTTGTTTATATGCAGTTTGTGCCAGTAGTAGAGTGTTCGTAGTGCTTATCGTGTTTACTCCGTGTCTTTAAATATTTGGACATTACAATTGAAGACATAACATTTGTTATAGTTTTTATTTTAGAGCATTATTGGGGTTATGAGAATGGATTTTGTTTTTAAGTAATTTTGAATTATACCAAACTGTATAATTTTATCGATAATAAACAATAGTTTTTCATGTTTAATTTTTTTAAAAAAATTTTTACAGTGTGTATGTATATTTCAAAAGTTGCAGCACCCCCACGATTTCAAGCCACGAGCCGCAAGTGCTCTCAATACTGGAATGATTTCTGTCCATCAACTGATCCGTAACTAAACTTTTTACACTCAGCTAGAGGGCTGAAAAGTGCCACGAACTCATATTAGCCTTTATTATAGGTGAACTGTTCACGACTTAAGGTTAAAGCGTTAGGCAGAAATCCCACTGCCCCGAGGAGTGGTTATTCATAATATTTCTGCAAATTCCTAGGGCATTCAATGTGACCACTCCTCAGGCGGAAGCGTAACTTCAAAGCGGTAGACAAAATAAGTTTCGTTTATTTAGAGAGAGAGAGAGAGAGAGAGAGAGATGAGCAACATACCAGACAAGTTACGAACAAATACAAGTTAAAAACAAACAAAACCAACTTAGCAACACACGAAATATCTAATTCATTATTACGTCAACGAATTTATACTCTGGTTCTGATGTGTCTCCAGATTACACATCGGGGATAAGATGGCCCAGAATTACATAGTATATATGATTTACCTTAATTTGGGAAAGAGCTTTCAGGCGATGACGGATAACCTTATTGACGGAAATCTCTACGGACAGAAGTGCAACTACGCATCGCAGTGCAGCGAAACTTCAGGTTTCGCTTTATATGATGAATGTTCTTAATGGTATAGAAAAATGTTTGACCAACTTACACTATCACTGCGAACAAGAAGAAACAACACCGTCCTGATTGATACACCTCAAGGGTTACCCTGGATCTGCAGCTCCATTTAATTGCTAAAGGAATCCACAATGGCAGGAAATGTACGATGTTGTACGGAGTCAACAATTAAGTTATTTTGAGTGTGTTCTGCAGTATATCAGGCAGGATAAAAAACAGGCTATACCTGCATGGAACTAGCTAACTCACCTTCAGTCAACAAAGCTCTCGTAAATGTTTCCTAGCCTCCTAGATTGAAACTGAGATCTTGCCAAACAAAAAATTATCGTTGCATTCAGCCGCGGTAAAGAGGTAAAGAGGCACCTAGTCTATCTATCACTTAATGGTATATCTACCAGAGCATTATATTTACAATGAATTAAATCATTGTTAGATCGTGTTATTTTCTGAATAAGATTTCAAATGTTTTCTGCTCGTACTTCTTACCGATATTTGTGCTAGAATGCTTAGCAAAATGGAAAAATTGTATAATATACAATTCCAATGACATTACTTCCCATCAGCAATGATGACTCACATCAATAAAGCATGACGTCTTCAGGGGCGTTTAGTTTCTGGTAAGTGATCTAACACAATGAGTATATAAATGATGCGCGTTGCAGATTCGATTGAAACAACATCGATAGTTTTCCTTTGTTCAAAATTAGTACATTAGTAAAGGAAAAATAACATCATCACATTAAAATCATCACCAATAATACCATCTAGACAAAACATCGCCACCTTTTGTGCCTATGTAAATACTACTAGTAGTATTTACATAGGCACAAAGACAAGTTACATTTAGTTTATATTTTTTTTTTCATTGTCGATTTCAACAATCATACAATTTCTTGCTTATTCGGTTCATTTTTTTTCATTGTCGATTTCGACAATAGAATTTGTTGTTTATTTAGTTCACACTTTTTTTTTTCATTGTCGATTTCAACAACAATAGAATTTTTCTTTATTTAGTTCATAATTTATTTTTTTCATTGTCGATTTCAACTATAATAGAATTTGTTGTTTATTTAGTTCATATTTTTATAATTATTGATTTCAACAATAATAGAATTTGTTGCTTATTCAGTTCATTTTTTTTCATTGTCGATTTCAACAATAACAGAATTTGTTCTTTATTCAGTTCATATTTTTTTAATTGTCCATTTCAATCATAGAATTCGTCGTTTATTAAGTTAATTTTTTTTTCTTTCATTATCGATTTCAGTAATAATAGAATGTGCTGCTTATTCAGTTTATTTTTTTTTTCATTGTCGATTTCAACAATAATAGAATTTGTTGTTTATTTAGTTCGTAATTTCTTTTTCATTATCGATTTCAACAATAATAGAATTTGTTTATTTCGTTCATAATTTATTTTTTCATTGTCGATTTCAACAATAATGTCAGAATGTGTTGTTCATTTATTTCAACAATAAAGAAATCTTATACAACCCAAAACTGTGAACACCTACCGAGAAACAAACGCATCAAACACAATTTGATAGAAAAATGAAGTGCATATTTTAATTTAAAAACGTTTAGTAGGACTATGGTTAAGTAGTGCCTTTAACTTAATCCGTTCAATTTCATCTGAAGTTTAAAACTTCTATAAAGTTTTAAATTTTCTTACAGACGCCGTGAACAAATGATGGAGCTGCCCTTATCACAGCTACTATTAAAAGTGACACGTTAAAATAGGTTAACGTCCCCTGCGTCTCTACACACACTCTATTTTCTTCATTGTATGGTGTCAAATTGGTGAATGGGTGTGTCTTCAGGGTAAAGTATCACAGTATATTTTGACAGTTAATTGCCCCGCCTAAAAGAATCCTGGTCATTTCATATACACAGCTTTACTGTTTTGGCTTATGAGAGGATACGTCTAAGATTATAGCAAGATTTAGGAAATGTTCATCAGTCGCTCTTTAGACTCACCTCTTTACAAGCAATGGCGCAGAGGTTTAAAAATGCGGATAGGATGAGAAAGCTAGCCAAGCGGGGAACGCTTTACTTAAAAATACATTTTTTTGCTTTTCTTGTCCTAAATTACATTACACAAGTTACACAAACGAAGTTATTTCCCGATTTTCAGACCCTCTGTCACATTACAACCATGTTCAAAAATTACGTACACAATAAGTAATTCGTTCACTTCCCATTGAACCAGATATTTCATATATTATTTTAATAATATTAAATTAAATCCTTACCGCACATTTTTCTTATATGCCCGAAAGGAAATCGGTGGCACTTTCTAGCTCCAACCTTCAATAATAAAATGAAATAATCAAATTAATATATTATTATGATAATAGTATTAACAGTAATTACTATTATAAAAATTATAAAAATTATTTTTTAATATGTATATTTTATTACGAATCATTTATTCGGGAAATGCTAAAATAATAATTCAGTAAATTAAATATCCTTGAAAACACTCAACCAATCCAGAGATTCATTCTTGGAATGTCATTCTGCATCTCAGTTTTTTTCCTCAAGAATAATAATTATAAGTACTTTACAGCGATAATTAGGAAGTTTATTTATTCATTTTTATTTCCTTGTAGGTACCGTATGGTTGATTTTGGGAAAACAGCTGGAATTACGCAATACTGATAAGAATTTAGTTCATTTAGTTTAACAATAAAGAATCGAAAATTTAGTTCATTCAGTTCAACAATCGAAAATTTCCTATATTCCCTTTGCAATTCCCTATAATAGAATTTGTTCTTTATTTAGTTTATTTTTTGCCATTGTCGATTTCAACAATAATAGAATTTGTTCTTTATTCAGTTCATTTTTTGCCATTGTAAATTTCAACAATAATAGAATTTGTTCTTTATTTAGTTCATTTTTTGACATTGTAGATTTCAACGATAAGAGAATTTGTTCTTTATTTAGTTCATTTTTTGACATTATCGATTTCAACAATAATTGAATTTGTTGTTTATTCAGTTCATTTATTTTTCATTGTCGATTTCAACAATAATGGCAGAATGTGTTGTTCATTTAGTTCAACAATAAAGAAATTTTTATTGTTGAACTAAATTATTGAATTCATAGGGAATTATGAAGTGTTTAAGGGAGAGAGAGTATATTTCTCTTTTTTCTCTTTGTAAATATAGCTTTCGTTTATTTTTCAAACTCATATTCTAATTTTTATTTGGTGTTCGAGTACATCGTTTATTCCTATATAAGGATCTGAGAACTTAAGACGTGAAAATATGATCAATGCGCGCATTATGCTAGTAATCAGTGTTCCCGTATAGATTGCTGTCAAAAGACATTATTTCTAAGAAAGTATTTCGAAACAAAAGAAACAGTTTTTTTGGTGCGTTATATTGTCAATCTTCTTTGCTGTCACCTCCGTTTTGTTAGGTTGCAGGTGAACTTTTGTCGTTTCGGTTGAGCTAGCTGAATTCTTGCCTCCCCCGCATTGCGGAGTTTCGCAGTATGGTGGCTTGCCACTACGTACGCAATAGATGGAGTAGCCTAGACCGATACGTGAGCACCAGACAGGTACTGAAATTCGCAAGGTGATGTAATACAGTACTGTATATCATCATGTGAATAATTATAATTTTCTCGTAGGAAGTTTATTTTAACCCAGAAGATGGAGCCACCTACGTAATTATCTTTATTATTCTATGTTAATATATTTTTCGGGAGAAATCTTTTGCAAAAGTGATTAAATAACCTTTAAATAAAATTCATGATAAAATATGAATTAATTTAAAAGTACAAATGCATTTAGAAACGACTTAGAATTGACTTTTTCAGCACAAGGGAAAAAAAAGAGAGAGAGGTTGTGGTAGATTTGTTGATTTTAACGTATACTTTTTTATTTGGCCGTGAGATGACGCCACTTCCCATTGCAACAAATCACACTTTCCTAATAGTAACTGTTAATTAAAGTAGTTCATTTGATTAAATAGCGATTTAATATAACGGTAGAGGAAATAACTACAGTAGATGAATACGAAAATGTTCAGTTAAACATTTTCTTGGGAATAAAGCACTTCTGCAAATTAACAAATCATTATTTAATATCCATAACATTCAAATATATATGGTTAACTCGATTAGCATAAAGAGAGCATCGTCTGTTTAATGTGGAAAGAAATCTTAGGAGAATGTCATTGATATTATACGACGAAAATGATGCAAGATATGTTAGTAAAGAGTAAGCAGTTCCCATTACAACTTGTTAAAAAGAAACGATGAAAACATGTTTTTAACATTAATTTATATTGCAGGCGTCGAAGTTAATGAAGAAAGTAAACTCTCCTTCTCAGTATATAAGAAGCCGACAAACACTGGAAGATTCTAAATGCAACCTCACACCACCATCCATCACAAAAAATAAGCTTAATTAAACCTCTTCGACAGAGCATACAATATCTCTAGCACACAAGAAAGATGTAATGAAGAACTAAAATACTTAACACAAATCCTCCAACAGAATGGGTATGAAACTAAAACCATCAAGAGAATCCTTAAAATGCCTCCAGCTAACAACAAAATAAAACAGGATTACAAAAACGCAATCTCGCTTCCTGATATCAAAAATGTTACAGAGAAGCTAGCCAAATTAATGAACAAACACAACATAAAAGTAGCCTTCCTTCCTACGGAAAAAATCTCAAGATTCCTACACCCACCCAAACCACCTCATCATCCTCTTAAAAAAAACCAGGAATCTACAAAATCCATTGCTCTGGCGGGATTTGCTACGTAGGACAGACGGGAAGATCTGGAGAAATACGCATGGCTGAACACCAAAAAGACGTACAATACAAAAGAGAACAAAAAACGGGTCTTGCTTTCCATACCACTTCCACTGGACACAATGTACTTCTGTCGTACATAGAAAACAACAGTTATATAAGAAAATTTAAAGAAGCTGCTAATATGCTAAAAAAACCAACCAATGCAATAAAAAGCAAGGTTTAATTCTCCATCAAGTGTGGTCAGCTCTAATAAAAAATCTACCTCAATCTGAGCTCGGACTGTATGAACGAGAACAAGAACACGTGACATCGTCCAGTATTGTTCAACGTCAATAACGTTATATATCTGCATTCTGTTATTTGAGTTTTATGAATAGCCAGACGGTTATGATTTGTATTTATTAATTCTCTTGTTTAAACTTTAAGTTATACTGTTTACCCCCTGAAGATGTAAATCCTACGCTTTACGAAACTTGTCGGGAACTATTATTTCAGTATTTTGTATAACTGAATAATAAAATATGTGGTGTAATCACCGAAATATATCTTTTGAATTAATTTACATGTCAACTAACAGAGTACAATGCATTTGAGCACAGGGAGAAAAACATTAAAGGATTTATTTTGTTTTTATGTGTACACTATTTCTACTTTTAAACTCATACCCATCTCACTGTGACCATGAAAGTTGTTTTGTGAATGCCTTCAGGTGGGAGATGAACTTCATCTCCTGGTGTGAGCCCACTGTTCTGCTTACGAGAGGCCTGAAGTGGCGTGAAAAGTTCCTTATTTGGTGTCATCGTCACATATTAAAAAGTGTCAGTTCTGAATAATATTCGTGTCCCAGAACTTAGTGCTGAGGATTCCATCACGGACACGTGTCCGTGATGGAAACCTCAGTACAACAGCGAATAGTAGTGACGCGTATATACTCCTCCCGCATCCATGGTTTTCATTTCTCGATCAATGGTAATCGGTGGAACGTTTTCGCAGTCAGAAATTCAAGCACTGCTTGCCGCTTTCTTTTTTATTTACTCTGTTATAATTCATGGTAGTAGAACTGTGAAAGAATAATGAATCAGTGCAGTTTAGTTTATACCATTATGTGGGTTTTTTTAGTACAAACAATAGAAATTTCAAATAAATTTTTCAATTTAAAATTGAAAATCTTAAAGCACAATTAATAAAACAAAAATATGAATATTATAGAAATCTAAAATATTACTACAGCTAGTAATTTCATAAGTTTATACAAAGAAATAACTTTAAATATTTGATAAAGTAGTTTTTTTTTACACCCTTTGTTCAAAAAGAAACCGAACTTTTCGAAAATAGAAGAAACTAGTGGCGTCACCTCCTGTTGTATCTTTTTGTTGTCGAAAGCGGCAACCTTCATTAGTGTTGGATCAACTGTTCATGACATTTGTTTCATTAGAAGCCGAGTTATAGTGCCAAGAGTGACGGTGGGTTTTGACGAACAGTCGGAAAATGAGTTTCAAACAGAGAGCTGCGATTGACTTGTGTGTTAAACTTGGTAAACGTTTTACCGAAACGCATCAAATGCTTCAAAAAGCATACGGTGATGAATGCTTATCCCGTACTCAAGTTTATGTGTGGTTTAAGTGATTTCAAAGTGGTCGTGAGACGCTTGAGGACGACGAAAAACCGGGCTGTCCAAAAACTGGACTGAGCGAAGTTAACATCCAAATTGTGCGTGATTTCTTCAAAGAAAACCCGAAATTGTGCGTGAGATTGATTGAAGATCAATTAGGGATTCCAAAATTAATTGTGCACAACATTTTGACCGAGAGTTTGGGTCTTCGTAAATTGAATTCGCGATTTGTTCCCAAGTTGACCGACGACCAAAAAAGTATCTAATTGAACACTACAAGGACCTCATTAAAACCTTTCGTAAGGACTCAAGCTTCCTTGAAACGATCGTTACTGGTGACGAAACGTGGTGTTTTTAGTATGAGCCCGAAACAAAGCGCCAGAGTGCTGAGTGGAGACCACCAGAAGAGGGGCATCCGAAAAATAGTCGCTTAGAGAAGTCAAAAGTAAAGAAAATGCTGATTTGTTTCTACGATTCCAAGGGCATTATCCACAAAGAATTCGTTCGCCTGGCCAAACGGTCAATGGTGAGTTTTATCTCGAGGTTTTGAAGCGTACGGCATGAATATCGTGACGACCAACCGTTCGTCAAAACACACTGTCACTCTTAGCACTATAACTAGGTTTCTAGTGAGACAAATGTCATAAACAGTTGACATAACACTAATGAAGGTTGCCGCTTTCGACAACAAAAAGATACAACAGGTGGCGCCACTAGTTCCTTCTATTTTCGAAAAGTTCGGTTTCTTTTTGGACAGAGGGTAGAATAGGACATTATCTTATTCATTACAGTCGTAATAACCGTTTTTTAAAATGATATTCTATACGAAATATTAAACTTGAATCAAATTCTTGCATGGGTTATAATTAGAAATATCAGATAATTAATGGAAGCCACTCAAACATAAAAATTCTGAATAACAAATTAGCCATGACCTACTTAAAATTCACAATACTATTTCGATTATTTTAAAATTTTACAAACTAAGAATGAAATCAGCACAAACCATGACACTAACATGATTTTAACTTAATATTTGTTCGAGCGTGATGCACGCAAGAGTACAGATGGGAATTATGAAAATTCAACAAAGAAAGAGCGATAAAATAAATGCTAACAATTACTGCGTTCGCAAAAACAATGCTCACTATGCTTTAAGCTTGTTATAAAGTTCTGGATTATTTTTAAGTGTACAGAGGGACGCATACCTTCTTCTCCCCCCCCCCCCCCCCCAGACACACAGTATCTATTGATGCGTGAACATTAATCTTGTCCTTAAATTACATCCTCAAAAGAGATGGTGCTCATCAAGGCCCACCATGTCTTCAAAATTTTAATTTGCATTATGTTTTTGTTAAGACAGGAAACATTAAATATCTTCATCTTTATTGCTCTTAATTGTTAAGTACTTTTAGTATAAAATATGGACACTTAACTGAATTGCAAACTGTAACGCTTAATTGCATAGCGATTTTTTTCAAAGTAAAGCATGCGATTATCGGCAGAGACTTGACAGAATCATGAGTCAAGCGTTGCCATGACGACAAAGATGTAACAGTATGAATATCTTCTATATGTATGTACTCAAGTGATTTGTATACCTAACAATATATTAATAAATTTATAGCTTAAATAAAGAAATATTTTATATATATTTTTTGTTTATGGAAAAAAAAACAGAAATTCAAGTACTTTATAAGTACAGTATAAGCAATGGCGGCTCGTGGCTTGAAATCGTGGGGATGCTGCAACTTTCGAAATATACATACACTATAAGGACAGTGTATACGTGTTTGGATAAAATGTCAAAATTATGGTAAAAAATTAAAAAAAATTAAACATAAAAAATATTGTTTATTATCGATAAAATTATACAGTTTGGTATAATTCAAAATTACTTTAAAATAAAATCCATTCTCATAAACCCAATAATGTTGTAAAATAAAAAATATAACAAATGTTATGTCTTTAATTGTAATGTCCAAATATTTAAAGAGACGGAGCAAACACACACGATAAGCACTACGAACACTCTACTAGTGGCGCAAACTGCATATAAACAACAGTGGAACTGCACGACGGACAGTACCGCATTACGCTAATAGCTCGCATCTCACTATGACATGTATATGCTTGCCCGCGTAGCAATATGACACTGTGGTAAACGCAGTGCTGCTAGCGCCCTCCTAAGTGCTACAAGATGGATTTTTATCATTTGTTATACAAAATAAGAGAACGGTATAGGATTGGTGATGATCAAATTAAATATTACAAGCAAATATAAATAAATTAATAAATATATTTATATATCGAGGAAAATTGGGGGTGCTGCAGTTCCACAGTGCCTATGCACGAGCCGCCCCTGAGTATAAGTAAACTCAGTAGAATACTTTTCTATACCCTCCCCCCTTCCGAAAAAAAATTGTAATTTCTTTAGTGAAACAGCATATTATAAAAAGAGCAAATAATTCCAAGGATGTCAGTTAAAGGCTTGTCTCTGCTTCATTTATATGGGAAAGAGCCCGAGATAACTAGACGATACAGCACGTTTCTTCTTGCAAAACACCTGAACTAACCGAGTGAACCACAAATTTATAAACATAATACATAAATCATGTACATATATATATATATATATATATATATATATATATATATATATATATATATATATATATATATATATATATATATATATATATATATAGTTTTATGAAGAATCAAATGACTAGAACCGAGATTTAAGTAAAAAGGTTTTAATATAAACACATACTAGTTTCGGCCTGTAACAGCCTTCTTCAGGTGACATTATAAAAGAAAAAACACTAAACATTGAGGGCTAAAAGACTATGAACAACACAGACAGTCTTTATACATAATATATATATATATATATATATATATATATATATATATATATATATCACTAATGTGCTCATACCCTACTTACTTTCTGCGCAATTTTAGCAGGTCTAGTGATTACCGGTATTATGTCCATGGGAAGCCATATTGTTCTTATACAAACAATGATGAATGAATAATGCAGTGCCTGTGTGTAGGTATTGTTATGTTGAAGTAACCAGCTATTATTATTTTTATGTAGGTTTGTTCGTTTTTGTTCGATTTAAATAATGCTTTTTAATGACCTTGTTCATGCCTTTAGCGTTTACAAACGCTGATTGCAACATTTTAAAGATCTCTGAGCCGTTTTACCGGGTTTGAAACAAAACGAGGTGCAAACTTCCTCCCTTTAGCATCGCATATTTCTAAAATCACAAATAATAATAATAATAATAATAATAATAATAATAATAATAATAATAATAATAATAATAATCGTATGATGATACACGGCCGTGAGTCTCCATTACGGGGAGATACGGCACCATCTCAGCTCTCCCCCAAATTTTATCCGAGCTCCAGAACTGGCATAGCTGACGAATCAGGCTTATGGCTGGGTCAGTATTCCTGACTGTATTCGTGTGTGTTCACAGGCCGGTTTGCGTGCTTGCGGAATGAAAAACCAGATAAAGTGGTGGAAAAAACCCTGCTGTCCACGCCCAAGACCGAATAACTTGGCAATGGCAGATCTTTAAGCTTCTCGCGTCGTAGACGGGAATCGAACGTAGGACACTCCTTCCCCAGGCATATGGTTGTGAAGCGCGCAACCACTGGGCTAACCGCGAGGACTAAAATCACAAAGAGCGCAATACACAAGCAAGTAATTAAGTTTTCTATACTACAAGCTGACATGGCGACATTTAATACATTCACTAATATAAAGAATGCAATTTTTTACTCGCCCTAGATGGGGAGAGTAAAAAGCGACTCTGATCTTTAGGGAGTCATTCGTTCATGAACAAGTTGAAGCGGGAGAGACAAAGAGAGCGCGCTGTTATGGAGGAAAACAGGCGTGGTTGTTCCATTATTGATGTCTTTTTTTTTTTTTTTAACCATCTAACGGTTAATTCCAAAAGTGTAGGATTACGCCTCTTACAAAAAAAAAAAAAATTAGAGGAGAAAAAAAAAACAATACGGAAAAGTAATACGGGAAGAGCTAATGCTGGTCTTGATCTTGATATGATACTAACGAATTAAAGTTTTAGCGGTAGTTTTGGTTTTCGATAACAGAGGGAGCCATTATCGAAACAAAATTTCAATGAATGTTATTCAAATTTTGGTATAATTTTCAATATATGTATTCATCCGACTAGAAAAATGTAAAACAGTAATTTTTTCCCAAGACAAGAGCAACTTGTCCAAGACAAGTTGCTCTTGTCTTGGAAAATTGTATTCACAATTATTTACCTCTAAATTTTCGTCTACAAATAGATCTTATATTAAGTCTCTTCTCTCTCTCTCTCTCCCCAACTTTCAACTCCTCTCGAATCAGAATAGTGTAATCCAATAACTGTCTCTTCGATATTTGCTAATTCCATCTAACTCCAACGACAGCATCGTAGATAACCGTGACATGTTTTCCCAAGAGTCAAAGACGTGTTCTAAGAAACTTTTCATTATAGACGTAAACATAATCTATGGGGAGGATTCATTTATAACGAAAACATTTCCTGTAAAAACAATCTCCATAAGAGGATTATAGAAGAAGATTTTCTCATTTTAAAATAACAAAATTGTTAACATATTCGATTACGTGCATGCGGTTATTTTAGAGAAGATTTTGAAGCACTGATGGGATAAGAATAATAATAAAACGTATATGACGCATTTCAAGTTAAAACTGCTGCAATGGACACGCGCATAAATAAATAGATACCATGATTTATTCTTTTATAACTACAACAAAAAGAAAGAACGATGAAAATATCTCCTCTTGCATATAAACAGTAACTGTGAAGTACATGAAACATAGTTGGCGACTGTGCTGCCATCTTATGAGAAGTGATTAAAGTAAATAATGTTCCTAAATAAAAGTTCGTGGTAGCGTTCGAACCACGGCCCTCATCAACACAGATGAGAGTCTTGCATCAAAAGTCGTGAATTTAAATATCTTTTAAACTTTTGGAGTTTTATCAGAGCATACATTTGCTTTCCTATTTCATTAACATTGGTTAACATCCTACATTGGTAACTTGATTAAAATCCTGTCAAATTAATATGAATGAGTCAAGCTCGTCTGAAACCCAAACCTTCAATCTATTAAATCAAAGCTTCTTATAAATATTACAGAAGTGATTATTTTTTTAAAAAATTACGATGGTTTATTTGTTTATCGTTCTGTGAGCCTCTCTACTTACTACTCTTCCACTGGTAATGTACGCCCACAGATGCGAGATCCTTCGGCACTTCTGCGCATGTCAAAAGAAGGAGAATCCATTCCGATAATTGGGGTAATCAATCCATCTTATGGGATGAGTGGTTTATTTTTACACGTCGGAAAAACGAACTTTTCTTTTATGAACATTTGTAGTTTTTAAAAGTGGTAACTATTTTGCTTGTACAACAGTTGGAAAAATTTATGTATAAAGCACGTGACTTCGCGTGTTGGCCAATTCACGCATCCTTTATTTCTTTCTCCCCTTCAGCATGAATTGATAATTCTTGGCACGTTGCTCAAGTCTTAAGTACTAAAGTCCACGATGAATCTTTTGACTCCATGGAGGCCTGGATAATAATATAAGTCAGTTCTTCGAAGTGTGGATACAATAAGCGTTTCGTAGGTTAACTCATAATTATTATTCTGATACTAAACGCACAAGAAAAATCCCATCAGGAATATAATCAAATGATAGGTGGCGCTGATCGAAAGTTTAACAATATCTACAAACGAAGGCTCTTTTCTTTATAATACGCTGCATTTCTATATAGCAATAAAGGCAGAAGCGAACGAAAAGATAAAAATACTCTAGCGGAAGCAAAAATTGCTTTTTTTTGTTATTAAAATATGCTGATAAACCTTCTGTAGTAGAAACGACACAGTTTATTAGCATTTGTTTAGAATTTTACTATGCAGAGCTTGGAGGGATACTTCAGGCACTGCCAAGTTTTTTTTTTTTTTTTGGCCTTCTTAACTTTCCGTCGTGTCCAAAATCTCAAAGTTTTTAAAATTACGTAGCAGTTTTTCCTGCATTGATAGAGGGTTATTTAAATAAATTGAACTCCTGAATTTCTCCAATAAATCATACATAAGCTATTTCTTGTTTCCATTCTTGAATCGCTAAACTATATTTACGAAACGTGTCGGCATTCTTATCTGTACTACGAAGATTTGCAATTTAATTCACACAAAAGTATCCGCCAGTAAAAACGCCCAACAGCAAAATAATAAAATATATCTTAAAAGGGAAGAAAAAAAACACTTTGCGCATTGTTCAGTCGCCTTTTCTAAATTTCAAGCGTCAGAAATTAATTAAGAGGTAGCAACACGAACACATTCCAATGGAATTCTTGGTTCTAATTAATTTCCAGGTGCTGTCATTTTAAATTTTGCAAATATTAATTTATCTGTTGAAATTATTCAGCTAATTAATAGCTAGACTGTATCTGAATAAGCACAAATTGCTTTTAGTTTAGCAAAAAATGTTAATTGTAATTGCTTTCATCGACGATGGTTAAGTAGTCGGGGCTTAATTGTTAAAAATAATGACAATTCAATTGTTGCAAATGCAATTTTGGAATTCTTTTAACCGAGTTTTAATTGTTGGAGAATATTCTTCAGTCATTCGATTATCATTACGTGTTTATTTCATATTAATTGTTAGAAAACGATCACAAATAAGGCTTAGTTATTTGAAAAGTTGACCTTTCAAAAAGGACATATTCTCCTCGAGAACTTTCAATTACCCTAGCACCCTGTAGAGGGCGTTGTACCCACTGCTTGTTATTCATATTAAATCCACAGTTCTTTTAAAAGCATTAATCCCTAGCTATCCATTAACTTGCTGTATTCTTCCTATCCCAATTTCAGACAAGCGATCTTACTCATTACCATGTCACGCGCGCCTGGAAGTCCCCCTAATTACATGACTAATAACCGGTCAGATATACACAAACAAGCTCCAGTGCTCCGTATTGCATGACCTCGAAGCGTTCAGCAATGCAACTCAAGCATGGAGCTATGATAGAATTGCAAACGACACTACATTCACCTGTAGACCTTCATTTGGAAAGCTGCTTCGTGAATGTCAAAAGTCTGTCGCGGGGACACACTGCAGTGTCACCGCCAATGTCTCTTAGATCGTAACGCCTGACGACAGCCGTATTTCAAATGTCAGCAACCTTCAAGAAAACAAACTAACTACTTCTCGCATTTTTATGATTATCCAACGGATTTATTTGTTAAAGGAGGCACGTGATAACAAAAAAAAAAAGATAAATGAAAAGAGTCAATTCCAACAATGACAATATTTCATTGTTTAAACATTAATTGTTTTTTTTCCTAGTTTATTCACCAAACGTGCTGTAAAGAAATTACAATTTTTTCTAACAGACGTATTTTGCATAACTGAATAGCTTTTCGCCTCCATAATAAAAAAAAAATCATAATGACGTCTTTGTTTTTCTCATAGCTTCCCTTCATTAGATCCTCATTATTATTCTTGATGATTTTCTAACAGTTTTGTAACCAAATAGGTTCGGTTGGACTTGATTTAATTGGACAACATTGATTGGACTTTAATCTAATACTTTTATATACAGATTTAACTTGTAACTCGCAAAAGTAAACACTCGCTTTTAATGGTTTGTTGCTATGGTAACTGAAGTTCATTACCCTAGCTTACAGACTAAGTTCCTCATTTTAGCTATTGTCACCTGCTACTATTCACAGCTCTATCGGATTACTTATAAGTGTAGTGTTTCTCAAGTTGTTTCCGTTGCTTACAATTCCCACGTGCAGAGAAAGGCTGGAATGCCTTTTTGTTGGGCAGGCTGAAAGAAGCGAACAGGGGAAGGCGAGTGGATAAAACACATGAATATATATTACCTTGCTGTGATTTTTGGCAGCATAGAAATAAAAATCAGGTTCATGTGAAAAAATTGATGCTCTTCTTTGTTGCGTTTAGTTGCGTTTGTGAGAATCCTTATTAACTACTCTGTGCTGGATTCCCACGGGAAAAGAAAGAAAGAAATTGTTTCCTTATTTTAAGCATTGATCAGGAATTCTTATTTTAAGCATTGCCTGAGACTGAATACGTCCTTTGCTCACTCTATATTTCAACGACATTACGTTTTTTCCTTACTTTAACTCAGCGTTATTAACTATACAGGGTGGTTCAAAATTCTACGTACAAACTTTGAGGGTAGGTAGAGAACATCAAAATCAACCCTATTCACATAAGAAATCATGACCAGAAACTCCACCGGAAGGTACTAACAGGGACACAAAGATACAGAAATAACACAAGGCAGTAAGTAGCTGAACAGTTCAATAGTACTGTAGGACCACAGATGCGAGACCCCTTCGACACTTGTGCGCATGTCAGAAGAAGGAGAATCCATTCCGATAATAGGGTAATCAATCCATCTTGTGGGATGAGTGGTTTATTATTACACGTCGGAAAATTAACTTCTCTTTTATGATCGTTGTAGTTTTTAAAGTGGTAACTATTTTGCCTGTATAACAGTCGGAAAAGTTTACGTATAAAGCACGTGATTTCGCGTGTTGGTGACCAATTCGTATGTCCTTCATTTCTTTCTCCCCTTCAACACGAATCGACTCTTCTTGGCATTGAGCCAACTGAGGTTCTCGTATCTGTGGTCCGACAGTAGTTGGATACATAATATGATAAACGAGGTGCATGTCTGCCATCTCAGCATTCGTAAAACGACGCATGTTCTTCGTACGACTTCGAAAGCTTGAATGAGGAAGACATTATAAACACACACCAAGAAGCGTACGCACTGCGAGAATGTCTGAAAATGGTACCAACGCCTTGCTAACGAATCAACAAACAGCACTCGGGAATTTGAAGTCTTTAACGTTAAGCAATCAACTTCCTTAGGGAATCTCCGCCTTCATTCGAAAAGTTGAGTTCTTGGAATTAACAACGAGCCATTAAAACACAATACTAAAGGAATGTGGATAACTTCTGACATCTTTTTTAAAACATAAATCAGCAATTTAACTTCTCAATTAGGAAAAATGATTCCCATAAATAAATGAATAAATAAAACTTTTAAATCTGAAAATCTCACCTCATAGATAGTTCATTGTCAATTTTCCGAAGTGTTTGGTCAAAGTTGTCCGAAATAATCTGTAAACGAATCTGAGAAAACAAAAAACCGCCATAATTAGAAGAATTATAGGAATTATAGTATACACAATCATTAAATCTAACACGAAGTATATAAGATTATCTAAGAGTAATGTGAACTATAGATTAAACAATTTTCTTGTAAAGGAAGATGAAATATTGGAAGAAAAATGAGAATGGTAACATATCACTCTTCCTAAAATCCCCTGCATATTCTTGCACGAATTTATCTCCATGTCTGATTTCATTACGCGCTATTAAGCAGGGCCGCACTGGCATCAAACCTCCATTCAAGTCTAACATTCCATACTGAGAGTAATAACTCAGCGTGGAATGCGTCCAAAGCATTTACTAGTGTCAGGGTTGCTAAATAGCCAAAGGCAGTTTTTAGTCCTGATGCGATTCTTAATTTTGCATTGGATTTTGTTGTGGTGGTCTTTGAATTGTGAACAAAGTAGTCATGGCTTGATGCTAGTGTATTATGTCAGTTAATTGTGTGGTTCTGGACAGGTTTGTTCTGGAGGATGAAAAACCTGCATTTTCGTAGAGATTGGTTTACGATATCCTATGCTACGTAAACGTAACGAATTCCAACATTTCCTTCAGATGTACTGGCGGTGGGTCCCGGTCACAAACATCTCGCTCCGCAACATCTCGAAGATATTCAACAGTATTGAGATCCCATGAATAAGAAGGGACAAACCCTAGTTTCGGCAATCATTCCTGTACGAAATGCTGTGTGATGCGGTGCGCTATCTATTTATAAGTGTCCATGCTATGCAGAATACACGGTCAACATGAATTTGTGCGCTGGTTCAGTAACCATATGCATTGGAGGACATATAGCTCTTGCACACGAAATCAAATTGCTAAATGAGTACTAGGAAAATCTGTTAGAGACAATCACTCCACAGTTACAATGTTGCATTGCTCTGATCCAGCACGATCGATTCATGAATTTGTTTGTGTCACCATATCATTATCCTTTGGGATGCATCACTGGATGAAGATGACTTTTTTTAAGAGCTAGCATGTTCAACAGCTATGTCCTTCCATCTTTAACCTAACCTCCAAAACACCACACACACACACACACACACACACACACACACACACACACACACACACACACACACACACACACACACACACACACACACACACACACACACACACACACACACACACACACACACACACACACACACACAGAAGAACTTAGTCTACAAACCACTCATCATGCCATGGAAAGAAGAATCTTAGGGATAAGTAAAAAAAAGACCACATCACAAATACAACTATAAGAAAATTAACCGGAGCAAAAGAAGCAGTCAAAACCATATATGACAACAAGGCACAGTGGACAGCTCGTATTGCAAGACTCATACTCAACGACAACAGGTGGACATACCGTGTCACAAACTGGTATTCAAGATCAGCCAAGAGAAAATCCGGTAGACCTTCAACTAGATGGGAAGTCGCTCTAACTAAAGTGCTAGGAAACAAACGAAGAATGGCCCAAGATCGCCATCGCTAGAAACTTTGCGACTTGTAATCATGGAGACACCTAGCATGAGACAACAGGTTCATCAAGCTAAAAACCTTATATAGCAATATAGGCTACGGGTAATGAGATGTGTGTGTGTGGTTTCAGCATATTTCCTTCTGAAACATCTTCATTCCAACAGGTATTTTAATATATGTTTACATCTTCAAATATATTAAGTGATGAATGGCACATTTCTCATTATTCAGATAATTAAAAGTGGGCAAGTTTAACAGTTTACTATCATTCCCATCACATGAACAAGATATTTATATTATATAATTCAAGTTGTACAATATTTTACAATACAATTCAAGCTGTGCACGTCAATGTACAGTATTACACAATACAGTTCAAGTATTACTATCAGTTTCTGTTGGTACTTACACTTATTTTTGGCTATTTATTTTGTTACAGTTAATAAATGTTTCCTTATATATACAAATAGAGTAAAATACATTTCGAATAGTTTTCGTAGTTTATAATAAGTTACAGGTTTTAGTGATAAAGTAAGTTAGTTTGCATATTTATGTGTAACCAAGGGCCGTAGCCATACTGGTTACTAGCGAATTCAAGTAGTTCTAAACAGTCACTGCAAGTCCAGTGACTGTGTCTATGAGGACTCACCTTACACGGTTTGATTTGATGTACATGTAAATATATTAGTCTCCTAAGTGAATGAACTAGTTAGTATATTGGTACCTTAATTGGATATGGTAAGTGAGTTATAATTATCTCTTATACTATACTTTTAAAGTAATTGTCAACATTGTTTAGTCCCACGAGGTAGTCTTTTAATCTTTTTCTAAATGCATAAGCTGAGGTTATAGATTTGATTTCATTTAGGAGTTTATTGTAATAACTGCTTGTCGCTAGGAATTCGGAGGATTTTTGAAACATTTCTTTGTTTGCCTTGGGTACTTCCAGCATGTTCCGACCCCAGCGTCATCCACAGTCTACATTATATACCAAGAAACTTTTAGCGTTCCTTTTTACGTACAACCATAGAGATATAGTTTCTGAAGTGGTAGAATATTATGCACGACAAACAGATCGGTGGTTGGATGTGCGAAGTCAGTAGTAGTTATGGCTCTAATTAATCTGTTTTGTATTCTTATTAATGGAAGCAGATTGTTGTAATAATCTTCACCCCAACTGGTGATGCCATATTGCAGTGAGGCCCAGGAATAGTACAAGCATCTTAAGAATGCTCCATTTACAATTTTTTTAATAATATATTCTATTAATTATGAACCTAAACTTATTTGTTAAGAAAATGGTGTGGGAGTTCCACTTCACATTGCTATCGATATAGAGGCCCAAATACTTGACTGATTTTGTTTTTTTAATTAAGCTACAGTTACAATTTAGGATGTCACTACATTCTTGGCATGTTTTAAAGTCTCGCATTTTGCTTCTAATCCTCCCGATAAAGAAATATTTACATTTATTCTAATTCTTTTCGCTTTAGCTTCGGTTTTGCAATAAATAAACATAAGGAACTTGCCTTCATTGAATACAGCAGAAGAAATTCTCTTGATAATTAACTATTGTTCAAATCGTTGGGTGTTGCACAGGAATTTTTATCCTTAATGATTTTCCGCCTCTTTGGATTACACAATGCACCCTGTTTTATCTTAGAAAGAACAAACCTCTTGAGGTGTGCAGCACCCTTTCTCAGAACACAACAGCCAATGAAACAAAAGCCTTTGAAAAGACAACTTGCTCGTTGTCTTTTCAAAGTTGCTTCTGCGCAACCAGATGAGCAAGTGGCGTAGAAGCAACTTGCTCATCTGGCAACACATTGATGAAAAGATCGACCGAATAATTGTAAAATGATAATAAAAAAAGTTATTGGTATTGAATTTCGATTTTCCAGTAAAATCTCCCCAAAACGAGAACGCTTTCTGTTTAAAGGGCTAAAATCACGTATGGAACTAATAATTGCAGATTGAATTTATTTACTTCGATATATGATAGTTGGTATAAGCAGCACGTTCGTTGTAGGCACGTTCTTGTTATATTATCCCCCCGCAATACCTTAATACTCCTGAGATCACGTTTATCCACTTATATTGATATAAAACTGCTTCTAAACTGTCCAAATAGGAAACATTACCGCGTTTTTTGTAAACGCTAGTTCTAATGATGCAAATGATTCACAGCCGATACATCTCGGTGGTCATAAAAGTAGCGATAAGATCATAAAGTGAAATATTACTCCTGTTCGTGGTATAAGTGATAAAACCTGTCCTCTGTTTTATCAGTACATATTTTTTTGGTTCCCGAAAATATCGTAGAAAGTAGATAAACTGATTATATCATATGTAGAAGTGAATTCGAAACCTTATTCTGCTAGTTCTTCATAAATGTAATGTTACTGTAAAGCTTCGATTTTGCACGTTCTGTAATAGTTTTATATTAATTCCACACATGAAAGGTAGAAGAACCTGTAGCACATTAGCGTCGTGGGCGGGTTGTAGCATGCCTCGGTTGGAAAGAAAGAGTCGGTTGACATTTTGAAAATCTGTAGTTGTTGAGGAGCACTTCTAGAGGAAAGCTCTTGCAGAACAGATGGAACAGATGGATATCACGCGTTTCTTTTTTTCTGCTTTTTTCATTTTAGCATTCATCTTCGATCATATTATTATTATTATTATTATTATTACATTCACATAATTGATACACAGTCAAAACAAGATATCATTTAAACAACAATTTGATTGGTGATACAGAACAACTTGTGGATGTTTAAGGTCGATATTACGTTTTGAGTTCCCACTCCGTACCTGACAAAATCAGGAAAAAAGAACGATTGGTAATCATGTGATCTCATCCTATCTCATCTTCCTTATACCCTCTTTTACCTTGCGTTGTCAAGGATTTATTAATCATCGGACCTCAAACCGTTCACAGGATAAGGTGGTCAGCCCTACGCCCCGGTGTATCCTATGTCTGTAGTGTTGAGTTCTCAAGGGCAGTTTGCCTGCTTTGCGGGATGAAAAACCCCAGGATAAACTGGGGAAAAACCCTGCTGTCCACGCCCAAGACCGACTAACTTGGCTATAGCCGAGGAGGATCCTTCAGCTCCTCACGTCACCGAAGGAAATCGAACCTAGGACACTCCTTCCTGTGCAGTGGCGTACCCTCCCTGGGTGCGCCACTGCACAAATCATAATGCATCATTATAATAACTGCACAAATCATATACATCATCATAATAACTGCACAAATCATAATGCATCATCATAATAACTGCACAAATCATAATGCATCATCATAATAACTGCACAAATCATAATGCATCATCATAATAACTGCACAAATCATAATACATCATCATAATAACATAATTTTTGCCCCCCCCCCCCAAAAAAAAAGAAAAAGGAAAAAAACTAGAAAATTTTCCAAAAATCTTTTCCTAATTAAAATTCTTTTTTTTATTTATGTTATGTCTTCTATTTCTATACTACTTATCATGTATTGGCGATCACTGCAGATGCTCAGTCATAGGTCGTATGCAATGCGTAGTGTGTATTTGTAAATCGTCTACTCAACTCGGTCCCCCCCATCCCAAGATTAAATCCTGAGTGCGCCACTGTGCTTATGTATAAATAATCATCCTACATAAATTTTAATATTCTCCAGCTATGATAACCATTAAGTTCTTAAACTTGTACAAATAAATCTAATTTCTCGAAGTTGCATGAATAAATCCAAAGTTTCCATATATTCTAGACTAATAGCATTAAAAAATTGCTATATTTGTTCTAACTCTTCATTATGATTTTATTATGCCCTCCGGTAGAGTTAGGGCTAAGCAGTACTCTACACAAGGTAAAACAGTCTACTGTCCGCCCACAAATGCGAAATCCCCTCAACACTTCTGCGCATGACAGAAGAAGGCGAAGCCATTCCGATAATAGAGTAATCAATGCGTTTCGTGGGATGAGTGTTTATTATTATACTCGAAAAATTAGCTTTTCTTTTATGAAAAGTCTAATTTTTAAAGTGGGAACTATTTTGCTTAGATAATAGTTGGAAAATTTTACGTACAAAGCACGTGAGTTCGCGTGTTAGTGACGAATACGTCCATAGCCTTATTCCTTTCTCTCCTTCAACACGAATTGCCTCTTCTTGGTACTATGCCAGCTAGGGTTCTTGCAACTGTGAGCAGACTTTATTAGCAGAGTTGTTTATAGTCCAGTCCAACAAACTCCTGATATATGTATTTTATATAGGTCCTGATAACTTATAAACTTCAATTAAATCTCCGTTTCCATTTCATGTTAAATATATTAACCAGATCACAATAACCAAGTTATTCTCATAAACCTCATGTTACCGATCTTTTACAAACTAATGTTAAGCTAGGAAGCGAAAGTTGAATGTATTTCAAATTAAGCCATAAAATGGCAGACATAACTTTTAAAGTTAATCTAAAATCAGAAACAAGCCTGATCTATTCCTGTTTTGTGTGTAATAAGATATATAAGATATGCTTGATGTCTTAAATATTGTTTAAATTATGTTTTTTTATCAGTAATGTATCGGAAATATTTTTTGCGGTATCTATTTTATATATGATACAGCTAATTACGTTTCACTCCAAGCTTTACAACGAACTGACTAAAAAAAAAAACTGGAAGGAAATTAGTAAGTGTCGGAGTTATATGTGGCTGTCGCTGCCTCCCAAACACCACATAAAGAACTTGGTATCTAAGAATAATTGATGAGTTCGCTCAAGTTAATGGAGCGCATAAGATGTAACTACTTTCTCTTTGATGACAGATCATCATTTATTGTAACACAATATTCAGATTTCTTTTCTTCCTGGGTCTGATAATATTTCGTACATGGACATATAGCTGCACGTGTTGGCGCTAACCATTCAAGTGTTCAGATCATCAGATAACTTCTTTTTTTGCGTTTTTCTATTATACAGAGCTGTACATGAAGAACGATAATTTTCTTCCCAGCATGGCCTTTCATTTATCGCTTCGTTATTTTGAGCACTCCTTCAAGACCTCTTCGAAATAATCCTACCATAATATGTCTCTTTTTCCCATTGCCCGACATGCATTGATACCATTGACCGATGGCCACCCTGCTGTCTCATCGATACAGCAGCTGTCACCCGGATGCACAAGCCGTGTGCTGAATCCATTAGCCTGGGCTAAGGGCATGGGACAGATTCGATCCTCAGGAGCCAACGGACTGCGACTTTTCCGTTCTCCCGGTAATCAATGCTCAAACTCTTTCTGATGCGGGGAGCTTATTGTACCTTGGGGATTTACGGCAATTTTGCAGACGACAGCACAAACACCTTTTGCACAGCGCTTAGGCGACCCGATACATAAACTCTCGAGATGACATCCGTACTTACTGCACAAATATGAATAATACGAGAATAAAACAGCATAAAACTAATGTATGATTGCGTTTCTCTTGATTATAATCGTGCATCCAGGTGTTCTGTGATACGCTGTATGAAAATATCACAGACAGTGGGATACCTTAGAATAAATTAAGCAATAAGAGCTCAAAAGAAAAGTTTTTATTAGTTTTTGAACTTTGGTCGGTGGCGCTAGAGGGTAACTGAGTTTTATATTCCACTGTAATCTCCTTAGAGGTATAATAAAGTGTATGCTTTAAACACGTGGTGCAGAAAGTTTGGCATTTTGCCAGTTGCCTCGAAGACCAAGTAAATATTGGCTTATTTAGAACAATTTTCAAGCAGACATTCCAACCATTCATAAGTGCATCGTAGAAACACAAACATACATTTTGAGTTATGTACATAAGAAGTGAACTATTAAAAGTTTAAAGGCATTGCATGTAAGAAGCGGAATTGTAATCATAAGGTGAATCAGAGATATGAGTATATTTGAAAGAAAAAAGGATGTGATAAAATCATAAATATTTAGATTGCATAATGAATGATAGACAAACAGATGGAAATAAAGTTGAATGCCTTAGAAAGATAGACAGATGGATACTAGCAATGCTGATATTGCATTCCAGAGACCATTCTCAAGAGAAAATATTTTAACTACTACACTTTCTTAAGCGTTATAGGTGAATGCTAAGCTTGGAATTTTTAATTCTTTTCGTAAATCTTCTTCATCAAACTTTCATGACTCATATACCCAGTATAACAGGCCTATACACTTTTGGCATCCCCCCCTCCAGGCGTATTCATTAGTCGATAGAGGCAGGATTGTAATTTTTTCCCTGCTGAAGAAGGAACTCGGGTTTTTAATTCTACAACCCAGACAAACTGACCATTGGATACATCGAAATAAATACAAGTTAGGAGTATAAATATTGTCTCTTTTATCTAGACGCTGTGGAGTGCGTTCAATGCCTGCAGTAGTATTCACCATCATTGATTTAAACTGCTAGATGACCTTAACACACAGTGAAGTTGGAGAAGTGAAGGTACGTTTCTTATATTGGGGAAATCCGTTGTTTTTATTCAAATCATAGTTGCGAATAATATAAGTAGAAATTTCTTCGTTTTTCAGTGTCCAAATTCATCTGCACAAGGTCATACAAATGTCTTCAAAAACGTTGGTTTGCAGGGGAGTCATTCGATACAATCCATTTGAAGATTATTACGAAACCAAATTTACCACCGTGAGATTTGCCAAATACATACCACCCATAACAAAATAATTACAGTGGCGGTTCGTGGCTTGAAATCGTGGGGATGCTGCAACTTTCGAAATATACGTACACACCGTAAGTACAGTGTGTACGTGTTAGGATAAAAGATCAAAATTATGGTAAAAAAAATTAAACATGAAAAAATACTGTTTATTATCGATAAAATTATACAGTCGGGTATAATTCAAAATTACTTAAAAATAAAATCCATTCCTTTAATTGTAATTAAAGAAATGGATTTACAATTTTTGGACATTACAATTGAATCCTTTAATTGTAATGTCCAAATATTTAAAGAGACGGAGTAAATTTCGATTCCTGACTAACCTCCGTATTTCCCGCGTTTGCACCATCAGAAAATTTGTGTGAAAAAAACAATCAAAGCGAAGATACCAACCTTCTAAATAACCGTTTTCAACTATGACACGTGGCATGGATGCTCTCTGCATCATTCGGTTCATGCCATTAAAAGAAGTGTTTTATTTGTTTCTGAGTATGTTATAAACCATGTCGATCGCCGCACACAACACTCGATTCTGAGGAAGATACTCCTGTCTTCCTTCATAGTGTTTTTAGAGCTATTGTTTTCACCATTATCGTTTTCCTGCTCTATAAGAAATCGAGGTAATTTGACCGCTTTCTTTTGAGTTCGTTTTTCACTGCAGACATTTCACAAAGGTCAGGGAGCTTTAATTCTAAAAAAGGTTGCATTCATACGAATCAAATACAGGTAACCCTCGTATAACGTGGTACTTGTACAACACAGTTTAGATAAAAACACGGTCTACAAATTGAAGTAATTGTAGTAACCCTTTATCTTTTCATATGGTTTTCACCGCGCGACTTAAAAATCAAATTTTATCTTCGTTAAATGTGTGTGTCTGCATGTAATTATAAGTAGCGAATTTATATTAGGGAAAATACCCTTTAGCACGCATGTACGTCAATTGTTTACCGTATAAAGTGTTTATTGTTGAAAATTGTCTTCGTTTTCTGCCAGGAAAGCGCATTAAAAATCATAAGTGTGTTCATCTCAAGCTGAGCACTTTATTTTCTGGTGAGTTACATACAATATGCGATGCTTTTTTATGTAAAAATTTATTTTTATAGTAATGGCCACTTAGAGCTCTTTTGCGATATGGTTGAAAACGAAATTAGTGAATTAATTGATGGGAAAATGGATTTAAATGAGGAGGAACTGGTACAGTTAATAGATGACGTCGAACCAAATGGCGGGGAAAGTTCTGCCGGAGATTCTGATTGTGATGAATCCGTTAAAGAATTCAGTTTAAAGAAATTAGCAGAAGGATTGGACTTGGCAAGAAAGTTATTTTGTGGATAATGATCTCTCAATGGAGCGCTCCGGAAAATTCAAGAGACAATTGGATATTTGTTTAGCTCCGTATTATGAACTTAATAAAAAATTGCAGCATAGTGGAAAGCAAGGTCTTATTACTGATTTCTTGATAACTAAACCAGCCGAAGAATTCTACAAATGACGTCCAAGAGATTTCAAATGATGACGACGTCCGGCCACTCGTAAATAAAGAACATCTACGAAATGTTAGTTTTGAAGACAGCGATGACGATTGAAATATGCACTTTATTAAGTACAATGAAGTTTATGCAATTTGTAATTTTATAAGGTTATATTATATATTTGTTTCATAGTTTATATGTTTTCTTAACTTACATGAATTACAAGAATTAAATAAAAAATATTTTTGTTGGGTATGTCATTGTTGTTTATATAATTAAAGAAAAAAAGATTTCCGAACCCAACCCTACTTTTTGTATGTGATCTGAGTCTCGCATAACGCGATTTATATAACGCGGCGTTTCTATGGACCCTAACATCCGCGTTATACGAGGGTTACCTGTATATGTAATGATTCGATAGGAGAGAGAGAGAGAGAGAGAGAGAGAGAGAGCATGCAGCAATAATAAGTGAGATAGGACTAGTTGATGAGAAAAAATAAGGCGTGCAATGGACGAACATCATCAATAATGGTTTTCTCTTTGTTGGATGAACGTGTGGAGATATTTAGGCTTTCCAGGGCTGTAGGGATATCTACTTGAATTTAAATCGATACTGCACACATCTGAGAAAGGAAGTGTTCGGCAGGAAGAGAGGGAAGAGCTACTTTTTTTCCTGCATAGCAGGTGTTGCTGAATGCACACTCCTCATTCGTCGTGGAGGTACAATAGACGAGATAGCAATAGACCATCTGACTGCCGTTGCCCCAAGCGAGGTCCCCAACAATCGTCGGATATACTGAACCGGTCGGGTACTGTGAACTGCTGAGGCGGGTGATTTTATAGCTAGTCGATCCAGTGCGATGTGCACAATGGTGCCGCTATTCTTATCGTGCTATTTTCTCAGTCTCTATGCGTGCGTCTTTTTGCATGCTTTCAATAGCACGAAACGATTATTTAAATATGAGGCTTAGAGTACAGCATCGTTTGTCACTTGATTGTGTTTAGTTTACAGCAGTTCTATAGGTCGTTCTTCAAAGGGTTACAACCAAATGAAAAAGGATTAACACATTGAAATTCTGAGAACAAATTTCCTTGGAGATGAAGACACACTTTTCTGTAATAGCTGAGCATTTCTATTGTTAAATATGAAGATGCTTCAACTATAAGTAGTTAAGAACACAACACTTCTGTTTATGAGCTACTTCCTTGTCGCATATAGTACAGTAGAGAATATTCATTTTTTAACTCAGTTGAATAAACGGCTTACTGAAAATTTCTATACCTACGGAGCTTCAAATGATTACTAAAGATTACACTGTCCAACACAATTTTTGCTGACTTTTATATGAGACTTGTTTTTTACTAATTTGGGTGCGCTGATTTCAAATATCAAACCCAGTTTTCTCTATCACGTCAGGTTTTTCGTCTATGGCATTTTCTTTTTGCTAACTGGTAAGTTTTTGATAGTTTTAAGGAGGCAGTATTATTTATAGGATCAAAAAAATCGATTTCTTAATATTATTTTCTGAAAGTATGTACTTTTAAAAATCTGTTCCTAACTTTTTATCAAGAAATTGGAAAAATTCCCGAAGATATAGCCTATTATTCAAAGTGGTGCGCAGATCAGAATCGGAGCGCTCACCGCTCTCGCTTGTTAGTAAACGAATAAATGCGTAAGAATCTGCAACGGCACGTAATGGCGCTTTGAATGCGAGAGAGAGGCCGATAATTAGATACATGACTACTTAACAATATTCATTAAAAATTACAAGAATATTATTAAAAAATAACAATTTTACTTACACATGAGTTTCAGAGAATAAATTTTTGTTTGTAGCAATTTCTGCTGTGTGTTCTGTTTTGGCAATCCCTTTGCATACTCCAACAGTAGTCGGCCATCATGTGAGAATCCCATCAACCTTGGTACCGATCTTCCATAGTTTTTAAGTCTTGATGAAATCTTTCGTCTTGTTCATCGCTTACAGCACCTAAATTCTCAGGAAATCTATCAAGATGACTGTATAGGAAATGAAGCTTTATGCTCATGTTGCAACCTAGGCGCTGGAAAATTTCAAGCATTGTTTCCACTAGATCTTTGTAATTTCACGCTTTTTTGTTTACAAAAAAATTATTCGCAACCATCGTAAATGAAGTCCAGGCCTCTTTCTCAATTTCGTTCATAGAGTTGATGAAATTTGAGTCTCTCATTAAAGTTCTAATTTGCAGTCCATCAAATACACCGGCTTTAATTTTTTCATAACTAAGTCGTGGAAGTTTTTCACATATGTATTGGAAACAGTCACCTTGTAAATCTAAAGCTTTAACATACTGCTTCATAAGACCTAGTTTGATGTGTAGAGGTGGAAAAATGATTTTTTCTCTGTCGATTAAAGGTTGATTTATAACATTCTGTTCTCCATCATTTAAGGATATTCTAAGAAGCCAATGTTTATGACTCCAGTGTTGGTTTCTAGCTCGACTATCCCAGAAGCATAGAAAACACGGAAACTTTGTATATCCTCTTGAAAGCCAAGTAAAACGTTCACCATTTTAAGATCCACACAGATGATCTGTGTGGTCTGTATATTTTAATAACTTCAGAACCTTTTTAATGTCCTCATATGTTTCCTTTAAGTGAACTGAATAGCCAATAGGAATTGAGCCATATACATTCCCACTGTGCAGTAAGACACACTTGAGACTTCTGCTTGAACTGTCGATAAATAAACACCAGTCATTTGGATGATATTGTACAACACTCATTTCAGTTAGTAAACCTGACACATTGTTACAGTAAACAAACCCATACTCGTGTTTAAAATATTGTACAAGATTATTTTCCCTGCTACGATAAAACGTTATCTTCGTATCTTGCTCCAGTAAGTTTTTTTCATTTAATCTTGAAGCTAACAATTCCGATGATTCCTTTGATAGGCCCAAATCTCTTACTGAGTCAATCAATTCCGCTTGAGTAAAAGGTTGCGGTCCAGAACTAGAAATTAAATTTTCATTGTCTAAATCAACATCCGGGTCTTGCTCCTCAAGAACATCTGGAATATCCCGATCATGCTCGTTCTCAAGTAAAGGAAGTCCTTTATAAATTGGCACGGCTATTTCATTGGAATGAGCAACTGGCCGAATTGCTGAGTCGAGATTTGGATAGACAATTTTCTTCTTATTCTTCTGGAATGTCAAAAGCTAATTTTTGGCGTTTTCCCTTGCTCCACTGTCGTAAATTTTCTACAGATGACTTACACACTTTATTTGGAGCCCATAAATTGCCCTGATCTGCAAGTTTTACGTCAAAGTATGCAAAGTACACTTTCTTAACGAAATCAGTGATATTTGTCCTTTGACTGGGAACAGTAAAGCTGTCACAAATGTAGCAGAAGGAATCTACACTATTGACACATTTTCGAGTAGTAGACATGATGTATTTTCTTCACTGCCGACTAACATGCAATTAACAAGACAAAAAAAAACCCAGAGACTTTATTGAAACGTTATAAGCGCTCATCATACTTTCACGATCGATTAACGATTGACTGATTTCGATCGTTCTTTGTCCGCTATGACGCATATAGCATTCACTTGTTTTAGGCAGTTGTCATCGCCTACTTTTCATCACCTAAATGTATTAGGTCGGTTATCGGCCTCACTCGCATTCAAAGCGCCAGTACGTGCCGTTGCAGATTCTTACGCATTTATTCGTTTACTAACAAGCGAGAGCGGTGAGCGCTCCGATTCTGATCTGCGCACCGCTTTGAATAATAGGCTATATCTTCGGGAATTTTTCGAATTTCTTGATAAAACGTTAGGAACAGATTTTTAAAAGTACATACTTTCAGAAAATAATATTAAAAAATCGATTTTTTTGATCCTCTAAATAGTACTGCCTCCTTAAAACTATCAAAAACTTCCAAATTAGCAAAAAGAAAATGCCATAGAGGAAAAACCTGACGTGATAGAGAAAAATGGGTTTGATATTTGAAATAAGCACACCCAAATTAGTAAAAAACAAGTGTCAGATCATAATCAGCAGAAAAACAATTGGTTTTGTTGGCCAGTGTTATTTATTGTAAAAATAAACCGTTCTACTTAGGTTTAATAAATATTTATTTTAAATGCGCAGTTATCTATTACTGTATCTCTTCATCAATCCAAGATTTTACTTTTTAGTTCCAGACTGATGGAAGTATTCAACAACGACAAGTATCATAACTAAAATGAAAAGCCAAACGGCTATTTTTTCTGGCGAGGTTGATAAGTAAAGGGGGGGGGATAAAAATCCCTTTGTTTTTCAGCCAGTTTTTCGCATACTGGCTGAAAAACAATAAGGAATTTTTATCTCCTTTACTTAACGACAAGTATCATTCGAATAATCAGCATTGTTTTGGCTACACACGTATATAATCCGATGAGAACACCACCCACCCACCCACCCACACACACACACACACACACACACACACACACACACGCAGACTGTTTATTAGATAAACAAAATATCTACATTTATCCCTTTTACAAATTATTTGGAATGAAGCACATAAACCAAACGGTTCCTGTCTGACTGTGATATTGCTTCGTCTCATCCTCTAGACCCCCCCCCTTTCTGGCCTATCAATTAATGTATGATGATTAAGACGCTCTTAGTAGCTTTCATCCTACCCACGAGTCCATTCTCTAGCTCTTTCAGCTGTCAATTACCTGAGTGAGATTCCAATACCCTTTCCGACCATTGGTCAATTTCATTAACTCTTTCCTTTTAGCGTTGTCCATTTCTGCCACAGCACTCTCGCACTTAGTTCAGTTACAATGGACTAACCTTCCTGATAAAACCTGACACACTCTCTCTCTCTCTCTCTCTCTCTCTCTCTCTTCTCTCTCTCTCTCTCTCTCTCTCTCTCTCTCACACACACACACCCCGCTTTTCCCGCTTTATATATAACACTGTATAATTTTATTTCTTCAGTTAGAGTAGTTCAGCGATCAAAATATTATCAGTTTCATCCAGGTTTTGTTTTATAATTTATAATCATTAACAATACGTAATAAATTTCTATATTCCCAATCTTTAATTCTTCTATTCACCCTCGTAAATGTGCTCTCATCTGCAGACTTATAAGTGGCATCACTTGGACTCTGACGCAGGAAAACATATTACTTAATTGGCTATACAAAGGACTAGCGCCTGTTTCGTTCTTGAAGCTGTGAATGAATGCGAGATGGAATAATACGAGAATTGTTTCATCTGGTATATCGGTCAACTCTCTTTTTTTATGTATTTATAGAATTCGTTTATCCAGCGAGAGGGAGGGAGAATCATATGAAAAACAAGGGATACAAAGTGACCTCAATGAACATCAAGCATCCAAAATTCTCATAATGGAAATGTGACACGAGTTCTCCAGCTCCTGCCAACACATCTCACCGAATACAGAAAAGTCCTTCGGCTCGTTAAAGAAGTGTCAGTTAATGTCTTCAGCTAGCACACGACCTATAATAAGCTATCCTATTAAATGTCACACAAAGTTGCCGCTTTATTAACCAGGCTAGCGACCCTTTGCAGGTGTTCAGTTACCTTTATGATGCTGTCATTTGTCGTGTGGTCTGTAATTACATCTGTTCTCATTTAGTTCTCACCCTCTAATTTCTGTCTGACTAGAACATCTTACATATCGATGTTCGGAGGGACTCTTCGCTCTCTTTATGATGTAGCGGACACCGAGCGCCTATCTGTGTCTCTTACGAATGACGCTATGTGTCACACTTTAAAGATACAAATTCGTGGAGATAATGTTGAGCTGAACACACTAAATGATCCAATCTTCTGTTGTAGACTACTTGTGATTTTTAATTATGCGAATGCAACCCTCCGATTCGATTCCGTCTTAGGCAGTTGATTAAGTTCTAATCCTAATCCTTCACGAGCAGCTAATGACTTTCTGATCCGTCCTACAATATTGCTATTAGAAATTCTTCAATTAAAAAGATACACGATCGTGTCACTACGCCCACCAGCAAACTTTGACTGCGTGACAAGGTGTCCACATTATCAGCAAACGTGCAACGAACCATTAGCCAGTGTTCAATGGCATGTGGGCCAATCAATAGAAACGGCAAAATGGAAAAGGCGCAAATAACCTTGGATGGTGAATGCTCTTCATGCCTGAGGAAAAATAAGAGCTCTGGTGAACGTGACGCCCGATAAAAATGAAAATAATAGCGTCATATTAGTAAATTAACAGATATAGGGCCAAATGGATATTGTTATAGAAACAAAGCACTTTATTCAACTAAGTTTCGTAATAACTGGCGACAGAGCGTGCAACAAAGTTTTGATAATATGCGATACAATGTAAGTAACCGTTACAAAAATCATCCTTATGTTTTACATGATTATAGAAATATCACATGAGTGATCGCTTTCAATGTAAGAGTTAGTTTAAACATTTATTTTATTTTTTTTTTAAATCTCGGTAAATTTGTGATGCTTCACTAATCCTTGGAATCTTTTAAGTGAATCTCTCTTGTTCAGAACATGTGGGCGTTTAGACCAGTGAACAATGACCTCGATGTTGGCTCGTGTCCAACATCCTTTCGGCGACCCCTCACCTGTCACGCGCGTCATCTGAGTACTTTCTCCCGTAAATTATAAGCAGTTGTGGACAGCAACTACATCTCTGGGAATTCGAAGTAGCTTCATCATTGGTTGCGCGTCGTATATTGCTGACGTATCTTCTTTTGCGTTAAAACCCCCACAACAGGGTTTATTGTGGTCGTTGTTTTACACATACAATGTACATCACGATTGACTTTCACAACTTTGGCAGATTTTCACATAAAATCTGCTTTAATTGCAATTATAAATAATAATAATAATTATTATTATTATTATTTTTTTTTTACGATACTGATTACAAAATTGACGAACAAAAGGTGACGACGGCTACAATATGGATATATTAAAAAAGAAACAATAGCATTTATTCTAGTCATTCAAGAACAGGCATTACAAACTAAGGCCATCAAAGCAAAAAATTTGAAGATCAATAATAAGAGCAAATGCAGATTATGCGATCAGCAAGATGAGACAGAACATCTAATCAGTGCCTGCAGCAAGATAGCTCAAACTGACTATAAGTACCGCCATGATCAACCTCGAGTGGCCAAAATAATTCAGTGCCGTGCATGCAAAAAATATGGCTTTCCTTCTTCTGATAACTGGTGGCATCATAAAATAGAGACAATATTGGAAAATATTGTCTCTATTTTATAAACAGCAAAAATTCTCTGGGACTTTCGAATACAAACTGATCGGCATTTGGAACACAATAGACTTGACATCACAATTATTGAACATCGACAGGTTTGGATTATCGATATCGCAGCATCCAGTGATAACAACATTAACAACAAAGAACTGGAAAAAAAAACTAAATATCGAGATATAGCAATCTAAATTGGCCGGCTGTGACTTAAACACACCAAATTCATCCCAATAGTTATCGGTGGACTTGGCGCAACTTCAAAGAAGCAATCCAGCTATTCACAGCAATTAAACATCAACGAAGTGACCACATATGACCTACAAAAAACAGCATTATTCGGAACAGTCCATATTTTACGACGCTACCTGACGGACTATTCTTAGATTCTTGGGTAGAATCTGAATTGTTCTGTATCACCAGTGAAATTTTTGTTTATATGATATCTTGTTTTGACTGTGTATCAATTATGTGAATAATAATAATAATAATTTTTATACATGCAATTTATCTAATACATATAATACACATATTTATATAATACATACAATTTAAGATATAATATTACAATTTTTCACCTGTATTCAGTTCAGTTTCCAATTTATCTCATACTTTGTACAGTGCGCAGGTCATATAGCACAACAATTTGTGTGTTATTAGTAGTAATAATGATTTTAGTAAGAGTTTATAATCAGTTATAGTTCAGTTACACAGGATAGATTACACGATTATCTATCTGTCTATATAATTTTTTTATGTACAGAAAGCTTGGAAAATATCGTATTTAAATTGGATAAATAATCATATTACAATGTGTTTTACATCTTTTTTCACATTCATATGTACAATGATTCACTTTTTATTAAATCGATTATAATATTTACTTGTTTCTTTGGGTGGCGTTTTTGATTTCTTCCTCGAAGCTTTGAAGAGCTTATCTGAATTACCCCCCCCCCCCCACCACCACCATGTTCTCTCCCTTCCTGCCAATTACTGAAAACTTTCTGCTGCATTAATACTCTAAAACTCACAAGTAACATTTCTATCATATCCTCTCTTTGTTTATCAAGGGAAGTTTTCTAACTCGTAAATCTGTATCCCAAATTCTTAATCATAATCACCAAGCAGTGGTGATAACCCCCCTTAACAAATAAGGTTCACTCGGATAATACTGATCGGTGTGTAATTTTTCACTGTTGTATTGGAGGTTTTACGCAACGAAATTTTCTCTCTTACTACTTGTTATTTTAGGAATTTTCCGGAGATGAGAATTAAATTAAACAGGTGTTAATATTGATATCAAATGTGTGTAAATTATTCTTCAAGTTAAAGTCATTCTAGCATGTTATTTTGGAAGTCATTTTGGTCCTTGGAATAATTCGTTAAATTTCATTCTTTCGATTCCACAATCATTCAGTGAAGTATGGAAAATGAAAATTTCAAATGAGAAAGAAGAAATAGACTTATCACACAATTGGTATTGAAAACATAAATAAATTCAACGGATGTGTTTGAAAGTGGGAAAAGTTTTGAAAATGTATCATAATGTAAATATCCGAAATGATTTCACCATAACTCCATACGCTTTATTTTACGAGTCTATTAAGACACCGTGTGTGTTAAGATACCAAGCAGTATGATTGAATCCTTAATGCATTTCCTAAATCGAAATATGCGTTAGTATAGTCCGACCACATAAGCGATAGCTGTCGTTGGTAAACTGCCAAGAAGAATCAATTCCTGTTAAAGGGCAGAAAGAAATAAGACGATGTACGAATGGGTCACCAACACTCGAGATCATGTGCTTTGTACGTAAAATTTTCCAACTATTATACAAGCAAAATAGTTACCACTTTAAGAACTACAATAATCATAAAAGAGGAGTTAATATTCCGACGTGTAAATAAACAACTCATCTCACAAGACGGATCGATTACCCTAATATCGGAATGGATTCTCCTTCTGTTGATATGCGCAGAAGTGTCGAAGGTCTTGTATCTGTGGGCGTACTATATCCTAGCACATGTTTTAATTTGCTAACATATATTTAGAATGCTCTAACAGGTGAGCATTAGCGACCTCTTGCGTGAATAAGCTCATCTAAAACTAGTCTAAACATTAAACTAAAGCTAATCTAAACATGAAAAAAACATTACGCAGACCCTTAGTTCTTCGCTGGACTATAATTCTAGTAGTTACATCATTTCTAATGTTTCTTTCGTTTTTTACCCCTCAGGTATCCATATAAGTCTCTTTTATATCGATACGTCTCATAAGTTTTTATTCGACAGACTTAATTATTTTTATCTTTATTTAAATACCTTTATATCTACTTGCACATTTTTATCTACCTATTTATCAATTTAAATTTATATACCCTCTCTCTCTCTCTCTCTCTCTCTCTCTCTTTCTGTAGAAATTTTCTTACTGCGCGCATGTCGGTATTTCGCAGCTGATGCATTCTTTTCAATTTCTGGTAGCTTGGCGGCATCTATCATGGAGGAAAACATGTTCTATTTCATCCTCTGAGTCCTACCAAGACGTGTGTTGGAAATGCATAATGGATGCACATCTTGCAGCTGTGTCCTAGCTGAGTTCTTTCTATTCGGTGTTCTATAGGTAGACTCTCTCTCTCCAGCACTGTACGTTGGATCTGTGGTGGTAAAGGTTGCATCACTTCAATACAGAGGAATATGATGTGTCACCTGGGACACCTGGTTACGTTATTCGCAGAAAAGGGTTTCCGGCCTATCTAAAATTCTAGAAAAGTTTTTTTTTAGCATTCTTTCATTAAATAGGAAAAGTTTATTCACTAAATAACTGGAAAATAGGATTAGTTCAAAATAAAAACAGACGTCCTATTAAATAGGAAGCATTTTTCTTTAAAATTCCAAATTCCAAATTGGACTTTTAAACTTTTCTTTCTGTATTTGTATACATTCTTTAGAATCCGGCAAGAAAAAGAGAAAATAAATAGAGGGACAGAGAGAGAGAGAGAGAGAGAGAATATTACATTGCTTCTTTCTTTTGTTTACACTTTAACTAAAATTACAGGTATCCCTTGCTTAACGCGGAATTTGATTAACTCGGCGAAATTAATTGCGGAAATCCCTTGATATACGCGGCAAGAGTTTTGATTAACGTGCCTTTAACCCTGCGGAGCTTGCAGCTGATCTGACAGATACATGCAAAATGTTTAATATAAATATTCTTACGCAATTCAGTGTATAGCTTGGAGGTCATGAGTAGCTGTGCATTCATATGTTGCGAGTGATATTCCGCACTGTTTTTTGCTGTCAGTTTGGTTTAACACATGTCATGTAAAGGTTTGTGATATTTGACAGTAAATTGTATCTGGGAGATACTGCGACCTCCGATGTCAGTAGTATGGTTTAGTTTTTTTTGTTTATTCTTTGTTCATTAATTACTCTATTCTAATTGAAAATAAATAAACCATCATGCATTACTGAAATAGAGAGCCAAAGGCTTATTTATCATACGTGTTCTCTAGGAGATGTGCTTTACATTATGGAAAATACTAAGGAAAGTGATCTGGAGCTTGCTCCACCTTTACTACGAGTTGGCCATAAGGTTGCTTATGCTTCCATTCGCCGAAACTTTTAGTTTCCATATATTCGGCACAAAACACTCTTGTAGTTTCTATATTCGGCTATGAAATAATGTTGGATTCAATATCCACTTAATTTGTAGTGTTTTTTTCTTTATGTTTTATTGCTTGTTTATTTTGCTTGTTATCGTAGAATTCATGTCGATAAGAAAAACACTAAAACTGTTCTAACGACTCTTGATAATTTCTTTTGATAAAAAAAATTCAGTAACTAATGTAGATACAAACATTTATTAAACATTTACTTTGCATGCATTTCTTTATCTTTCCTAAAAGAGTACCATATAAAACGAAGTAATACAGTAATCGATCATGGACGAATTGTAATTTTTACCATTGATTAATAGATTTGATTAACGCGATTTTGATATACGCGGCAACACCAAAGGATTAATTAACCGCGTTAATCGAGGGATCGATTAACCGCGCCAATCGAGGGATTAATTAACCGTGTTAATCGATGATGAATTAACTGCCTTAATCGAGGGATACCTGTATATGGATATCTGTAGTGAAATGACAGGAGACAAGATGAAGAGACTTAAAACTTTCTACAAAGTTTTAAGAGCCTCTTAATAAAAATGACAAACGAATAATTCTCAGTGGTGTAGTGTCCCAATATTCCTTTACGACTGGTTGGATTTCCTCTGCTAGTATGCCAAGCAAGAACACTATTCTCCGCGTATCCTTTGTAATATTTCGTACAAACTGTAATTGCAAAAGACTACCCGGTTACAGAGGAAAATCTATTTCGGGATTATTTTCGTGGGACAGCAGGACACTCACACCGATCACGGAAACTAATAAAACTCAGAACAAATGTCAACATCCGGTTACCATGGAGACGGTAAATGAGAAGGGGAAAATAAGCATCTCAGCAAAAGACGGAGGAAGTATTCACGTGATTCAACTCACAGGAAAACAATGTAATATGTGTGTGTGTGTGTGTGTGTGTGCACTTGGAAGAATGTCATACGAAAGTTCGCTTATAAATATTACAAAGCAACACCACGTGCATATGCGAGAGTGTGTCGGAATATACTACGCAACATCAGCGGATATTAAATTGGCGAAAATCGCTATTCTTCTGTTTAACTCGAACTACTTCGGCGCTTGCTCTGAAAATAGAACTCGGGGATGCGAGACTTTCCCCTCCCTACACCAGCCACTGATGTTCGGAACGCATTTTCAATCTTGGCACGTGACAAAATGTCTCTGATGCCGTTCGTCCATCTAATCGGCTTTCATTGTCGTCATCCGATGTCACCCTGACTGCCAGCAATGATAACATGATTACAGCATGGACGAGAACGGAAAAATCGGGGCGGCCATTCTGGCCAAATGGAGGTTCAGAATCACATTGAATGACGCTTTTATGAAATATTCAGTTCCACGGAGCCACCATGTGCAACGATAATGAGATTTTAGACGAACAATAAATCCTTCATTTGCGTAACTCATCTTGACGTCAGCCATTATAATAAAAACACCTACGAGTTAGCTAAACCTTGTGAAGAATTCATCACTCAAAGTATTAACATTAACCCAGTGCACGTAGGTAACAAGCGATTATTCTATCTATTAACGCGCCTATATACCGTACTTTCTCTCTGTCTGTCTCTTATCAGAATATCCACTTTTGTAGTTCTCTGAATAGCCAGAACGACCAGTTTATTTTTATAACACATCTAGAGTTTGTTCCGTTATGTTGTACCTTCTTCATGTGATTTCGAAAATTGATTGCATGGACATAGAAAAAGAAATGCCGACGGTGGTTCCATAAGATCGGGTCAGGTGATTGTACGCTACTCGATTAAGTGTCTTTATGCCTGCTATTAGAATCTCTGGTGACAGTCCTGCTATATCGTAAGCGTTAGGAACCGTCAGAAAGAACTATTCCAACGTTAATCGGCATTTATAACACTGGTAAAAAAAATGTCAGTCCTGGAAAGTGCAGATTCACAGTATACTGTCACCTGACAAGATCTGAGATCCCAAATACTTTCTTGCATTGCATTCTCATCAGTTGAAAGTATTGTTTTCGAGACGATGTTTTGAAATGCGAAGGTGATTTATTGTAGTAGTTGGCAATGGAAAATCCACTGTACCACACGCATCCCGCATCCTCATAACTCTTGAATTCCGTACCACATCAACCCAAACCATAAAAAGAATCTTACTGGATGCAGCACTTTACCTTACATTGAAATGACGTGAATTTATCGACTTTTTAGGATCAATAGAAATATTCAGTAAATTATTAAATTTATTTAATAATATATCATTTAGTTATATACTTGGGAGTATTTTCCTACGCGGGCAGGAAGTGAATAATCTCAATTTTGTGTTTTTCTCTATTGTAACATCCTTACCTTCTCGAAGACCATTAAATCGGGACTTGACTCTCTCTCTCAGCTGTCTCCTTACCTTAATTGTTACCTTACCTTTCTTTGTTTACAAGCACAGACCAGGCTGTGCATCACATTATCTTTCCAAACAGACATTTAGATTCTTTATGCATTTCAGTGCAGCTCCAATTCTATTTCTTCTCGTGCCATCTTTCGTAACTCGTAATGGCGTTATATAAAGTCTTATAAAAGGAAGTATAACAGAATATAAATAAAAAGTCATTTGGCCTAAATAAAATTGCATAAAATTATATTCTTAGTTTAATCCTTTATCCAAGTGTAAGCAAACGAAGTTTGCGCCTGAAGTATCTTTCAGGACTGGGACAACTGGTGGTATCTTTATATAATATGATTTCTGCATTACTTCAACCTTGGTATCTCACCTCAGGATCTGGCTACCATTGATGAGACCTCAATAAAGGTCGAAACCGGTCTAGGTAGTGACCCTTCCCCATAATGCATAGCATTATACATGTTCGCAAGGAGATGTACTTTGCATTATGGGATACTAAGGCAAGTGATGCGAAGTCATTCCACCTTTGCCACGAGTTGCCCCAGTCCTGAAAGATACTTCAGCGCAAACTTTGTTTGCTTACACTTAGGTAATGGATTAAACAAAGTATATAATTTTTTTGTATCTTTAATTTATAATATAACCAAATGAAAAACTTTCAAGAACTCTTAAGAAGTTAGCGATCTTATAGACTATTTCATCGCATTTCTAGCTACGCACAATGAAAAATACTACAATCATATTCATTAGATGCACCACCACAGAAAGATACAGATGCTTAAAGTCAATCAGCTTGCGTATTTCTGTAAAATCAGCTGAGGCCAATCATTTTGAAGCAATGATCTGCTACACAGCTGTACAGTTTCTGAAGAATGATCATCTTGTGCAAAATTTTACCGCTCAAAGCCAATCGTATATTTTTCATCGACACAATCATCACAATGGTATTATATGCATAATGATAGAGTGATGACGTTACAACATTAAAGAGTCCTCCCATTCATTTTGTAAGTTTATTTAGCCTAATGGATATTTTAGCTGCTGGATTATTATCTATGCTTAATAAGCTCTACGTGTTTTACGCTACTATTAAATTCCGCTAGTCCAGAAATGTGATTCATTTTAGCTTCCATTGATATCCCTTGCAAATTTTTATACGTGATTGTGCTTTGTATTCGGCCAGTGTGACAACATTTTGTGATAGCGGAAGTGCGTTAGAATACATAGAAGACTTCTGAAAGCAGAATATATTTTTCTATCTATCATGATACACGTGTGCCAAATTCTGTTTACAATATCCAGAAGATAACGAGAAGGTACTCGTCTGTGAATAGCGTGACTAAAGAAGTAACTTTTCCTGAGAGACAATTCCTTCGAAGATGCTTCTCTTCGCCGTCAATATCGATTCTTAGAAATACAGTTTTTCTGCTGAATCGGCAAATCGTATTCTGCAGGTAGAAAGTTGAGAGTGTAGCAATCAAGCTTAAAATGCTTTAACATTTCTACGGGTATTTGAACTTAGATTGATGTGGTGTGTGTGTGCGTGTGCGTGCGTACGTGCAATTAAGTGGAATGTTATTCCTTCATGAACTTCTGTTATGCTCTTTCTCCATGCATTTTTCATAATGAAAGCATTGTCTGCGTCTAAAGAATGGAAATCAGACACGTGTTTGGTTAATGATGAGTGCAAATTCATTTCAATAATAGTAAAATGAAGCTTTAGAATTATATCATACAATAACACGGTTGTCAAGTAAGTGTGGTGTCTTACTGGAGCTAAAAAATATACTAACAGAATGAAATTCTATCAAACTTATTAAAAAAAAAAGATATATTCCTGATATCCTCAAATTATTTCAATATACTGTATATATATATAGAAAGTTTTTTAACGTGGGTATATTATGTATTCAAGATACCAAGTAATTTTATATAAACTTGGTTTTTAATCCTTTTTCTCAAGTAAGCAATGTTTGCGCCTGCACGTAGTGCAAAGTCTGAGGCAACTCGTGGTAAAGGTGGATTAATTCCGATCACTTTCCTTAGTATTTTTTCCTCTAATGTAAAGCACACCCCCTTGCGGAGATGTATGATGCTATGCATTAAAGGCAATGGTCACTACCCATACCGGTTTCGACCTTTATTGAGGTCTCTTCAGTGGGAGCCAGACTTGAAAATGCTAAGGTTGAAGTTTTTTTTTTTTTTAATCAGTGTTTTTTTTTATTGATTGCTAAAATATTTATACATACAATAAACATCTTGTGTGATATTGCACCTTATAATTTTACAGAGTTCAACACTAAGTGCTGCAATTCCTACATTGGATTTCAATTAAAATTTTTAATAACACTTTTTTGCCTTTATATTATGTATTTACAACACATGTTCTTCTAATATTAACAATGAAGATTATACAGAATTTTTTGTATAATTTTTAATTTTTTAATTTTATTTTTATTTTTATTTTTTATTTTTTAAGTTTGAGAAAGAGTGATTATACATACAAATTTCTGCATTTGTTTATAAGGATTACTTGTAGACGAGTGAGGCAAGTTAATCCCACCTACTTCGAAGCCTGGGTTAGCTTTTATGAAGAGAGTGGGATTTAGGCTTCACTATTTATGTTGTTGCTACTGTTAATGTATGGGATGTAGGCATTGGATGCTGGTGATTTGTGATGTGTATATTAGTGTTAATGGTATCTTAACTTTCTTGGTATATTTTCCAGAGTTCGTGTTTTAATGTTCTGTAGTTATCTACGTGTTTTAACTTTCTTGGTAGGTTGTTGAGTTGCATGGATATCTGATGTGATCTCACAAAAGAACCGTATGAGTTGTTGAAGGGTGTGGGGATGTAGAGAGTTGTTGTAGGTCGTGTTATACGATATGTGTCTCTGTTGTTTCGAGAGGTGATGTTGAAGTAATTCCTTGTTAATGTCATGTAGTGCTTCAGGTTTTTAATGCTCAGAATTCTGTGTATCGCCCTGTGCTTGTCGGATGTCGGTTGTTGCGTGTAAGGTGTCCAGATCACTCTTGACACGATTTTCCTGTGTAATGTTTCTAATTTTGTTAGGTGGCTGTTTGATGTATTTGCATAGACTGTTATTCCGTATCTGAGTAGGGATTCGCAGATACCGCGATAGAGGTGTTTTTTTTATGTTGGGTGGAATAATGTCTTTAACTTGGAAGAGTTTTGCTGCGATGATCCGGAGTTTGGTGTATAGGTATTCTATATGTTTTGTCCATTTAAGGTGCGAATCTATATAGAGACCAAGGTATTTTGCGTGTGTTTTGCGGTATTTTGCAATTTGCGGTATTTTGCGGTTTGATTTCGGAACATTGGCAGGTATTTTTGTTGTTAATGCAGCGGTATGTATGACAATGTATCGATAGTAATGCGGGGCGTATGATTCTTGGGTTGTGTATTATCAACATCTGTGTTTTGGTGCCGTTGATTAGAATTGCGTTTTCGTGGAAGTATGTTTTGATTTCATTTAGGTCTTGTTGTGCTTTGCAGAGAGCTGTGTTAATGTCTGTGTGGATTGCTAGTAGTGCAGTGTCATCTGCGTATTGAAATATTTGACTTCTTATGGATATGTTATGAACATCGTTAATGTATATGTTGAATAGAGTGGGTGATAATATGGCACCTTGAGGTACACCGTGTTTTACTTGTATACTCCGACTGTGACATGTACCTAATTTTGTTACTTGTGTTCTGTTTGAGAGGTAGTTCTTAAACCATGTATGCAGTGTTCCTCTTATACCTATTGAGAATAGTTTGGTGAGTAGTATGTCATGTTCAAGTGTATCAAATGCTTTGGTTAGGTCCAGCAGTATAAGGACGGCGTACTTGTTTTTGTCGAGAGCTTTGTTTATTGTGTCAGCGATGTCTTCTAATAAAGTGATGGTGCTTTTTGTTTTTTGAAAGCCGTATTGGTTTTGTGAGATGATGTTGTACTTCTGTAAATAGTTTTGTAGTCTGGTGTGCGTTATTTTTTCTAGAATTTTTGAGATGACTGGTAGGGTAGCTATTGGTCTGTAGTTCTGAGTATCGTTTCTTTTGCCGTGTTTATGTATTGGCGTAATTACTGCAGTTTTTAGTTGTTGTGGAATAATGCCTGTTTCGAATATTATGTTCACGAGTTTCAAAAGTATTGGATTTATTTGTTCAAAGTGTGTTATCAAGTCTGTGAGTCTTATTTTGTCTATTCCTGGAGTGGTCTTTGGTTTTAGTTGTAGGAGTGCTTCTTTCAGTTCCTGTTTTATTATGGGTGGAAAATACATCGTTTGTTGTTGACTTTGTGTCGGTAGTTTTTTGTTGATCGTTGGTAGCTTGTCTTTTTTGAGTTGTGTGATGTTATTCGTGAAAGCATGGTTGAATGAGTCTGCTAGTTCCTTTTGGTTTGTGTCCTGACCGAAACGTTTTACAATAAAATATTGTGCTGAAGTTTTCTTTTTTCGGGTTATTAATTCGTTGAGTGTAGCCCATGTTAGCTTAATGTTGTCGTTATATTCCATGAATTTTTGGAAGTAGTAGCGTCTTTTTGCCCTACGAATTTTTGTTGTTAGTTTATTTCTTGTGTTTTTGTATAAGGTTTGTAAATGCGTGTTACTGGGTGACTTTTTAAGTTTTTTCCATAGATTTTCTTTTTCAGTAATAGTATTTAGTATGTCGTCATTTATCCATGGATTGTTGTCTGTTTGTCGCCTCGTTTGTAGTGTAGTGTAATTCTGGTAATGCAGAGGTTATGAATTTAAATTAAACAAGTTGCCAGAAGGTGCTTTGACCTAATTAAATAAAATCTCAGGATGATATATATATATATATATATATATATATATATATATATATATATATATATATATATATATATATATATATATATATATATATACATATATATATATATATATATATATATATATATCAAAATAATTTCAGTTATCAGGATTCTTAGGGAATATTATTATTATTATTATTAAAATAAAAAAATTAAAAGAATAAATAAAATAAATAATAAATAATAAAAATAAATAATAAATAAATAAAAAATAAAAATTTAAACCCATATATCACATTTCAGTCTGCTGTAGTTACTGCGCTTAAATATAATAAAAAAAATCAAAATTGTAAACGAAAGTTAAACGAATAAATGCTGTATTACATTATTATTAATACATTATACAGGAAAAAAAAGAGGGGGAGGGGAAATCTGTACGAATTTCATTGTTACAAAAAAAAAAAAAAGAATTACACCTGTTGTAAATACGTAATCTTATGTGTTGTAAATATGTAATCACAATATTAATGATAATTTTAATAATAATAAAAGGATTGAATTTTTTTAAAAGAAAAATATGCAATCAAGTATATATCATATGTAATCAAATATATATAATGTATGTATCATATGTAAAAAAATATGTTATTGTCCTAATCATAATAATTTTAATAACATGCAACAAAATACCCTATGCTCATGTAATTTCTTTGAAAGATAAGAAACTGTGTTAAAAATATCTCTATTGGGTCAAAGTAGAAAAGAACTTCTATTGAGTCAAAGATTCATCGAATAAAAGCATTATAGATCAAGTCAAACTTTGCTTTACTCAAGAAACATTTCGTAATTTAAATATTACATCTAGTGAGTGTTCTAATCCAGTGTATGTCAAAGTTGAAAACCATGATAGAGAACAAGTTACTTCATATATATATTTGGGCCAATTGTTTTCCTTTGAGGAGGGCCAAAGCAAAGAGATTGAACGAAGAATTCACCTTGGATGGATGGCGTATGGGAAAATGAGAGACATATTCAGAAGTGACATCCCTATGAGTCTAAAAAGGAAAGCTTTCGACCAGTGCATACTTCCTGTCTTAACATACGGAGGAGAAACATTGACTTTAACAGAAGCCCTAAACAAAAAGCTGAGAACAACACAACATCGCATGGAAAGTCTGTAAAAATAACATTAAGAGATAGGAAGACAAATACTTGGATAAGATCTCAAACACGTGTCATGGATATTGTAAAATACATTAAACAGGCTAAGTGGAGATGAGCTGGAGATATTACCAGATGCAATAATGGGAGATGGACTAGAAAAACAACAGAGTGGAGACCAATGGATGGAGCAAGACAAAGAGGAAGACCGAGAAGAAGGTGGAGGGATGAACTGTAGCAAATTGCAGGGGTGAGATGGATGGGAAAGGCAGAAAACCAAGTGGTCTGGAAAATCATGGGGGAGACCTTCGTCAAGCAGTGGACAGAATCAAAAGGTTGAAGAAGAAGAACAATAATGGAAGACTTACAGTTTCAAACCCATTAAAATCAATTTTGATTTTAATGGGTTTGAATGTTTTGAAAATTTTTATATCAAATTCAAAATATTTTCGTGTATAACGTCCACCACGAAAGGTTGCAGACCTATTGTACATTAGTACCGTAGGTGGACTGGGATGTTTTCTGTTTGTTGTCTTTTTTATTTTTTTATTTTATTATTTTTGTAAAAGTCCGGAAATTCTGCTCTAGGAACCAAACGTAAATTTTTCAACCACATCAGGCCTCCAGCAAGTTGGGTAGTAGGTAATGAAATTCATCTCCTATAATATAATTCAAGAAACGCTATCTGGAAACTAAACATCTAAAGCAATGGCAGTATTTTGTACAGTATACCCCCATTCTGAAAAAAAAACTCGCTGAGTTCTTTTTTTTAAAGTAAAATTTTGAATTACTAGGGCCAGTCGTTTAGCAGGAGAAAATTGTTACACGCTTTAAATAACTGTGATGTTTTAAAACTACGTCTACAAAGCAAAAGCAAAAAAGAATAGTTCGTTTTTATTATTTCAGTTATTCTATATATTGCAAAACAATAAAACTAAAACAAGAACGAAGTTTTGTAAACTGTTTTATCACTAAAAATCAGGAGTGGAAAAGTGGGAAAAAATCTCTAACAGCCTCATCTAGCGGTAATGCACTTCATTCCGTGTGTCCCCATGGCTTACTCCGTGCCATTACACGTGAAAATGTGTTCGCCAAGTTAAAACTTTGCCCAGCATTTCAATCGACCTGATAATTTATTTCCAGCAAGCAAATGTCACTGACAGTATGGAAGTGGAGCTGCAGCGACAGTGAATGAAGTAAATTGATTATGGCCGTAACCTTTGGATACATCTAGACTGCAGCGAACAAGTCACATATCTGAGAATGCATCACAGTAGTCGGAAGAAGGCAAAAATACCCCACATCACTTCCGAGAATTCAAAAAATTTCACACTTATAGATGAAAGTGGTTACTCTTTTAAGTTTCCAAATAGCTTTCAGGGACTTTATCATTTCAGGTGAACTCATAAAAAAGAGTTATTGTTTTGTGAAGTTCAAACTAGACGAGGATTAAGACTTGGCATTTATCTTATACGTAGGCTGTTCAATAAGTAATAAGACTATATTTATACAAAAAACAGATTACCTTTAATCGTCATCATTTACATGGTCTTTTTCGAAGTAACTACCGTGAGACGATGCATTTGTCCCACTTCTTAAACACATGTGAGAGTCCGTTTTTTGAGAGTTCTTTCAAAACCGCCTCCGCAGCTTTTACACATGCTTTGTTGCTTTCGAAATGGTGGCCTCTTAGTGGTTTCTTGAGCTGAGGAAATAGCCAGAAATCGCACGGTGCGAGATCAGGACTGTATGAAGGGTGTGTTAGGATATCTGTGTTGTTCTTCTGCAAAACGTCCACTACACAACCAGCAATATGTGGCCTTGCATTATCGTGGTGCAATAAGAAACCATTCTTCAGCAATGGACGCTTCCTTTTGACGTGCTTGATGATAATCGCTGCTGTGTTGATCATTGTCTCTGTGATGGACGTTGAAGGTCTTCCCTCACGTTCAAGATCTTCCACACTTTGCCTTCCTTCCTTAAAAGTTTTTTGCCAGCGAAAAACACTTGCCCTCGACATTGCTTCATCGTGGAAAGCTTCGCATATCATGTTAAAAGTGTCCGATGCCGATATTTGCAAACGCACACAAAATGTAATAGCATAACGCTGTTCCAAGGACGCTTCCATTTCGAAGACTGGTCGCACCTCGTAGGCGCGCCGATGAGCACTTGCGTTTAGTCACGTGACACCCTGGCACATCAGCCCGTATACGCCATGTATCAACCCTTTTGTTAATACATACAGCAACATTTCTTTATTCCACAGAAAATAATATTGTGATGAGTGGTTTCGCCACAGTAAAATTAGTCTTATTACTTATTGAACATCCCACGTAGTTTACGGCTGGCACGTATGATAGTGTGGTCTAATAATAATGTGACTCAGAGGGATCATGTAAAGTTTTCGTTTTACATGCTTGCTCAATGTTTTGATAGCTGTAGATAAGAGTGAGAGAAGGTGGGTTCTTAAGCGATAATGCTGTAAGTAGTGCAGATAACAGAGGATTTATCGCCACTTAATAATGTTTATCTGCATTGTCCTGGGAGCTGCAGATAGAAGGCTCCTTTATCATCGCCTTCTGCTGTAGATCTTCCTCTTATATACACTCCCATTCTTTTGTATGATTATTATTTGGTGCTCATTTATTCTCATTCCATTACACTTGTAGTGTTTTTTTTTTTTTCATTCTGTCCACATTAGCATTTTCTTCGTTCATGTCTAATTGCTCAATCAAATGCTAATAACATTAATCTTAGTCTAACGAAATAATGCAGAGTTTCATATTATCCACGACGGAGCTTGTTCCTTCCAATCTGCTTCATTGAATTCTCCCTGACAATATCAAATAAAAAAATAAAAAAATAAACGAATTAAACTGGGTTCTTTTTTGTGAGAAAGAAATTAAGGCTACGGTTTGGTGGCATTGAAAGTAATAAAGAGTCACCGTTCACGGCACAGATTGTAGATCTTAAACTATGGAACGTTTGTGACCTTAGAGTTTATTGAATGCATGGGAGGAATGGAGTGCACTGTAATTAGCAAAAATATATATTTGATTACTAGTCAGTGTGAGAGGGGCCATTTATGTAAAGGAGAAAGAAGAAGGCCAAGCATCACAGCCCTGGGACACTTCTGCATTATTGGAGAAGCTCGGAGAGACGAGTTCACCATCATACGAAGTAATTAACCAGAGAGAAAGTTGGCCATCCAGTTAAAGAGGATGCAAAGTACATCAAATGATATCAAATTACTAAGGCCTCGATGCAAAACACGTGCCAATGCTCTGGAAATGTTAAGAGCAAAACGGCATATTTGCTATTATTTGACTATTATTAATAATAACCAAATATTATTAGTGCTATTATTAATAATATTATTAATAATTATTAATAATATCGCAGCATAAAGGGCAATTATTAATGACAATGTTTGCAGATTCATTTCTTTCTCCTCACCCATGCCTTAGATTTCGCTTTTAGCCTAATCTAAGGTGCCAGGAAACTTTGCCTAATACGTCGCTACTTATACCAAGAGGAGCGACGTATTAGGCAAAGTTTCCTGGCATTTCCTGGCACCAATGAAATATATCAAGAACCTAAATCCAGTCTTAGGAAATGTTGTTTTTTTTGAAAGGGGAAAATTGTATATGGTGTAAAATCACGGTTTAACATTTTTTCGCTGGTTAAATAAAAGAAAAACAATTAAATTGATCATTTATTTATATCAGCGTAAAGAAATCGATAGGATTTCACTGTTTCTGAAATTCATTAGTAATAAATAAATAGATAATACTATACGCATACTTTTATTTACACCAAATTGGTTGGTTAACCCTATTTTAATTTACTGTAGTCACCCTTAAAAAGAATAAATTCTGATGTTAATAATTCAGATAAATTATATTAGTGTATATATTAAAATAACTTCAATACTTTATTGTTATTGAAAATCCTAGATATATAACAGTTATATATAAGTTTAAAATCTGAACGATTGATTTAGCTTAAAAAATCAAATACATTTTTTTTAAATAAGGATAAAATAGTCACTTATCAAACAGAGAAATTGGCATGCTTTGCGGGAGGAAAACCCCCAGATAAACTGAGGAAAAAACTCTACTGTCCACACCCACGACCGATTAAGTTGGCTACGACTGAGGAAGATCTTTGAGCTCCTCACCTCATCGACGGGAATCGCACCTACGACACTCTTTCGTCAGGTATATGTTACGAAGCGCACAGCCACTAGGCTAACCGCGCAGAATGAAAGATAATTTCGTATATTTAGTCGTCTTTTTTTAGAATTTCAATAAAGGGACAACTACTTTGATGTCATTTATTATCTGATACACTTGTAATACTTGGTGCTGGAAATAATGCAGCTCTCACTTATTTTGCTGTGGTGAAAATCATAATTTTGAAAAAGAGACTAACGTGACTAAGAAGAAGAATAACAAAAAAGGAATAAGCAACCAGTTTAGAGAAAAAGAAAATGTTTGAAATAACAAGTTAATATAAAAGAAAAGTTTATGGAAGTTATTATGTCATGAAACCTACCCTGCCTTTCTATGATGGATATCGGTGTCGCATTTCTTTCAGTATACACTAAATGTCATGTAACGAACGCATGCAGATAAACAAAACAAAATTTATCTTTCTTAAGAGAATGAAGTTGGCAACTTGTCTTCTGACAACTGATCAATAACTACATTAATCGTTAAAAGAATTTCTGCTAGTTTTGTGGTAGAAAGTTGGAGGTATTGTGCTCAACTCATCCTATCTGACCACTGTAGTGTACAGATAGGCTTATCTTGATCATTGTAGTATTTTTGAAGTTATTCTCTTCATACTATGCGTTTATACTCATTGTTTTGCTACAGAATATTATCGCGTTGTCAGGACCGCTATCATAAAATTATGACAATCTAGGAGAAGCACATCAGTCAGAACACCAATTAGCACTTAACAGTCAAGAGACAGCATGCGCTGTGACTAGTGAAACTACTTAATACCGTGGAAAGCAATCCCACAACGTTGCAATTTCACCTCCCAACTTCGTTCCTAGGTTACAATCAGGTAAATGGGTTCTTCGGCACCTTCATACCTAAATAGGTAAGAATACAAAATCGGAGAATGTGACTTGTCGCTGTGCAGAATTGATTCTATTGTACAACGTCCAGGTTATGTGTCTTGCCCTTGCCAACCGACAATATGTATTTGTTAACAAAGGCTTATTGGAATGTAGCTTTTTAAAGGAAATTCTTGGCATAATACTCTGTCTACCTGATGAGGAAATATATAAGGAATTATTGCTTGCGGTGGCATCTTCAAACACGTTATCTAGCATCAGATTGAGAAAAAAAGTTTTTAATTTGGGAAGCATACTTATAGATCGTGATAAAGTGAGTATATGTGCTTCCTATTAAAATACTTTGTTCATATATTTTTTAATTGAATTATCGTATCATTTTCTCAGGTAAAGGTTTATGAAAAGTTATATTTGGTAGAGCATTTTGAAGAATGCATAAAATACTTTATGCTATTGAAGACTATAATTCTTCGCAACTCAGCTCCCTGGCAGATATAAGAAAAAAGATCAACATAAGTATTCCTATCAGTGACTTTCAGAACAAATCGAAAAGCAGTGAAACATGTGGAAAAGATTTTAGATTGAAATAGGAGTCATTTATACGAGGATTTTGGACAATATAGTGGAGGATAAACACTTGTTGTATTGGCATGCGAGATGGGAAAGATTATCATATTTCTGGAATTCCAGGAAAGTTCGCCATCACTGACCTACACATCATTCCTGGAGCGTAAGAATGGTACAAACAGCATACCGTAACATACTTTATTTTTGACCATTAAAGCTCACTTTGTTATCTTTTGTTATGTTTAACTGAAATAATACTAGTTGATTCAGCATTCATACTGAAACTGTGAGCCACAAATTCGAGTACAATAAGATTTATTTTAATACGACGTTATTATTTTATTAGCACCTAACAAGAAAAATGACATGACAACAAATTACCGTGAATCCCGCAAACCAGAACTGTTACTTTTGGAATTGAAAATTCTGCACTTTTCTTAACACGCAAAGACTTAATGGTGGTTACCTTCTCATCACTAAATAAGCATCCTCAATCATATACTTCTCATCCTAAACAAGTACAACTCTGACACATACACTGATCGCTCTTGTCCATTCCCAGATTCTAACATGTTCTGTTGCGTCTCCTTTTCCTGAAATTTCATTTTTTGTTATCTGTTTTCGGATGTTAACGCTTCCTTTAGAGGTGTGATTTAAACTGCTCATTACGAGAGTCAATGCGATCACAATCAGCAGTTCATATTCAAAGGAATATAATTTATATTTTTAAATTTTATTTTAACTTAATATTGTGTCTCATGCCTTTATTGTCTACCACGATTTCTGTTTTTATATTTCTTTGTTGTTTCGCGCACGGAAATTGAGAGAGAGAGAGAGAAAGAAAGAAAAAGAGAGAGAGAGAGAGAGAGAGAGAGGGGTATTCTTGTTTTTCAAGAGTCTGTCGTCTTCTTGGACAATTTTTTTTTCTTAGTTGCCAGTCAACACACTCATTCCAACACGTTATGTGTCTACAGTTGCTACTCTGACCTGGACCGGAACAATCCAATTATCTCAGAGATTGAAGACAGTTTCAAGATATACGCCCCTAATAACGGTTGCTAGGAGATATCCAGAATGTAATTGCTTATCAGCGATGTTTCACCTTTAGCTATCGCTCTATCCTAAAAACTTCGTGCTTTCAGATAAAATCTGGAGGCCAGACCAAAAGCGCAAAAAATTCTCTGGGTTACTTTTCCTCCCTTCGCCTCCTAGTGTGTCTATCGAAGACCATTACCGGCCTGCATCATGCAATTCTGGTAGAGATTCAACTATTCCGCTGATGATAACATCTATGGATGAAACGCGAATTGCGGACACATAAGTGATAGCGATTACAGACACATGGCACAACATTACGGCAGATATTGGACGAGTACGTCCAGCGAAATATTTTTCACCGCATTGCGGTAATACATTAAGAATCACTTCTGTCCATCGAAGAATGAAGATTGGATAGAAAATAACTTCAACTTATATTACTCGAATATATACTCAGTACGAAAAACAGACCAGAGGAAAATTTCACAAGGAATTTCCGGTTCCCCATTTCTAACTTAGTCACCCTAAGATTTATGGTTTGAATATTTGTCGTGTTTTGCATTAGCAGATGTAATTGTCTTGGAAATATTAAGCCTATGTTGTTAAGTTTTTTTTTCAAACAAAAAGAGTCCTTATTCCGGAGATTACCAAAAAAGGAAATGAATGTTCAGGCTATGCGTAGTAATAAGTAACACAAGTCATAAATGCTCATAACTTCGCTTACAAGTATTTTGGGCCATAAATAAATACTCCAAAATGAGAGAGAGAGAGATGAATAACAGCGTGTATATGCGGTGAGGTGGGGGGGGGTAGTAACCACATTTGATAGCTCTGTCTATGGCAGATTTATTCACAGTTGATTTATGACTCCTTCCGTAAATGTAACTTGTTAGATCGATCAACTTTTTTTCCACAAGTCCTACTTCTGTCTCCCAAACAACACTAAAAATCACGCAGTTTTCAGGATAGCGATCTTGTGTAGCCTATCTTTGATGACGGGAAGGCAATTCTTAATGCATATTTCATATCACAATTTAACCATTCTACGATCAATCGAAGAGTTATACTCCCTATGGGGATCCTTTATAACATGTGTTTCCTCATTAAAGAGAAAACGTGATTCACCACTTTCTCAATTTTTTTGGCCTTTAACTACTTAATAGGAAATTACTTCTACTAACCAACCAATTACCCAAATTAAGTTTTTTTTTATATAAATCTCTAGAAATCAATATTCGTTTATAGCAATTGTCATTAGCATTCTGTTTGCCCTCTCTGTGTGATGAATGATTCCTGGGAACACCGAAGTTTAAAAAAATCATTAATGATACTTTAATAACACGTGTTGGTTGATCTTTAAGAAGGACTAGCTTTGAGAAACCTATACTTAGCGTTAACAGATAGAAAAAAGAATTCACCACTCGTTTAAAAGAATATGAAAAAAAAGCATCTGTGATTAGCGATGGAAAAAAGAAATCGTTTCAATTCCAAAACTGGTAATTTACATTGTGATGGTTAATACGTCAATTAGCGCCATCTAGTGACTCCGAAAAAGATATTAATAGCAAAGGGTTTTTCTGCGAAGTCATATTTTTGGTGTAATTAATGGGCGGTGGCAACACCTAGAGGTGTGTAATAAAAATTATGAAAACTTTGCAGCTTCAACTTCTCCTAGATGATCAGTATCATATAGATCACGTGGTATTAATATAACAAACGATGTACATTGTAATATTCTCATGCATGTTATCTACTGTGTTGTTCTGCAGTGTCAAATGTACATAATATAATTGAAGTGAGAATAGAGAACCTAAATTTTATAGATTTTGTCACATCTTTTGACAGTGTTGATCGGGGCGGCTCGTGCATAGGCACTGCGGAACTGCAGCACCCCACATTTTTCTCGATATATAAATATATTTATTAATTTATTTATATTTGCTTGTAATATTTAATTTTATCATCAACAATCCTATACAATTCTCTTATTTTGTAAAAAAAATAATAAAAATCCATCTTGTAGCACTTAGGAGGGCGCTAGCAGCACTGTGTTTACCACAGTGTCATATTGCTACACACGCAAGCATATGCACGTCATAGTGAGATGCGAGCTATTAGCGTAATGCGGCACTGTCCGTCGCGCAGTTCCACTGTTGTTTATATGCAGTTTGTGCCAGTAGTAGAGTGTTCGTAGTGCTTATCGTGTTTACTCCGTGTCTTTAAATATTTGGACATTACAATTAAAGACATAACATTTGTTATAGTTTTTATTTTAGAACATTATTGGGGTTATGATAATGGATTTTATTTTAAAGTAATTTTGAATTATACCAAACTGTATAATTTTATCGATAATAAACCATACTTTTTCTTGTTTATTTTTTTTTTTAAATTTGTACCATAATTTTGATATTTTATCCAAACACGTATACACTGTACTTACAGTGTGTATGTATATTTCGAAAGTTGCAATACCCCTACGATTTCATGCCACGAGCCGCCGCTGGTGTTGATATATATATATATATATATATATCAACACCAGTATAAAGTATATATATGTATAAAGAAAATAAAATTACACTACAAACAACATCGGAATTAGGATGAAGATAAGGACTGATGTGGAACATGCTTGTGTAATTTTTAATATAATTATTGATTGGATTATGAAAAAGGAGATATCTAAGAATTTAAGGAGAAAAATAACATGACATTTCGGATCGTAGTTGGAATATATCATCTATGTCGATGACATAGTTTTAATATCGACACAAGAAAAAACGAAAACATTGCATAAAACAGATGAAAATGTTGGATTTAACATAAATATGAATAAAATAAAAACACTTAACTAGAGATGAAAAGTACCAAGAAATCATGATTGATCAACATATACAAGAAATATAAGGAAATAACAGAGACTAGCAAATCCTCGAAATATCACAATAAAAAAAAACAATATCAACGTAAATGCATTTTTACTTCATGGATCAGAGACGGAAATTGACCACAGGTTCCCTGCTCTAGTACTCAATCATGAATGAATGAACTAACTGCCAGCCTTCAGTAAGTAGGCTGGCAGTTCCACACCGGGAGATGACATTAATATTCTACCTAAAAGTAAAGTAGACTTTATATTATCATGTATACTTCGCCTGGAATAATTAATCTAGATCAGTTATATAATTAATGTTTTTCGTAATTCCCTACAACAAGCTTTAAACATTATGATAATTTTAACAGGCTCCCAGATGAACCTATTACATTCTTCGACCTTCTTCCACCTCTCAGTTAATATCGCGACAGGATTGGAGTTGGATTGTTTAGAATTAACACCAAAGCAACTAAGGCTATGCGATCAGGGATGTTATTGTAGAATGGTAATTATAGAACATCATTAAGACCAGGTTTCTTCAGTAACAACTCGATCCATACGCCGCTCTGACACATCCCACAGATTGTCAACTGGATCGAGATCTACAAAAACAGATGTACACAGCAAAGATGAATAATTTTACCGTCGTGTTCCTTACATCACTGACAACAGAACGATATTGGCAAGAATTTGGGGTGCACTCTAAATATTGAAGAGAACAACTGAGAATACTGAGTAAAGTGGAGTTTCCTCCGTTATATTTTGTTACTGAGTTGTGAACAATCACTATGTACACTGAGTTGTGTACACAGTGAATGCATTATATAAAACTGTGTCGTTTTATTGCATATTCTTGTAAACAAACAAACTCGCAAGTGACTTTAATAATTATGATATTTTATGACTTGAAAAGCACAAAATAAATTATAACATTTAGCCAACAAATGTATTAAATATCACATTATTTAAAAATCAATGAATTATAATCTTAGTTTCCTTTGATATATTTAATTGAGGATGTTTCAAAAATAAATCAAACTACTCATTAACATCACTGTTCATGAACAGTAAAGAGCTATTAGCTCCAAAATTCTCTTCAAATTATCTCGGTGAACACTTTTGTAATATCTTGTTTCTTGTACAGTTGCTCCCAGCCAACAGACATCTTTAAGCACATGTATTATACCGAATACATATCAATTTTCTACCCGACGACTGTTCTTCATTCTTCTATAAACTGGCTGTGAATTTATATCAATGCAATACTACAGGCATACATATATCTATATGATCATGTTTTCAGTCATCCTACCATCTTGCAACTGATGTCACGGCTATGTGAATACGACAACACTGTCATATAATAATAAATTTAGTTTAATCCTTTATTTTGGAAGTTTTTCCCCACTTGATTAGACTATAATAAATTTAGTTTAATCCTTTATCCAAGAGTAAGCAAACAAAGTTTGCACCTGAAGTATCTTCAGGACTGAGGCAACTCGTGGTAAAGGTGGACCAAGCTCTCATCACTCCTTGTCTCAGTCTCGGTATCTCCCATAATGCAAAGCACATCTCCTTGCGGACATATATAATGCTATGCATTAAGGGAAGGGCCACTACCCAGACAGGTTTCGACCTTTATTGAGGTCTCATCAGTGGGAGCCAGACTTAAGGCAGAAGCAATGGAAAAGTCATATTTACCTACACGAGTTGCCAAAAGGTGTACCACCTTATGTACATCCACTTAATTTATTATAGTCTAACCAAGTGTAAAAACCTTCCAACATCTTTCTCTAAAAATGTCATATCATGTTCTTGTCATGAGGAAGCAGATGATACAAGTTCTTTCCCTTCACTTGCTGAAGTCCATTCCTATACTAACAACCGCGCGTTTTAAGGTGCAATTATTATTTTTGAAACATCGCATTTTATTATTATTTTTTTATTTCGGAAATTGTGAAAATGTTACGTTTTCGATTCTGTAGATAACCGCGGGAAAAATCCTGTGTTTAAATTTAAATTGTACACTTAATTTCCACTGTCCAAGATAGACTCCTGGCTGTGGATTATGTTCGGATGGAAATTCCGACCAAATCCTGGCCATGTAAAAAAAACCAGCTCACATCTCTGCACTAACATCAACGGTTTTGAATACTAATGCTAAACCAACGTACTGTGTGCCGAGTGGATGAAGTCACTGCTACATCTCATATAAATATGCCAATAAGAGTAAATGAGAAAAAACAACCTACAATAAATTTATTATATTCAGAACGGCAATGCGATCCTAACTTTTGCTTAAAGTAGTCTAATCTATTATCCGATAGAAGAGGTCTATATCATGGAAACGGCAATGTTATGGTGAGAATGTTATACTGATATATATAAGGAGTATCACTTCATTAAAACACACCGCTGCTCAAATTACACAGAAAATCTCCAAATGTTTTATTTTAAGCTATTTTTGATGCGCAGAGATGACGTTAAAGAGGAAGACATGCCGTTTTTGGTGAAATATTGTACTTGGATATTTATGGTAATGTCTGTCATAAGTTGCTTTACGTAGCTTGGGTCTCGATGGTGATTTGCAAGGGAAAGCTCGCAAATGACTGCCATTGAATATCATATGGCTACAAACCTTTCCTTAATACACCTCGTGCTGGTGATCGAAGTATTTATTTTCCCTGCCATTGGTTTTACCAGCATCAAGGGAATCACAAAGTGGCCATTATCTCAGCATCATTCATTTTCAGTTATGTTTTAATTTATCTTTCCTTTCTACACGTTATACATAGAAATATACCCTCTGTCTCTCTCTCTCTCGCTCTCTTTAATGTTTTTAAAGCATATCGATTTCCTGCAACATCAAGGTTATAAGGCTTAGCTTACTAACCTTATATGTATACCAACAATTCGTTTGTTTATCCACTTTGCCGCGGAAGATCACTGCATGGACCCCCACAGTGCATTCCAAACATTCCATGACCTCGTTTGAGATCAGGCATCGCAAACATTCACGCAACGTTCTCTCTTTGTCTTAAATAACCTCTATTGCAGACCGAGTTTCAAACAATCCTTCCCCCTATGTATACACACGAACACACAAAGGAAAGAAGCACGAAAATTAGAACCATCTGCAATTCAAACATTTCGTCCTACTGTGAGCGAAAGCTTCAAATATGGTAATTCGAATGCATTAATTTAATCTTAAAGAAAAGAATTGGAATGTGTGGGTATAAAGCGTACTTACCAGAGTAATACAGCGTAATTGCAAAATTCTGTGTGTATTTTTGAAACTACATGTTAAAATTTCAAAAAAAAAATTAGGTTTAAAATAAAAGGTGCTAAAGTACTGTGAAAGAGATTTTATTCAACATGCCATTCAAGAATGTCGGTTTCAAAAATATGCTGTCACGAGACTTACGACAAAAAATCACATTTAAATTTCGCCATTAATTTCAGATTTAAAAAAAATACAAGACAGCAGTAAGTCGCTCTCCAAAAATTAATGACAAGAATTATAATTTTCACGATAATTACCGACTGCGTGGATTTTTCTCTAGTCGTTACTACTAAAAATGATCGGCAAATTGATCTAAAATGTCACTCTTTTTATTTCGTGTACATTTGAGTAAAAAAAAAAAATATATATATATATATCGATCTACTTCAAAGCTATCGAAGCTTCATGATTTTTCAAATTTCCTTCGCTGTCTTCGGCAGCAAGGGTAGAGGTGTGTGAAAAATGTTTTTACTAAAACTTTCCCTGTACTAAAAGAGAAGGTAGATAAATACTAGAGAGAAGACTTGGGTTCATATTATTTTTGGGGATAATTTGAAGTCAGCTGCGGCTGTTAGAATCTATGTAAAATATAATGAATAACACGTGTGATAGATGGCGACTGGAATGTAAAACAAAACATGAAAGGTAATTGCTTTTCTGTATGATAAAAACGATTCCAAATAACAGCATCCGTAAAATTAATATGTATTATTATTAATTAAATATAATTAAAACAAATACTAATAATCAGTATAAGATATATAATAAAAGCAAATGTTACTGGTCGATAACAAATAATTTGATGTGCTTTGTAATTTTTGAAATATTAACTTTAAATAAAATGTGTCGTGTATTATATGAAAAAAAAAAGCATGCGCGATTTATTAATGCATTTCAAATATTAATAACTAATTCAGTTATATAATATTCAGTATAATATTCAGTACATAATATACTGAATGTTCATTTAAAATACTAAGAAACGCATTATTATTATTATTATTATTATTATTATTATTATTATTATTATTATTATCATAAGGTTCTTTTGTGAGATCACATCAGATACCCATGCAACTCAACAACCTACCAAGAAATTTAAAACACACACAGAACATTAAAACACGAACTCTGGAAAATATAGCAACAAAGTTAAGAAACCATTAACACTAAAATACACATCACAAATCACTAGCATCCAATGCCAACATCCCATACATAAACAGTAGCAACAATATAAATAGTGAAGCCTAAATCCCACTCTCTTCATAAAAGCTAACCCAAGCTTCGAAGTACGTGGGATTAACTCGCCTCACGCAACCACAAGTAATCCTTATAACCAAAGAAGCAGATTATGTAATAAAACAGTTAGTAAAGTATACAACAACAAAGAAGATACTGATTATTATGTGATAATATCATTAATATAATACTCTTATGTAACATGCAAACATAATGCAATAAATTATTCTTATAAATAAAATATTATATAACCAAAAAAATTATTATACAGAAATTTCTGAATAATCTTCATTGTTAACATTAGAAGAACATGCGTTGTAAATACATAATACATAATATATAATATGTTAATACATAATAATAATTATTAAAAAATTTTAGTTGAAATCAATGTAGAAAATGCAGTACGTAGAGCTGAATTCTGTAAAATTATAAGTTGCAATGTCACTCAAGATGTCTAATATCTATTAGGATGGACTGAATGGTTTGTATTCTATAAACTACTACTTGATTTCTGATCTATACTCGAGTAAACGAATGCCATAAAAAAAGAAAAATCAACTTCAAAACCACAGTCTGAGACCGTATAAATCAGTAGTGGAGGAAAGGAAAAATCGACTGCAGCTGATTGAATTTTTTTGCATCAGCTGTTCATCGATTCAGTACCCCCCATCGTCGTATATATATATATCTAACTTTTCTCTCCCTACATTTTATCTCGTGTTTTTCATATACGTTTGGTAACAATGATCAGTACTGTGATTAGATCATAACAGATGTATGCATATATCTCTTTCCTGACTGGGACTTTCATGAAATTTAGTATTTCGCATATCCTTATAAGACACCCACTCGTGAAAGGTAGTAGATTTATGAACCATTAGTACTGTGGGATTTTCTTCTATTTTTTTTATTAATTTTAATCTTTATTATTCATAAAATATGAGTAATATGAAATATACAACTTAAGTCAAATTATTAGCAAGACTTCTTAATATCATTAGTTTATATTTTAGGTAAATTAATTGTATAATTTAAGAATGGGTATTTTAATCCGTGAATAAAGTAAAGATAATAAATAATTAAAGGATAATTAAACAAAATTTTCATTAGTTTTATAGCGTTAATTATCTTTCGGTGTCTCTATTAATGCTTATTGCAGAACCATTTCAAAGGTGCCCATAATGCATGAAATCAGTCTCGTGTGTGTATATCAGCGCTCTATATGCTTACATTTTAATGCAATACAAAGGAACTGGGTGCCTAACAATAATGCTGTTTAGTAAGTCTTATTCGCGAAACCGCCACACAAGTACTCCAGACAAATCGAAGCAGAATGCCTGGATAATTACATTCAAGGCTCATCAAATATGTATTTATCCTCGCTTTCAGAGGTCAGCCAGTCGAGAATGTATGAAACCTTCGAAGATTATATTCTTATTTCAGTTTTAATCGAAACCACATTAATTAACTGAAATAATGATCGGAAATTGTGTGAACGGATTGGTTTGGGGCAAAAATAGGATAATTAAATGCATGCAGCCGTAAGATACTGAGCGACATTCACTTGCTATAGGAAAATTCCTTGTCATTTGTACCGAGAATTTTTGTTTCTTTCTATAGGAGGGATATTAATTATCATCTGTTGGATTAAGTTCATTCCTTTCAGAAACAAATTTGGGTTAATTGAATTTAGAAGCGGGAAAGGTCGACCAGTATTCAAAATCGCGGTGTCTTCTTTTCCGAACTCTAATTAACTTTAATTTTTCTTAAAAGTGCCAAAAAAGGTGATGCTATTTATGATGTTTGCTATCGTAAACTGGTGAATTTCGTTCATTTTAATCTTTGTATTAACTGTTCGATAAACACAAAAACACTTTTTATGTTGACAAATATTTGTTTATCATTCGAGTTCTTTGTGTTTATTTAAATTAATTTCCCCGTGATGTATTCCATTGTAGTGTAGCTACCATGACAACGGTATCATTGCTCCGTTCTTGAATGTCGCGAATTCACTAACTTCCCTACAGAACTAAATAGACTCTTCCATCTCTTCCTATCGTTGTGGCTATGTGTAACAGTCAGTGAGTTCTTGGTCATATCGGGAACAGGGTTGCGCGTTCTTGATTCGCGTGAGGGGGGAAAGTGTCAACAATGCTTCGTGTCGGATAGTAGCTTGTGATAGAAAAGTTTCAGGAGAACGGCAGCCAAGGTAAGGAACAGTACGTTTCTTTCTACTAATCGATAATCTTTTTTGTTTGCTTTTCTGTCTGATTTTATCTCGTAACGTGAGAATTTGCATGTGTTCCGAATGTGTCAAACTAAGATAGGACTTGCACTACAGCTGTGTTGGGCGGGGAAACAGCATTTACAGGGGTAATCATACGACTATTGAAAAACTACGTGGCCCGCGGATACTTTCACAAGTTAGACCTCAAAATGGGTGGCCAAGAAAGACGAAAGACGAACGTGAACTGTCTAGACAACGGTTTTCTAAAACAGAGTCCAAGAAATACTCGTTTTCCTTAAGTTAAAGTGTATCGCGTGGCAGATTCTAGTACTTTAAATCACCGAATATAACTTCTTTATTTTGCTCTTGTAATTTTAATTCCTGTGCATTGCAATATTATGTATGAATACGTTAAATGACCATTTCAAGTATTGAGCTACTCCCAAATATATATTATATGAGCATTTCTTTCATAATATATATTTGGGAGCCAGCCCAGTGCGTGATATAGTCATTTAACACTACTAACTTAATTTCACCCCCTGTTCGTTTATATATTAGAAGATATATAAAAGTGAACTACACTCAGTCGTTTTTTTAAATGATTCTTCCACGTGTTTCGAAATTCGCCTTGCCTTTTTTGAGAAATTTAATCCACTCATATTTCAGACAGTTATAATGTAAGGTAACGAAGTACAATTTCTTTTTTTTTATATATAATTTATTTATTTAAAACCGCTATCAGTCAATTATATGAAACCATATATAGATATTTTTGTTTTCATATTTATCCTGCACGTTTAGAAGTGATTTTTTTACAAAGTTTAAATTAACATAGCTTTCTTTGGGAACTACTATGTTGTACAAATTTATTTAAAGATAGTATTGGCGATTTGTTTCACTTCTTTAAGGCTAAATATTTCGATAACGTGATGATCACCCTGTTTTCTACCCACTACAGCGCTAAGACCTCTCCCATTGCGAGAGGGTTGGATCTACTTCTCATCTTGGGAGAGTGTTTATTCGCTTGGATGACTGAATGTATGAAGGATGGAAGACAATTAAAATATCCATGCCCACGGCGGGATTCGAACCCGCAGCCTATTGGCTGGAGAGCGTATACGCTAACCACTCGGCTAACCAGGCCGGGTTGGATCCCGTCTACACTATGTTGTATAAATTGATTTAAACATAATATAGTACTGGCGATTTTTTGGGATACTAAACAACAAAGTAAATCAACGTAAACAGGATTGTAATTTTACGTTGATTTTCTTCGATAATGTATTAAATATAAAAACAAACTTGCTTGTTTTTATATATAATCATGTTATCATGTTTCAAAATGAGGAGCTGAACTTAAACAGGATTAAATAATACTATTAGCACTATCCTTTACTAAAAATATTAATCTGGAAATAGATGCTTGATACCATCTACAATTTCTGACTCGATGCTGGCTGCCTGAAAGGCACTTTTATTTTTTATGCATCAAAATCCAGATGTCATCTGTTTTCGCTTGTTTGAAACTTATTCTTTCACGGGATTCAAAGTGTAATATTTAATCTTGAGACTTCTATTTTATTCTAGAAACCGAGCGGTTTAATAACTCAGAGAAAGAATGAAAACTAAATGCACAACGGAATATTTAAAAAGTATTTGCTTTTAATGGAGATTCCATCCTGATCATTTTATATTCAATCAGTCCTTTTCCAATACTACTTCCTACGTGACACAATTTCGCCAATCCTAATTCACTAACAATCTTTATCTTTCTAAGATCAGTAATATTAAACTCATTAGTGGATGTTCTTCTCAAAGATTCTCTAGCTGACTGTGATCTTTATTCATTTCTTAAACAACCTCATTTTTGTACTTTTTCCTAAATCAATTGTACAGTCCATCCATCTAAATTTATTATTACTGCGTTTATTAATTATTTCGTAATTAACAAGTTTAATATTTTGTGGCGTATCCTTTTGTATCCTCGTGTAACCCACAAGGATACTAACTACCCTAAAACGTGTGTTTATTAATAGGCAACACTAGGAAGCAACAGAAACTCATATAAGATGGCCTGAAATTAAAGGAATGGATGTTTGTATTTATTGCTAAGATCTGGAACCCACTGAGATCTGAGGGATGTTATGTAAACTGACATTTAGAGAAACACCGAGGTGATAAAAAATGCACATCCGTGTCACCAAACACGGATGAAAAAATAGTAGAAAATAATAGAAAAAAAAACAATTAGAACTTAAGTGAAGTCAGTTCCTGTAGAAAAAGATTTCCAGGTTTTGTTTTCTGCAATTTTTTATTTCCACAGTCTTAGATACTCACTTCCAAATCAAGATGTCAAGGAATAAAGCAACTGTTATTAATATATAATAGTAACTTCATTTCGTATTCACTATTATCTAGTTTATTATGTGCATTAATAAACAAGCTGACAGCTTAAGAACGAAACAGGCAGATATTAAAATGTTTTTAATATACTGTCAGAAGGTTTTTTTGTAAATAAATGAAATTTACAATTTGGCTTTAGTGCAACACACGCGATGTGACAGCCACGAGATTGTATTTAAAACTACTTAAGGGATATTGTTGCTCATCGAAATGTCAATTTCAGTATTTTTAAGTTAAAAATTAATATGTTTTCCCTTTCGTAATTAATAATGACAAAGATTACGCGGTGAAAATTTTATTAACGAAAACGACATTACATAATAGCTGTTTTTATCACTGTTTGAATCTTAAGAGTAATTTTATTTCTAACTTGTATCAGAAAAAGAATAGAGCAGACATGTGCGACACACAGTTAACAATCCAAATACTTCTGAGAATATTATTATTATTATTATTATTATTATTATTATTATTATTATTATAAAAACACCTGCTCTACAACTCTTTCCACACCACTCAATCCTCCAACTGACCGCAACTATACCAACGCCATCTACCGCCGACCACAACTATTATTTCCACAGACATCACAAACATCCATGCCCACGGCGGGATTCGAACCCGCAGCCTTTTGGCTGGAGGATATAATGACCTACTAGTCATCATATGATTTCTAAATTAGAAAATGGAAACCTTCTGTAACCAGCTGCCCAAATGGTGAGCATCTTTCTTGGTGATCTTCACGTCCACAACTCAAAATCACTCCACGTTTCCAATACTAGGGACCATATTACTAATGAAATGCAGAAAGGTTTGCTATAAGCAAGCAATGACAACCGTAGGAGTCACCACTCCTCTTGGTAACTCAGGTCACAATCTCATGCAAGTCTCCTCTGACACAGAACGCCCTCCCGCAACCATTCCAAACTTCGTGTCCTTTGCACTACAAAGGTACCAAATGGGACACTCTCCAAAATGTCTGCTCTACCTTTCCAAAGTTTCATTATTGTTTCTACTTTTCGGACCCAAATACTGGTTCTGAGGGAGTCACAGAAATCATTCCCACTGGCATAAACGCTTTCCTTTTTAATTCAATCACTTTCTAAGCCCTAGTTTAACAGAAGATGTACCAAAGCAGCTGCAGAAAAAACTCAACTTACCCGAAAATGACTTGCAACGAAAATCCGAGCTTCATTACCAGCCCATGCCGAAGCATGAAATAAATGCAAAACAACCATAAGCAAAACCAAATCAATCTCAGGTCAACGGGTCGTTTTTATCCAAATAAGCCGTGATTTCGGGTCCTTGCAAAGGCCATCGGATACAATTTCTGCATTTCTTTCATCTACTGTTACAGTACCTTAAGAAAAACCCGACTTCCTAACATCACTTTTCCTTCCACTCCTGCATAGATTACCAAGGCAAATCGCCTCCTACCATATCAGATACCGAACATTACAAGCCTTCCGTGCATTTCGGTAAAAATACACCAGAATAACAACTTGGACATTAAAAAGTACTACTGGTCTGGATGTCATTTCTCCAAATGTATACGAATGTTGTGACCCCAAGTTAACATCTGTCCTGTATGGTATCTGCATTGCCTGTAATTAGCTGGTACCTATCTTGAAGAGTGAAAGCAAACATGTAACCAGTCTATCCCGAAACAAGAAATAAAGATCTACTATTCGCCATTGCCTCAATCCTGTCTGAAATAATGGAGATAGTCATCGACAGTAAACCTCTCCGCTACCTAGACTCACTAGTTCATCAGTATGGTTTCCATCAATCAAGATCCACGGCTTTCCTCCTAGCCTACATCAACCACCACTGGTTTGACTTTTCCAGATTTTTGATCGTGTCTGGCGAAGTCTGCTAAGTAAATTATCATCCTTCGGTCTACCTTCCACCCTCTGCAAGCTTTATCTCCCCCTTCGAATTTCGCCGCCAATTTAGGAGTGTGCTTCAGGGCTCTGTTCTATCGCCTACTCTTTTCCTCCTATATATAAGCGATTTACTCTCACTCACCACGAACGTATCCACAACTTTGTTGATTATAGTACACTCTATCATCCTACTAATTCGACAAATCATGGATTCCTGAAATATCCGACGCTTCAAAATCATTTGAACCAATAACTTAAACACTAATCTCCACCTTTAATGGGGCGGGGACAATTTCGTCACCTTTAATGCCACCAAAACGCAGTCTTGGTTTTTCTCTTGCAAAATAGATCGAAGCTCAACTAATTTCACCGGTCATTATCAATCCTTACTTGGACCATAATGTACCTCTCTCCTCTCTCTCTCTCTCTCTCTCTCTCTCTCTCTCTCTCTCTCTCTCTCTCCTGGCATACACACACACGCACGCACACACACACACACACACACACATGATATTAATTAGTTCCTCAACCTCTAATTACTGGACATGCTCCCTGTCTCGATACACTATATTTTACCCATACCGCTACTAACTATATACAAATCCTAATTCTGCGCATCCTTAGAATACTGCTAATATGTTTGGGGTAGTGCATAAAAACTTCCCGAAAATTTCTCAATGCTGTCCAGTTGAGAGCAACTAGGCTAATAGATAACCCATCGTCCACAGGCTAAATTCAACTTCTATCTCACAGATCCATGGACTGATCCACTGAACTGGCAGGCAACTATCATTCCTCCACTTTCTCTTTCACCTACAAGATCGGCAGCTTCCCAGCATCCCTTTTCAGTGCAACTGTAAACACACCGAACCTGCTTCTCCTGTTCCCCATTTATTCATTTTCTACTGTCCTTTGGACCATCCTTTATCATGAAATGTTACCAAAGAACTAATAAACTTCTTCTTTCCGAACTCTCACCTGATAGGGCACTGATGTGTTTCTATGTTCTCGTGTATGGGATCGCCAAAAATTGAGGAAATACGAAAACCTCATAGCGTTATCTTCTTTATTTATCTTAAATGTTTTAAGAGTAACCTAGCAACATACATTCCTATTTCTCAGACCGTTTTTTTATCTATAAAGTACCTTTCTAAATATAAAATGTCATAATATAGTTATATAATAGGCACGAACATCGCAATTCTTTCAAGTGAAACTAACTTTGCTAGGTGTACTTCTAAATTAGTTGTGTACTTAAAGTATACGGAGAGAAAGAAATGCGACTAAGGTTCGTCATTTGTCTTGAGTTGAAACAGCCCTTATAAAAACCAAATGTAAAATGATGACCGTAATTTTGTCTCCTTGTGTTTCGCGACAAAATAGAGGCGAAGATAAAAAATTTAATAACTTCATCTCCATCTTGGTAAAGTGAAAATTAACCTTATTTATCATACACTCTCGGCTACTACAGCGCTAGTGAAACACGTGATTTCAGAAACTGCTACACTAAGTTTTCATTAAAACTTCGCTTATTTTTAAAACAAAATTACTGCCTTTTCCCGATGTGTTCGCGTTGCTATGGTAACCGGTAATGGAGTTTGTGATCTGTGAACTCTTTGGTAAAAGGGAAACATTCCTGTTTGGTGCGTCGACGCCTTCACACACACACACACACACACACACACACACACACACACACACACACACACACACACACACACACACACACACACACACACACACACACACACACACACACACACACACACACACACACACACACACACACACACACACGAATATTTGTATGTGCATTTCATTGTTATATAAAGTTTATAAACCTGTTAGCATTTTTACTCGGTAATCGTTAGGCCGTGCATCCATTAGAGTCCTGCATGGAGTGCAATACAATATAGTACACTGGATTTGCATTAAATATGTGTTGGCAAAAATCTTCCAAATAGTGAAAACTTGCGTATCCATTAAAGTAACGACTCTTTAATAGCACAGACATCATCGCATAGCCGATAGTGTCCTTCCCTTCCGATTTAAGTCATTTCATCTCCAGTCTGCATTCGCAATGTTACTAATATTTAGTGCGCACAATCGACGTTATCAACGTGTAATTTTTCATTGGACGAAAGTTGTTCCCCCCCCCCCCCACACACACACAAACGAGTGTTGTTTCCGAGTGAAAATATTTGTCGTGCGGAGAACACGACGGGTCTTCATTACTAGTCCAAGCAAGCTGTTTCTGATTACTAGTCCAACAAAAACTTTCCTCTGCGTCACTCTTTTCTTAAAAAAATCAAAGTTTCGTAAGCGAATAACCAATTCGCAGACTTCGTCGATTGAGTTTCCACAGCCAAGTGTGTGGTAGTTAGAGGGGAATTTCTGGACAGCTTGATGACTCTGCTAACGATCAGGAATTTGGAACTCTATCTTTTTGTCCGCTGTTTCTCTCTCTCTGTTTCCATTTTGAATGACTTCCTAAGTTAGGTTGGCATTGCTGTGATAAACTGCAAGACTCTTACAACAGATTTCAGTTTACTTTTAATTATAAATGTTTCACATTTTTAATAAAAATTCAATTGTTAATAACTGGTTTTCCGATTTTTACAAACCAAAAAATCCAAATAATTGAAAGTGAAAGGATTCTGTTTTTCGATTGCGAATCTTCTGTTATTAATAACGAAAAAAATAGATAAAATTTTATATTATTCGGTATGAAAAAAAAACCGTAATTATTTTTATGCTTACTTTTGTGAGCATGGAAACAGGCCGATTAAAATAAGATATTTCGAGCATTTTATAATAAAAATGTTACTAAAAACAAAATTAATCTGGGCTGGTTTAATTTTCGAAAAGATTGTACAATGGTTATGTATTAGAGAAGGGAGACTTACTCGTATTTCTTTCCAAACTCATTATGAAGTCGGGATGATATTAGTTTTCAAGGTGACCTTACCTGTTCGTCTAAAGTTAGCAAACTGCGCGAGGAGGCGTCAGAATATCTGGAGACAAAAGACATAAATCAGGAGTCTTTGACGAGAAAGGGAGATAGTGAATGAACAATTATAACTTTTTTCCTTACAGGTGGAGCGTTCAAAACCGACTGCATCCCAAAGAGCATCCACTGCTACAGAAAAACGACTAAGACAATACTCCAGCATAAATTAAAACTGTATTTCAAAATGGAAAAGTTCTGAATTTTCTGTATAGCAAACTTCCGTTATCAGTCCATCTACTTATAGATGTAAAAAGACCGCCATAGATAACCAGCTCTATCTTCCAAAAATAGTTCTCAATTATGAGTTCCCTATGAGACATAACGTTTCATAAATGTTGAGTAATTTTTAATATACTCTTTTATAACTTATAACAGCGTTTCTCAAATGGTGGGTCATGACCCGGCACCGGGTCACGAAAGCTAAATGCCGGGTCGCCTAAAAAAACTCTCGAAAATCTAGGTGTTTCGTTTTTGGTTTTCTTTTTTATAGCATTTAATCGAGACTAATGAATAAATAATTTAAGTAATTGAGACGAAAAACGCGCTCCGTCCACGTCCCCGTTGCCATTTCAAGGAATGCTAGGACTGCAGGCAGGTCTGAAGGAATATGTCCCTCAACAGCAACAACGCATGGATAAGGAACCCTTTTACTGTGAACGCAGAATCTGAGACAGAATTACTGGATTCAGATATTGAATCTATAATCGAACTGTCGTGTGATACGACACTCAAAGACATCTTCAACACAATACCACTGATGGATTGTTGGCTGTCAAGAGTACCCAGTTTTAGCAGAAAAGAGATAAAACTTCTAATGCCTTTTGTCACACCTATAAGTGTAAAACATGCTTTTCAACAGTGGTTTTTCTAAAACATAAATCGAACCTGATTTAAGAATAAAGTTATTTTTCCTCCAAATCTGAAGTTTTTAGTTAACAAACAACAACATCGCACTTCTCATTAATAAATTACTTGGCTTTAGTTTAATTTCTTTATATTTTTGTAAGAGTAAATGCTTCTTTATTATAATAATAATAAGTGAAATTCTATGAACATTCAAATCTGCTTTATTTTACCTATTGGCCATAAAAATTTTACTGGGTCACGAAGAGGAAGTATTAAAATAACCGGGCCACGGAAACAAAAGTTTGGGAAACCTTGACTTATAGTAATTTTTTTATTTCGATAACTTTAGCTTATTATATTGATTTATCTGTAGAGTGTATAGTCTTTTAAACAATATTAAATACCGGAAAGCATACCATCATGTTCGTATCTTGATACTAATCAATGTTGCTGCAAGTTCTTTTTGGTGTAGGAGTTATTGTATGTTTCTGTTATTCTCGCAGCCCTGGGAAAGCTATACAACTGGATTTCATTGAGTTCTTCCATTCCATCCACCTTTACATATTAGTTGTAAAGACTGGTTTCCGCCCACTTAAGTTGGGTTGTTTAGGATTTCCAGCCGAAGCAACTCATGCTTTTGAAGGCGTATATAATACATTGACTTTTTGAAGTCAATGGGAACACCAATGAACAGCATAGTAGTCTCTGTCTTACTTTCAGTGATGAAATTAATCCCCTAGGTAAAGGCATTCGGTTAACATTAGCACCCATACCTATAGTGCGACTCAAATCCAAAGCCCATTGAATGGAAAGTGGTACGCTAATCATCCGGTCAACTAGGCCGAAAATGTCATTTAGATTTTTGTGACACGGATTTGTAAATGATACGGCTGTTAAACATAACTCCACGGTCTGCAGAGTGTGTTCCAGCGTGTTCTTCAATCATGTTTGTATTTTTCTGAGGGATAAAATCCTAAATTTCTGAATTTGCCGAAAAATAAGCCAATTATAAATACTCCTTTCACATTAGATGGACTCAAACTGAAGTCTATAGCTATAGGTAGTCATTTCTATCGACTGCGCCAAGGAGGGCTACATGCAATAATTCTGACTGCCTTTTCATATTTCAAAGTAATTCTTTTTCGTTTAGAAATGGATCTGGCAAAATTCTATTATTCGATGTTCTGTGTGTCCACTGAATTACAGTTTTGAAACATGAAACGCTAAAGCTACCAGTTGGCATCTATGTTTTCTCCTAATGATCTTTGATAAATTACTTGTATGAAGGCACGCGTTTAAAGAACATTTCCACATATCCTTATTAAGCATTTTAATTTTAGGTGGCAATCGATTTTATTCCCCCAGTTAAGACTATTACCACGCTCATTGGAGGCCTGAAGTATCTTAAAACTGTATTATATATGGTCTCTCTCTCTATAGCAGATCCTATATTAACCTTAGTTAACCTACAGTATTAACGCACTACAGATTTACAACTTTTCGAGGTGTGTGGTGTTAATAGAAAAAAGTTAACTTATAATTTTTATTACATGATTATAATATTAGATCATATACTCTTATTAAGCAGTGTAGACGATGGGTTGTGGTGGCGTTCCCGCGATGACTCTTGACTCTTTAAACGACACTAAAGTGTCAAGTAGTAGTAGTAGTAGTAGTAGTAGTAGTAGTAGTAGTAGTAGTAGTAGTAGTAGTAGTAGTAGTAATAATAATAATAATAATAATAATAATAATAATAATAATAATAATAATAATAATAATAGCCTCCGTAGCTCAGTCAGTATAGACCAGGGGTTCTCAACCTGGTTGTGGTCGCCTTCGAGATTGAAAAGAGAGTGCCGGGCACCACTATTTTTTTCTATGAAAATTTAAACTTGCTTATCATATCAAATGATAACATTTAACCAATTAATTAACTATGAAAGTAGAATAAATACACATGTAGCATTTATTATACAACTAAATTAAACCATCGCACAATAAATAAAAGCATTTCTCTTTACTCTGGATAAAATAATAGTTTTCTTCCCAATTGTTGTTGAATTTATAGGTTCCTTGTTTTTTATTTGGATTACTCGTTTTGGGGAAAATGTTTAAACACGAGAAAACAATGTATGGTTAAAGAGTGCCAACAACACCGGTGAGGTGGTGACACATCTCTCAAGCGCACGGTTGCCAATAGACTTAATACACAAAACATACGCACAAATTGGCACTGGTAACACCACTCAAAGACAGAGGAATTACAAAATGTTCGTAATATAACACGAATGATAATTTTTTTAGTGTTAGCTTTAGGCCAGCTATCTCTGATTGGATACCAGTGGAGATTGAACTGCCCACACAGTCTCCAAAAGCTGGATAGGGCTAAAACGACCTCGCCTACTCCCTATACGGAAATAAAAGGAATTAGTAACAGCATGACGGTAATAAAATCTTTACGATTTCAATATAAATATAATTACTAGGAGGAGACATATTTTCCAGTTTTAATTTTATCTTTTCCTTATTTAATAATTGACAGCAGGCGCATGCAAATAGCTACACCCCGTCGAAATAGGGTTGAGAACCGCTCGTATAGACGAAGTCCTTCAGTCGGAAAAACCCCTGCATTCGATTCCCGTCCACGAAGTGAGCAACCTTTATCTGGTCTCTTTCGACTAAAGGTGAGTTAGTCGGTCTCATACGGAGGTACAGGTTTATTTCACCCTGAAACTTGGGTTTTTCGTCCCTCAGAAAACAGACAAACCGGTCCGTGAACACACACGGATATTATGAAATCTATCCAGAGTGCAACTATTATATGCATACGGCAGAGAAAAAAAAATCCTTTTCGAAAAAAAATCGAAAATAATTCGTTTTCATGATAAAGCAATGAAATATTTTCAAGTACTGAATGGAATTTAATTCATAATGAATCTAAATATAAACAATTCTGTCTGCAAATTAGCTCACGATATAAAGTGTGAAATAAAAATGATTTATTTCACACGTATGATATAAAAATGATTTATTTCACAAAAATGGCGCACAAATATTAAAATAAGCCAATTAAATTTATTGTTATCTTCATTATTGAATTCAAAACTGCATTTATTCTAATTCAAATTTTAATCCTATTTCATCATATTGTAGAGATTTGGCGTTTCCAGATAACAAGGTTTTTTCCTAAGAAACTGTTGCTAATTAATTAACTTTGAACTGTTGCATTATGCAACTAATCCATTGTTATAAGGCCGGGCAAGTTACGCACGCATTTGCTGCTAACAATGCGCTTGGAACACAAGCCAAGATTTAGCGAGTGATTGTAACACATTTTTGTTTTAGTGTATTTCTATTCAGGTTTTAAAGTCGTTAGACTTCCTTTATATTAAAAACAATCAGTTATCCATATGAATGCTATCTAAACAGACAGCTATGGAAGAAGAAGAAGAAAAATAGAAAAAAATGAAAAGGCAGGCGGATAATTAAGAATGTAGTTGCTAGATCGCCTTTTTTTGGTGTTGGAATGTCGAGTGTTAGCTAATTGTAAATTATATATGAATTCCAGCATTTCCTTATTTTTTGCTAGTCAGCGGCACAAATTATTATTATTCTGTTCCTGTAATATGATGGTGCTACATAAAGAATTGTATATCTGGAAACAAATTAACGTACTATCGTTTTAATGACTAGAGTGACAATGGAACTAAAAGGAGCCTTACTACATCAAGATAAATGTTACGAAATGGCATTAAACTTCTTGTAATCAGTGAAATGCAAATGACTTTATACAAACATTTTAGCCAAGGAAAATATTTGCCATGGCTAAAATTATTATCCGAGTTACAATCACCATAAAACACAAATGTTAATAAATATTAAAACCGTTTTTGTTTTATTTGACAAAAAAAGTTAATATTTCCCCAACAAATTTTCATGGAGAGCATTTATAATTAACAGGATTAGGATATCCAAATAGTCTTGCTTAAGGGTTATTTTTGTAGCGTATGAAATGTTGGTAACGCAGCTTATTTTAACCCAAAGTTGCACGCATAATCCCAAACATTTTTCTTAAGAGAAATGTTTGGGATTATGCGTGCGTAATTCTTGAGAAGTATAAAACAATGATACTTTTCTACTTCTATTATTGTATGTGGGTAGTGAGAGACAAAAAGAACATACGCTTCTCTTAAAATCTACCAGCTTGAAAAAACGTTTGAGCACTAAATTCACCAAGTCCCACTGCGAAGAGATACAATGAGTTGGGAAGAAAATGTTTGGATGAAAGTGTGTCATCTACAGGGCTGTAGAATATCCAGAAAAATGTACGTAATTTACTGCCAACGAAGGAGATTTGTTGGCTTGAAAACGGTGGGTGTAGCAATAGTTCATCTGTATATTCTTCAGTACATAGTCATCAGCCATATATGGGAAGATTTGGGGCTCTTTGAGAGCCCCACATTTTTGAGTTGTTTGTGTTTACCATAAAGGTGTACATTCGACTTACGACTGATAATTATGTTATCAAAACCCGAGCATATTCAGAGCAAATGCTGTCCCACATGGCTTATCGTTCAAATTCAAGTACTGAATTTCCTCATAATACACATTTAACGAGCCTGTATAGCTCAGTGGATGTGGCCTTTGCACACTACAGCGCTTGGCCGCACGAAGGAAGACTTGGTTTCGAGTCTAGTCGGCGACTAGAGGAAATTTTTCTAAGCCTTTTTTCGACCGGTTCCAGAGTTAGTCGATCTCTGGCACGGGCAAGCGGGTTTTTCCTCCCGGAAACTCGGGTTTTTCGTCCTGTAAACTCAAGAAAATCGACCGTAGAACCCACATTATTTCAGACATTAAATATATTGTGTTAGGGTTAGGGACCACGATATGGCGGCACATTTGAGCCGTCTCTCTTCACTGCGTACCGCTTAATTAGTGATAGCCTTGGGCCATCTGTCTCTGATTGGTACCAGTGGAGATTGAACTGCCCACTCAGTCTCCAAAACTTAGATAGGGCTAAATAGCCTCGCCTACTCCCCGTATACGGGAATAAAAAGGCGTTAGCTGATTTTTTTTTTTTTTTTTTACACATTTAACCCACAGTGGAAGACTCATTATGGTTGATTAGGGGAAACTGAAGTTCGCTGTTAGAAGAACGATAGATTTCTCTTTTATGAAAAGCTTCATAAAACTTATCAGCCGCATTTGCTTGCGCTATTTTTTGCAGATCTTATCCCTGAAACTGTATATCAATTGCTTACGCGACTATTTCGCCCAAGCAGTTGTCATCCATGTGTAATAGATGATAATGTCTTTGCGCTTTAACCACAGGCTCGTGGTTAAAGCGCAAAAGAGGTCTGGCCCGTGACCATACACATCTATAACCACACATAGAACATTTCAGGGAATAATGGAAGCCCGCACTGACCCACCGGCTAGAAAGTAACTTCTGACAAATACCTCATCTAGGATTCCAATGCGAATATTAGTATCGTTGAAACTCTCTTACCAACCTTTCTTGTTCGTTTGTTTGCCCGCTGTTTTAAAATATTAGTTTGCATTTGGATAAGAAACCCTTTCTATTTATGTCGTTATTAAACTAAGTTCTAAAACAATTTAGAATTCTAGCACTGCAAAAGTACACAACAGACTAGCTTCCAGATTCTACTTTAATTACCGCATTCATACGAAAGCGTTTCCAAGTATTCAACTTCTGAAAAAATGATAGCATATGCTTAACAATTCCCTCTAGAATTTCTGAAACTGGTTGGGAAATTTTAATATTCCCTCAGTAAAAACACACACGTCTCGCTTTGATGGAATATTGATCTACACAAAATTAAATACGTTATCATTTTGTGCGTTATCTAGATGTCACTCTTTAGGTAGTCGATAAAGGTCAATAATCTACAATATTTTATTTTTGCCTTAACCAATAACTATTTCATCTGCTTTATCACCTTTGTGTCACTTGATTGCATCGCAATCAATGATAGAAACGGATCAATGAAGATAGTATTTCTACGTTGACTGATTGATGTCCTTACGCAAAAAATATATCTCCACTACGCTACGGATTCATCTGTTTCTTATATTAACATGAGACTCTTTGCTAATGTTTTTTGCAACCCGAATTACTTCAAATTGTAATTATAAATATTATGACAAAATGTCTTCATATTTTTAATATTTCACTGTTATATGTGAATAGAACAGTTGCGGTGATATGTGCATCGTGTGCTTGCCCATAACGTACGCACAGTTATGGATTGAGGGAAAAACTGTCTTATGCGAAATATATCACGCAACATTAAATTTCTCCTGTGTTGATTGGAGTTTAATTTGATAATTCCCAATCGTAACTACAGTTTAATTTGTCATGAATTCTAAGCTTTCAGATCCTTATCCAATTAACGTTTAGTGATTAGGTATTGATACCCTGACAATCTGCTTCGAAAACAGCGCATTTGACTCCAAAAACCATACGTTTAATAAATAAATATGCACTAAGTGAATCATAAAAAAAATCAGCTAACGCCTTTATATCCCCTATACGGGGAGTACGCGAGGCCATTTAGTCGTATCTAACTTTTGGAGACTGAATGGGCAGTTCAATCTCCACTGGTACCAATCAGAGAGAGATGGCCCAAGGCTACCAGTAATTAAGCGGTACACAGTGAAGAGAGACAGCTCAAATGTGCCGACATCTCGTGGTCCCTAACCCTAACACAATATATTTAATATCTGAAATAATGTGGGTTCTACGGTCGATTTTCTTGAGTTTACGGGACGAAAAACCCGAGTTTCCGGGAGGAAAAATCCGCTTGCCCGTGCCAGAGATCGACTAACTCGGGAACCGGTCGAAAAAAGGCTTAGAAAAATTTCCTCTAGTCGCCGACTAGACTCGAAACCAAGTCTTCCTTCGTGCGGCCAAGCGCCGTGGTATGCAAATGCCACATCCACTGAGCTAAACAGGCTTTGTGAATCATTCGCATTGGAATTTTAATTAAATTTCGCATATTTTTCAAGCCATTTCTATAAAAAAAGGAGCTATCACTGTTTATGATGAGTAATAACTATTTATATTCAAGAAGTTTTTGTTTAACAAATAATGAGATATATGAGAAAAATATTGTATGACGATGCAAAATACTGCGTAATAATAATAAAAGCACAAATATTTACCGATGACTTTCAAATTAATAAAACAATAATGTTATCAGTTAGGTGTATTGTATGTAAAACAGGTTTTTGTATCATTATTTGGACTGCATAGTCAGCCCGAAATAACTTGCTACGGCCAAGAGGCTTAGCCACTTATAAATCTGTCGAAATGCATTTTTAAATATTTCGCGTACCTCTGGATAAAATCCTAACATGTGTTTCCATCCAAGAGTATTTCTCTTTACCGACTACGCTACGACACAGATAAAGAAAGAAAAGTAAACCACATACGTGGTCATATTTGATTAGCAGCCAGTGTGTATATAATAAACGACAAACAGAAATAATAATCTCAGGAGATTGCAGTTTAGTAAACGTCTATATAGTGCTTTAATTTTCCAAAACAAAAACCTCGCTTAAAACAGATAAATTTATAGAGTTAAAATATTAACATAACAAGATTCCCTTTTTTAAAACGAAACTTGTGGTTGATAGGAAATATGTGGTTACCTGTTTGCGATATAATTTTTACAGTGACTTGATTAAAAGGGAAGGATAAAGAATAAAAATGGATAAAAGTATAAAAAGTTTTCAAAAAAGTTGCTGACGATCGCTCAGTGAAACAACATAGAAACTTGTATTTTGTGCTTCATTTATGTTATTTGTTTATGTAACTAATATTAGATGGATTTATTACTTGTACATGCAACACATAGTTCAATTAACTATTTTTAATGCTGGTTTTGTTATGATTTTTAAATGCTTCAAAAATCAGAAATATTCTCAAAATTGCGGCGTTTCAAGCAACAGTATTTTTATTGCTTTATTTGTATATAATGGACCAGTGGAATATATTTTAGTGAAATATCACTATATGCGGCAAATTTGGAACAAACCAAAACTATTTTCTGTTTCACACTGCTATTATATATAACGTTTGGCTACCGAAGTAGTATGGTCAATAAGATTTTCGAATATTTTTAATCATTAATCATTATTTGTATTCATTTTCGAATATTTTTAATGGTAAACATTCATATTCGCAACCGAATTCGAACTCATGATCATTGAATTCGAGAGCAAAAGCGTTATCCGTTGGACCAACTAAATTTATTAATTTTGCAAATTAATTTTTGTCTTTGTATTACATTTATTTTTATTGTGCCACAATAAATACTTAACTCTTCTATATAACAGAAGAAGCTTCAACAGCTTGTTCTTGTGAGCAAAATGACGTGAATAATTCATGTTGGGCTCAGTAATTTTTTAGTTGTCATATAAGTTCGAATTAGATCGAAATTAGCATATGTCGATTGATTCTGATTAACTGCAAAAGTCCCGAATACTGTAAAAAAATGAAGAGCACACTGTCTGGATTATACACAGGAAGAGATTGAATACCTCTTGAGCTGCTCAAAGCCCCCTAGGAGAAGAGACAGTTAAAATTTTAACAGCAAAATTTGGATCACAACTACATGGCCAAGGGAATGGAAAAAGTCAGTTTATACACCTTTATTGAAGAAAGGCGATGCAAGAGAGTGCGAAAATTACAGAACTATAGCACTGATCTCTCATGCAAGTAAAGTCTTACTTACGATCATTCAGAAAAGACTGGAACCATTCATGAAGAGAGAAATGCCAGATGAACAGGCAGGATTTCGAAAAGGCAGAGGAACAAGAGATCAAATCGCCAATGCGAGATGGATAATAGAAAGAGCACACGCATATCAAAAGGATGTCTACCTTTATTTCCTTGACTATAGCAAGGCGTTCGATTCTGTAGATCATGTGAAACTGTGGAATGCGTTAATAACAATGAGAGTCCCAGAGCATTTCATTATCCTTCTGAGGAATCTTTATTATGAACAAGAAGCTACTGTGCGAACAGATCTTGGAGAATCTGAGTATTTCATAATAGGTAAAGGGGTGCGACAAGGATGTGTTTTATCTCCGTACCTGTTTAACTTGTACAGCGAATACATTTTAAGAATGGCAGGGCTGGAGGAGTCTTCAGTCAGAATAAAAATTGATGGAAGAAATATTAATAATTTGAGGTATGCAGATGATACCACCTTGCCAGCAGAATGAAAAGAAGATTTGGAGGAACTTAAACTCAAAAAGACAAAAGCTATGGCAACATGTGAACTTAATGATTTTGAAGTAGATGGGGAGAAAATGGAAGCAGTTAACAATTTTGTGCTCCTAGGATCCCGAATTGATAAAGATGGTTATCGTACTGAAGCAGTTAGAAGAAGATTATTACTCGGATAGAAAGCAATGCCAAATTTAAGCAGGATCTTTAAAGATAAAGATATTAGCCTCGCAACAAAAATCAGAATCCTGAAAGCAATGGTATTCCCTGTAGTACTGTATGGATGTGAAAGTTGGACCCTGAGAAAGAGTGAACGAAGGAAGATAGATGCATTTGAATTATGGGTTTGGAGACGCTTACTAAGAATACGATGGACTGCAAAGCAAACCAATAAATCAGTGATAGACAAAATAAAGTCAGATTGCTCCCTCGAAGCTATGATCATGAAGCAAAAGTTGTCATACTTCGGACATGACAATTATGTGAGCAAATGACAATCTGGAGAAGATGATGATGCTTGCTAAAGTTGATGGAAGCAGGAGAAGAGGAAGACCAAGAATTAGATGGGTGGATGGAGTTAAAGAAGCAACTGAAGTGCGCTTGGAAATTCTGAAAGATTATGACCAGGGACAGATGTGAATGGAGAATGTATGTTCATAGAATCACCAGGAGTCGAAAACGACTCGATAGAACATAACACACAACAACTGTCTGGATTCGAAAAATTCGACGCCAGTGAAGTCATCTCTCGGCCTCGCTATTGAGGCTTCTCAATCTAAAATACTTTTAACTCGCCGAAGCTTGTCTCGTCAGAAATATTTATTTACAGACTGTCAACTGACAACCTCTGAATAAATATTGTTTATTCATAACAATCAATCGCAATGAAGCAGCTCTTCCAATTTTGATAAAAGGGCATTTCAAAAGCCTTGTGTTTGAATGGACCTCATCGGCTCAAGACTATTCTGAGTGAAATTTCTTAGGATGCTGACTTTGAGTCTTGCTAGAGAATGTGCCCAATCAACGAGCGATTCTTATTCCCAACAACTATATGTATGACATCCTACGATTTTACACTAATACATGCAAATTTCATTTCGAGCTTAAAAGCACAAAGCAAAATTACGGCAGACATATGTAACTTCGAAAACGTTTCCAGCTCCATGCAAGATCATCATATTACACTATCTTAAGTTCCGAAAAACCAGACAATTCGCCTTTTATTAGTACATTTTATTGTCTCACAACCAAACAGCTGTTTCAAAGATTGGCTATGAAAGCACTCGGTTATTACGTAAAAAACTAAAATGGACTTCATCACAGAACTGTGGGTAACATCAAGATCATTTGTAAAATGAAACCGAAGACCTAAATCTAATTTTGAAGATTAATTTTGGGATCATTTCATAATGTATATGGAATAATTAAGCTTATATTTGACTTATCCCAATCTTAAGTAACTTTTCTACTCTGCTCTTAGATCTACAGTAAGAATACTCTATGTACGTTACTATGTAGGTATTATCCATTTTATATAATTCTTTTTAAAATTCCAATTTCTTCCTTCGATTATTTTGTTTTATCCAATTAATTCCCAGTATTAAGTTTACAAACCATTAATTGGTTATTAGGAACTCCTAATTCTGGTTAGTTAGATTTTAGCTTTCTTAGATGCTTGGGAGCTGTTTCTAATATGGTACTGTTTCCGAATGCATCAGCATTTGGAATATTTTCCATGTGTCTTCTCTCTCTATCTACACAAAGAACAGAGAAAGAAAGTTAAATGAAGAAACAAAAATGAGATAGAGATAGGAGAAAATAAACGGAAAATTAGGGAAGAGAAAAATGTGGAAAATTAACATAAAAAGAAAAGAAAAACATATAAGAAGAAAATAGGAACACTCAGGAAAACTCATGAAAAGAGAATGGCTAGAATTAATAAACAGACAGCGGGGAGAAACAGGATAAACAGATTGACAGATAGTAAGTAGGGGATAGGTAATTAACAGCAGGTTGACGCGAATGTCACGAAGCTCATTAAATGAAAATTGATCTACCAATTACTCCAGGAGTAGATTGGTTGCTGTCTTATATTTTCTTTCCTTCATCGATTGGCAATCGTACGTCAAACTACATTCTTGAGAGCTACCAGAACTAGCTTCCTAATCTTTCTCTTTCGTGCATTAGCCAGAATCCTGATGTCAGCATATTGCCCTCAGATATAGCTACCGTTTCCGGCTAGCTCGCTGTTCTCCTTCTCCTGTTAACTAGATTTCACTGTTGTTTTTTAATTTGCCATATCGCTGTGGTCACAGCATCATGTGCGCTATCTTCACCAACATTTCTAGCTTCTGGACAAAAAAAATAAAGAAAAGCAACTCTATGTTCATTACAACGCTGGAGTGGCGGTATGCTTGAGATTAAGAGGCACCCATATCGAGAGTTGGGATAAGTGAGTAGGATAATAAAGGAATGTAAGAAGACAAGATTGGGTCGTCACCGTAATGCGAGTTTGTCCAGAAATGGAAATGGCAAGGATTTCGTAAGTACCGCCACTGTAGGGTAACAACAATAATCGCTTTTCATTTATTTGTACTGCTTCTCCCAACATCGGGGTTTAATCTGAAGTATTTGGTTGGCATTCGCAACATTATGACAGTAGCAGAGAACTAAACACACACACATACAGAGAGAGAGAGAGAGAGAGAGAGAGAGAGCTACTGCTAGGAGGAGTTTGATGAAGAAACAAAGTATATAGTGTATAAAGCATATAAAAAAATTTAAAACAATCGAATTCATTTATATGGATTTCAAGATACTTTTGATACACCATTATCAAATTATAGTGTATCAAAAGTATCTTGAAGTCCAGTGCCAAATCACGCAATTGAGACATACAGCAGGTAGTTACAAGTGTGAAATATAAGGATGATTCATATGCAGTGAAGATATAGTTTTCCTAAACAAAGTTATGGCATGCGACTAATGTTATAATTAAAAAAAATGTTTTGAGACAGAATCACAGAACTGTATCTGCACTGTATATGAATCATCCTTATATTTCACACTTGTAGCTACCTGCTTTATGTCTCAACTGCGTGGTTTAGCACTGGGAAAATACAACTGAGCCTGTGCAGTGTGTGCGTCTAAACCGGCTTGGTAAAACCGTAACAAAGACTTGTAAAATACTTAAAACTAATGCGAATAGCCTTAGTGTCGATAATCAAGGTTTCAGAGTGGCCGAGAACATTATATATCATTCACAATTCAATCAACAAAGGTGGAGAATAAAAATCGAGTAAAGCGGCCCTCCATTATGAAAGTAGCAAATGATGTCAATATTGGGTATGGCGTCATTCAGATTTTAATAGAAGATTTGAGGATAAGACGGTCTCAAACTTGACTCTCAAGATTTTTACCGAAAGATGAGAAAGAAAATGCTTGCAGCGATATCAGGAACTTTTTCTCAACATACAGACGATAATCCTCATACTAGAATCCTCGTTCTTCGTCGTATTTCTAAAAATGAAGACTCCTTTGAAAGGACGAGTTTTGATGCCACTGATTTCGTTAAAGCCAATGCATAAAGCGAAAATCGAAAAGTTCAAAATACTCCAAGGCTTCCTTCAGGAGATTGGACAGAATAGAATCAGTGCACTCTTTCACCAGGGAACCAATTTAGTTACTTCTAAACACTGCAAAGTAGGTTCACATTGATCTGTTTTATAACTACATTCTAAGAACTTGTGTATTAACACTCTAGCTTTATTAGATCATGGAATATGCACTTTGATATACAAACAGTTTCAACTCCAAATCTGGCATACTGTAGTTGAGTAGATTGTTATCATATTCGTTATTGCATTTAGGATCTCGCAGTGTAACTTCATATGCATTTCAATGGTAATTTCGATCACTCTCACAATACATGTTTCCCCCCCCCCCCTCATTTATCATCGCCTGGATAATGAATATTCTTTTCATTTGACTTCGCAGACGTATCAGTCACATATAGATATGCAGCTAGTTATAACGTTTTTTTTTTAATTCCTTAACAAGAGAATGTGTAACCCCTTATCGACAGAGTTTGGTTTGAATTTATCCATTCTTTTAACAAGCTGAACATTTCTAAGGAATTCACTCATTATTCTTGTTCATCGAAGTTAAATTTAGCCTTGGCAACCGACCAAAGAAGTAATTAATTAGCACCACTTTTCTAACTCTTGTCGTAGAGATGAGATAAACGAACATACTTTCCAAACTCTCTCTCTCTCTTTCTCTCTCTCACACACAGAATTATTTCCCTCGATACTGAGATCCTGTTACGCCACCACATAATCAAAGTAGATAATCAAACAGTGTTTGTTCTCCGTGCAGCGAAAACACGAATAAAGTAAGATTTGCTAATTGCAAAAGTAATTGATCCTATTCATGATAAGCGAACATCTGCCAAATAAATAGAAAGCTCAAGAAATCTTATTTGCAGAGAAAAAAGAAGACTAGAAAGCAATAAACAAAGATCACTCAGCTAAATCACATTCAAAAAAGCGGCATGTGTCTGATTTTCTTTTTCAGTCGTTTCCGACCGTAGGTGACTTCGTAGGCATTGCCCACAAAGTATTGCTGGTGATATTTTTACAGGGAAGTTCACCATTGCTTTCTCCCAATCCCCTCAATTTTATCCTGGCTCGGAACCGGCATATGGGTGGGACGTATTTATCACTATAATCCATATGTGTTCACGAGACCGGTTTGCCCGTTCTGGGGGACGAAAAACCCGAGTTTCAGGATGGGGAAAAGCCCTCCCTCCGTATGAGACCGGCTTAATCACCTTTAGTCGAAAGAGACCCGATAAAGGTTCCTCACGTCAGTGACGGGAATCGAACCCAGGTCTTTCCGACCAAATGGCTTCGTCTATACTGACTGAGCTACGAAGGCTCTAAAAAGCGACCTACTGTGCTTAATTACATTTTCAATTATTGCATCTTTATTTAAAAAAGTAAATAAAACGTTTATATTAGTTTTGTCATGTAACAAAATTGTTTTGTTGGTCGTTCGAGTATAATAGATGTGTCACACCTCCACTAAATGTATAACTAAAATGTTTTCATGATAAAAATAAAAGGCATTAAAGTTATATATAATTTATGCCATCAGGAATGACATATCTCATATAGTATGGGTTTTAATTGTCTTTTGTACTGATTAAGTCATTGCGTATTTGTGTGTAGATAGCTTGGTCTTACATCAACAAATATTTGCATTAATAAAACGGTGAAAACTTATATTTGTTAGTAATCCGATTTATTTCCGTTATTAGTTGCTAGAAATAAGTTAGAACTAAGAAATAAGTCCAATGATTGTTCACAATTATTGACATAAAAAATAAGTCCAATGATTGTTCACAATTATTGACATAAAAAATAAGTCCAATGATTGTACACAATTATTGACATAAAAAATAAGTCCATTGATTGTTCACAATTATTGACATAAAAAATAAGTCCAATGATTGTTCACAATCATTGACGTAACTACATTGCGTAAATGAGGAACGTTGTTAGAAATAAGAAATAAGTCCAATGATTGTTCACAATATAAGTTAGAAATAAGAAATAAATCCAACGATTGTTCACAATATAAGTTAGAAATAAGAAATACGTCCAAATTATTCACAATATAAGTTAGAAATAAGAAATAAGTCCAATGATTGTTCACAATATAAGTTAGAAATAAGTCCAATGATTGTTCACAATATAAGTTAGAAATAAGAAATAAGTCCAATGATTGTTCACAATCATTGACGTAACTACATTGCGTAAATGAGAAATGTTCAGGAACCCATAAATAGACCTTAATTTCATCACATTATCCCTTTGGTTAGTGATGAAGTACGTACAAGTTTATGATTATTTTTTTTCAAAGAACATCCCATGCTAATATCCATTTACCAAACAATTTATCAAACATACATGCAAATATCATTGACGTGTGGCTGTCGGATACATTTAGCAGTAAAGAAACCGTGTTTAATCGCCATCAGCTCCGTCTGTTACTAAAACTCAGACAATTTCGAAGAAAGAACACAAAACTATCACACTGTCGACTTCGATCGCGAGAGAGAGAGAGAGAGAGAGATCCCAAAATAGAAACTCCCGTTTGAAAACGCCAGGGGAAAGCTATTAAGATGGGTCTACTTATTAATGGGTTACAATGGCTCTGGTGACTTAGAAAGGGAGTAGAAAAAAAATGTTACGCGTCCCACTGCATTTAGACTTCGATGGAATTCTCTTTATTTTCTGACAATTCGTAGCTCAAAGAAAATGAACGAAGTTTTTAATTCCGTAGCAGTAGAAGCGCTAAGGAACGTGCATCTCTTGTGAACTGCCGAAGTTTCTATCAAAGTGATCATTTTTATTTTAATTTCAGTCGCCTTAAAGACTCGTGTGGAAATTAGATATGCTCTTCCAATTGTCATCAGATCTGTCTCACAGAATAAAATTCTTTGAAGAAGCTTTACATCATCATTCCGCTGCGAAACAATATTTCTAATAAAAATAAACGCCAAATGAACCCGAATTTAAAACGTATTTGGCCCCACTTATAACATCAGGGTATTTCATATTTTATGTACGATTTCGTTCTGAAACACTTGCATTTCTAGCCATAAAACGTATGGCTGCAAATTAACAATAACTATTATTCGTTCTAATTTTAATTGAGAACGTGACAACTAAAACGCAATTCTTTGAAAAAATAAAATATAATTATTCATCGTAACATGCATTACAGATTTATGTTCGTGTCAGTTATTGATTTCGTTTAATTAATAAATTTTAAAGCCATAATAAATAAAGTGTTAGCCTAATGGCTGATTGTTATATAAAAAGCGTAATTAACACATTATATTTTTTGCGAGGGGAAAAATGTGACTTTTCCCTTCACAATAAAAGTTATCTGTTCATAAATAGTTTCATGGTAAAAAATAAAGCATACGATTTTTAGCAGTCCAAATATTTCTCTCTGATTTAATTTAATAAGAAAAGCAACTTTTATTGCGAGGGGAAAAGTCACATTTTTTAATGTTAAAAGCTTGTTGGAATCCACAGAAAAATGTGCTGTAGTTACGAAATGGAATCAATACTAAATTACTATTTTTAAAAGTTAGACAAATCAATTGCTGTTTTCCATTACTATTCCAGACGCACCGGTACAATCGATAACAATCAGAACACGAGTCGTTCTACATCTGTCATAGATATATTTTTTTTTTTATTTCTTATGTGGATTTCGGTTCACCTCACTTGAACGACGTTGAAGTAGCCATGTCAGCATTACAGTGGAACTAATGAGTTCCTTTGTCAACCTGCACAACCAAGTGAATTCTTATGCTTCGGAGACGGGTGTGGCCGTCAAAGAATCGAGATGATAGATGATCCGCTAGCATTGATCTGCGCTCACAGGAGATTCACTTTCTTTGTCGATTAATCTTTTAAAATGAACTATGGGAAGTGAGAGAGGGGTGGGTGGGTAAATTAGTTATGCGTGTAAACTTGTGCAACCATGATAATGTATCTAGATTAGATCGACTTCAGGAAAAGAATCAAACTCCTATGCCAATCACAAAACCGTGTGTGGATAAATACAACTTTAAATTTTGGTAAGCTATGTACGGTAAATTTGATAAGCTGTGTACGGGGACGATAAACCCGAGTTTTCAGGGTAAAAAAACTCCCCTACCTCCGTATGAGACCGGCTAATCCAACGCAATAGAAAAAAAAGCCGTTAGAGTCTCAGCTGAGATACAGTGGCTATTTATGAGATATGTATTAAATACGATTTAACTTTATATAAATTTGAATATATTTATTTTGAAAAAAGCATTTAAACTTAATATTCGAGAAAGTCCATAGAAAACAGAAATTAAAAATTGCTCCCAATCTGCGAATATGAATATCTGTATTTGGAAACGAAATCAAGTATAGTATTTGGAAACGAAATTAATAAAAATAAAGAATGTTGTTCCAAAAATGGAAAACATAGACAGTATACATGGGATGTTGCAAGAAGAATCTGAGGTAAAAATTAACTCAAAGAACACGTTTGCTATCAGCTATTCATGAAACAACTGATAACTGAACTACAAAGTAGGAAATTATGAACAACTGAGGAGTATACTGAGTTCAGTGGAATGGGATCGGTTGATGGATGGGAAGAATATCGACATGTGGGAAGCATTTAAGCAATACTTAAGTGATGCGATATCAGAATGTGTCCCGAGAGTTCGAAGAATAAATAGGGTAGGGTCAAATGGATGCGTAATCTTATTAAGCAAGAGATTCGTAAGAAAAGGATAATATGAAAGAATACCGTATGCATGAGGATGACGTCCGTTATGAACATTATAAGGAGCAGGCTAGAATAGTCACAACTACTGTACGGAAAGCAAAGTCTGAGTATGAAAAGAAACTGGCTCTGCATGCTAAAGACAACCCACAAGAATTCTATCGATATGCTGCAAGTAAAAGAAAGAATGAATATGAAAGAATAACTCTTCTAAATGCAGATGGCGTGAGGGCTACAGATGCAGGAGGAGTTCTTCAACTAATGATTGTCAATTTTATTAAAAGCTATCAATCTGGTGTACGCGATATTGAGCTCACTGCTACCTCTTCACTGGATGAAGAAACTCAGGTGCATGAGGACGATGTATTAGAGCTGTTGCGCAAACTGAATAAGAATTCAGCAATAGGAACTGATGGGATATCACCACGTGTGCTAAAAGAGTGTTCAGCTGAACTGGCTATTCTTTTGACCAGGCTATATTGTTTCAGTCTCAGAGCAGGGAAGATTCCGCAGGAATGGAAATAAATCGAGGTAATCCCATTACATAACGGTGACGCAAAGACCAATGTATCCAACTATCGACGAATTAGTATCTCAAGAGTGGTGATAAAGATTTTGGAAAAATTGGTTAGGGCTCGCATTCAGAATACAGCAGAAAATACTGTTGCATAAATTGGAGAACATGGGTTTGGGTTATAGAATATTAGCGTGGATAAGATGGCTGACTGACAGATATTTCAAGGTAATCAGTGGCGTACCACAAGGATTAGTGCTTGGTCCACTGTTATTTAATCTATGCATTAATGATATTGGGAAGGATTTGACAACACAGCTATTTGCTTATGATGCAAAGATAGGTAGTGTAATCAAGAATGCTGCTGATATGCAGTACTTGCAGAATGATTTGAATAGACTGGAATTGTGGGCATACGAAAACGGGTGTCAGTAAATGTAAAGTCATGCACTTCGGCGTGATTAGATATCCATTGACGAATTATATTGGTGGGATTATGCTTGAAAAAAACTGATGAGGCTAGGGATCTAGGAGTGTTAGTAGATAGAAAGTTGAAGTGTGGGGGCCATGTAGCAAAGATTGCAAATACAACTGAAAAGATAATTGCAATTCTGAAACGAATGTTTACGTGTAAAGATAAGGATGCCATTTTGCCTCTTTACAAGGCCTTGATAAGACCTCACTTAGACTATCAGGATTATGAAATACTGATTATGAAGACAGATTGAGAATTTTCAGACTGCAGACACTAGCAAACAGGAGAGGAGGGGTAATATGATTGAGACGTACAAACTTCTGACAGGGTCATACAGGATTTCAGTTGATGGAATTTTTCAATTTATGGAGGGTGGGGAAAGGACGAGAGGGCATCCTTGGAAGCTGAGAATGAAGGTCGCCAAGAAGGGTGTGAGGACTATAGTTTTCTCTCAGAGGGTGGTGCGTAATTGGAATGGATTGCCATTGGATGTGAGTGCAAGCAGTGTGAATGAATTCAAGAATAAGTATAATAGCTGGTGTGTGTAGTATGTGCCCTCCCTCGATGAGTCTCTGACTCCCTGGAGGTCTCTTCCCTGCAGGAAATTGTTCCAAAACTACCACTTTAGAATTTAAAGCAAAAACAAAAAAAGGGATTAAATCCATTGTCACTTCCTTAGGCGACAAAATCGACCGATCGCCCTCGGATGATTACAACTCGCAGATCTCTTCATCATAAACATTTAATTAACCAATTTATTATGTGTGAATTTATTTAGCATGCTCGAGAGAGGTGAACAATGAACTTTCTAGATTTAGCAAGAAGTAAAACCGAAAAGAAATTTGAGCATATAAATGGTCGGAACACTACTGGAACGAGTCGGTTTGGTACTGTTTCTGTCTGAACAGCTCGTCGTTTTTTTTTTTTTTCATTTTATACTGAATGACATAACTGGCTATTAAACATCAAGATACATTTTGTTATATCTGTGACAATTTCGAAATAGTAATGTGGGTGGGAGGATGAGGAGTTACAGAATTACTACCATTGATATTGAGCGTGGATTTATGAAGAATCCTTGAGTGGTACGAAAACTGAATATGGTTTTGAATACGAATAGTGAACTTAGCAGTAAGGTAGTCGAATGCAAAATCACAGAAACTAGTAGAATGAAAATCATTCAACTAGTTGCAGTACGTAGGCCAAGTCAAAAAGAAGTAAATTAAAAGAATTACTTCTTTGAAACTTAAAAAAATGAATGCTTTTTAAGTACTGATTTGTATATGAATTCAAGAAAAAGAGGATAATATAGATTTAAGTGGAAGGCATTCTTTTTACCATTCCATTGATTATGTAGGCTTCCTAGATTTCAATAAGTTTCTTGATAATCTTAAGATAGGAACGACATAAGATCATTCCATTTTGGTAGGCAGAAGTATCTATCACCAAGATTACATAACCACCAAAAGTATTGCTTAAAATTGCACATGAATTTCAAATAAATGGAGCATTCTTCTATACTTTGGAAGTTTGTACGAGAAATCCATAGTTAGGATAAAACCAAATATTTTGTTCCAAAACTTGATTAAAAGTAATTTTATATTGGATAATAATTTATTATTATTTGTCACCCCTCCAAGGAGTCCAAAGACTCATCGAGGGAGAGCATCCACAACTCTGCTTCCTCAACTCACAATCCACCAACTGACCCCAACTACACCAACGCCATCTACCGCCGACCTCTACTGCCATCTGCCGCCATCTACGGCGGGATTCGAACCCGCAGCCTCTTGACTGGAGAGCGGACACGCTAACCACTCGAGCATGCTAAATAAATTCACGCATAATAAATTGGTAACTAAATAAGAAAGTGCTTTTATTATTAAAAGCACTTTCTTAGTGTCCAGTAAAAAGTTCTTTTATTATTAAACGTTTCTTAATTTCATAAAAAAAACATAAATAAGCAAAGAAATCCACTAAAAATATATGTAAGCTAATACCATACTTTAGGATTTGAACGACTCATCAGTGATATTTTGTACAGCATATTTTATACAGTATTGTGTTCTGTCACCTTAACCAGATTTTGCCATGTATTAATCTGATATATGTACATCGGAGTTACTTAAAATATATTTTAAATAAAACTTATCTGAATAAATCTAATCAGTCTGCAGAACCAAGTATTATTTGGTACATATTTGAGGCAATTTTAAATCGGAGTTCTTTCGACTATTTTAGAAATACTTATATCGATAAGAATACGCGGTGTTGATTTACAGCTGACAGAAGTTAAGAACTGTAAATATCCTCCTCATCCGCTCTGTTAAATAAACACAACTAGAGATGAGACGGGCCGTGATTGATAGTCCAAAGTTGGTAATAGTTCCCATCCTTTTTAGAAAAATGGATACTGTAAGGTATTCTGTGGTTACAACGGCAGCTTACACTAATATTCAGTAACATGATTTCTTGATTGCTGATGAAAATGCACTCTTAGCGGAACGAAGAATAAACATTCTGCATTTCCTTATTAATCAGTCTTTTTAAGTTACAGTAAGAAACAGTTCTGGTAATGGAGTTGTTTTCTTTCTTTTCTATTCGGTGAGCATAGCGAAGAGAGAAACACTCCGAACTTTCCAAACATCTTAGCATTCAATAGACAGTTGATAAACTTTTCTTGTAGTGGTTGCCTAGCTACGTCCGTTAAGAAAAAACTAAAAGTAGAAACATTCTTTGTTATCTTCCACTTGTGGACTCTTCTTTCATTTCCTGACAACAGAAGATTCCTAATTAGTGCTACTGAAGGACTGTTGGCGAAACAACCCTCTGGGTTCTCTTGATGAATAGAAGTTCGTTATAATTTGCCAATCTACCTGAAATCCTCTATGTGGCTTCAAGGCAGAATAATCGGCAGACAGTCCGGTATCATTTGATTTTACACAAAGGATTCGCGGTTCTTAACAGTAAACCTTAAACAAACAACACGATTACGTATTAGACGTAAAAGCAGAACCCTTTGTATGGATCATTCCACTAGCACAGACAGGTTCGTCCACTGATGAATATACATCATTCATCAGCCGATGCATTGTGAATAATTCATAGGATGATCTCTCTTGAATATCCGTTGAGATAGGAGACCCGTTCCTATGCTTGGAAGTCCAACAGTAGATTTTAACCAACTTCACATTTATGCTCTAACTGTAAAAGTATTACAATTTTTTTAGTTAAAGGGAAAGCTTTCATGTAGGCAACAGAAATTATTAAAATCCACTGAATGTATACGAGCAATACTCGACGACTGGTGCACTTTTACTATACATAATATTGTTGTAAAGTGATGAAGCTTCCTATATGAAATATCAATTTAATGGTTAACAACTTCAGCTACTCTTGTCTCTCTCACTTTGGTTTGAGTTGAATTACTATCAAAATAACTAAGAGCAGACGGACTAGTGACAGTCTCTTCTCCTTCCAAGAAGAGAATGAAACCCAAGTTTTCCAACAGAACAGAATCGAGCCTATCAAATTAATTTCTATGTCAATCACGCCAACTTAAAGATACAGTATATTGCTACTGCGATTACTGTGAGTGGACTAAGCGGTTAAATAATCCGAAAATCCTGCATTATAGAACCAAACACAAACGTTTTTTTAAGCCAAATTAGGCCTTTAATAAGCGAAATGGTGATTTCACGCCAGGGGATGGCATTTATTTACCAACAAAATGTATTCGCAAACACCGATGCCCCTCTGTGTTATTCAAAACCCCAGTTTGTTGGTTGGAGAGTGGGTACAATATCACTTGGTCAATAGGAGCTAAATTACATATAAATAAATAAATATAACTTTCATCTATACCGTTTTCTGAACTAAAGATTGTTCTCGTTAAAATTAATTATAAAGGGTCTAGTTAGTCAAAATATATAAAAATATGTTAATTTAAATTTGAACGTGTTTAAAAGTTTTGGTAATATATTTTCACATTTAAATTTATTGACGAAGTTGTGGTTTATAACTTTAATGTTATTATTGCCGCACGTGTGGTAAAAGATCAATGTAGTTTAGACAACTCTGTAGCTATAAAAATGGCAGGTAAAAGTTACAGCTTGTTATTTATTTATTTAGAACCATTTTGCAGTGGGAAAACTTCTGCAGATGTCAAACAGGATACAAGGAGTTATGGGCTCCGATTAAAGATTGCGTTGTTTCATTGTACGTTCATTCTTGTACAGGATAAATCAATTTTTCTCATTTCTATTGGCTCGTTCAGACAATTGAAACCATATCTTCTGGAAAACAAAACAAAACAAAACAAAAAGCAAAGAAATATCAATCGAAGAAACATTCGATTGATATTTGAATGTCGATATTAAAAGTTTAAATCTTTTTAATGAAAACGAAGGATCGATTCTCAGGGGAAAAAACGCGGTTCATATATACGACACTTCTTTAAAATTTTCAAATCATTGGAAACCTAAATTGTTCCAGAAATAGGCATAACGATTATGATGATGGATACTTTTACAATAATAGCCCTGTTCATTATACTCATAAAGATGTAAATCGCAGGTAGTTTATTCGTTTGAAAGCAAAAATCAGTTCTTTTCACTGCCAGAAGCATAAAATTCTACTTATAAAAACATCCGGCATTATGCTTGAACATTAATGGTCTATAAATAGCGGCACCGATTCTCTAAAATGAAGAACTATTAGAAAATGCACAGCAGGCGAAGAGGAATAATGATAATGCCAAAAGAAATTCATCTTACTTAACTTTTAAACTCAATTTTGATTTAGGAATGGCCACGGATATTTTCTGGTAGGATACGAGATTGCCTATTAAAATTTCGGAATCCTTTGCTATAAGTTCGATCCAACTCTATCTCGAATACAATTGCCATCGAATTCCCATCTGAACTTTTGAAAAAAAAATATTTTTTCAAATTTCTAAATTGACTTCTTAACGAAACTGCTGTCTTATGCTGATTCACCCACCACATTAATGTAGCAAACTTAGATCACCAAATCAGAAGCAATGTAGTTTCAATAATTCGTCAAATAATTTGTTAAAATATGATTTTCTTTTCGATTCAATGTCATAAATCTCGCAACATACGTAATTTGCATCTTCTCATGCATTTGCGCAGTTAACGAATATAATTAAAATGGCAAAAAAAAAAAAGATAAATGCAAAAAATCAAGTGCTTAAACACTAAATTTTGAATACATTCTAAATCGCTTTCTTATTTCAATAATAGTAAAATTCAATCTTGCTTTATTTCTCACAGAAAAAAACTCGTTACATTCAGTATTTACGTTTTAACCTCTGGAAAAAATGACATTTCTTTTGATTACTCTAACATGCAATGTTTCTTTGGCATAAATATATTACATGTTTGTTTATCAGCATTCAATGTTTTTTCTTTATTATTATTTTGTACAAAGTATTAAAAGGCGGTAGTTTAGTTTATTTTTGTAACTCTATACGAATCAAAAATTGACCGAATCTGAATGCTGTTCTCACGTTTCGAATGGTGTCCATAAGAGTTTCCTAAAATACTTAATTTCAACTTCAAGCTCACAGACAAAATTGTCTTCCTCTTCATTCTATTGCTGTCCTTTCGAACAGCCTATTATGTATTTCCTAAACTGCAAAATCTATAATGGATCACATCCAATGTTAACAAGTTTCTCCTTTCTTCCCATCACTGTACTGATGCTCTATAGTCTGGACAGTCAGTCAACGTACGGAACTATCAGTGGCGGCTGGTGGGGGTGCTGCAACTTTCGAAACATACATACACACTGTAAGTACAGTGTAGACGTGTTTGGATAAAATATCAAAATTATGGTAAAAATTAAAAAAAAATTAAACATGAAAAAATATTGTTTATTATCAATACAATTATACAATTCAAAATTGTATAATTTTGAAATTGTGAAATCCATTCCTTTAATTGTAATTAAAGGAATGGATTTACAATTTTTGGAGATTACAATTGAATCCTTCAATTGTAATGTCCAAATATTTAAAGAGACGGAGTAAACATGATAAGCACTACGAACACTCTACTACTGGCGCAAACTGCATATAAACCACAGTGGAACTGCGCGACGGACAGTGCCGCATTACGCTAATAGCTCGCATCTCATTATGACGTGCATATGCTTGCGCGCGTAGCAACATGACACTGTGGTAAACACAGTGCTGCTAGCGCCCTCCTAAGTGCTACAAGATGGATTTTTATTATTTGTTATACAAAATAAGAGAATTGTGTAGGATTGTTGATGATAAAATTAAATATTACAAGCAAATATAAATAAATTAATAAATATATTTATGTATCGAGAAAAATTGGGGGTGCTGCAGTTCCACAGTGCCTATGCACGAGCCGCCCCTGGAAACTACCATAAAAATTTAAATATAATACGATTTCATTTTCTATTCCAGAAATAATTTGCATTTGAAGTTTTGCATTTTCGGGGTTTTCAAGATAGGAGACAAACAATATGGAATTATGATGTATGATGAAATTTTATAGAGGACAACATTAATCATTCTCTCTACTATAAAAATAGTGATAGTGGGACGAAATGACATTGATGAAATTTGCAGAGGGCGTACGCATATTCCGCTATACCCGAAAGGATGAAATTGGGGTAATAATGTCGAGAATAGATAGTTAAATAGTTGGTTGAGAGTTTTTATAACAGATCGAACTTTGTTTTCAGTTCTGATCTAAAACTATTTCATTATTTACATGAGGCAAAAAATAAAACGCTGAAATCCTGCAAGGACAGAACTCGTTGTTCTGCAATCATATTTATAATCAGAATAAAAAAAATCTACAACTAAATTAAGGGGATAAAAATCCCTTATTATTTTACAGCCAGTATGCGAAACTCTAAGATCGAAAACTACGATCCAAGATTTTCATGCCGAAGAACTATCGGCGAATCCAAGTGTAACTACGCCGATAGGTCTTCGGCATGAAACTCTTGGATCGTAGTTTTCGATCTTAGAGTTTCGCATACTGGCTGTAAAATAATAAGGGATTTTTATCCCCTTAATTTAATTAACTTCGCCAGAAAAAATAGCCGTTTGGCTTTTCATCTTAGTTATAAAATCGACAACTCATATTTTGTTGTGTGTGTTCAGTTCGTGACATTATCCACAATCAATCAATCCTCAATGTGTGTTGTTGAGCGAACATGTACACTGCTAGTGATGGATAATTTAGTTCTGTTCGGTTTTGGATGGGATAATGAAATAATTCTACTATGAACTGTTCACGGAGCACATCAATACTCGATCCTACAGCGTGTGAGTGCCAAAATAAGTTATTTATGATTTGCAGATTAATAGGCGTTTTACAGAAATTGTTAATTAACAGAATTGGTTGCGTTGGACTCCGTAAGTGGCTATTGGTAGCTACGTAAGCAATCACTAAGTTGAAATGTGTAATATCAAATGGACTTCTCTGAATATACTCTGACTTCTCTGAATATTCTCTGACTTCTCTGAATGTTCTCTGAATATTCTCTGACTTCTCTGAATATAACCATTTTCCAATTGTAACCGAATCTACTATTTTGAGTAAAAGCTAGAATCCGGATATAAAAAAGGAAACCATAGAAAAAGCATACATTTAGGAGGAATTTATAAGGCTTTTTCTCGAAATTTGAGAAATATCTTTTAAAATGTTTTTTTTTTGAAAAAAAATACGAAAAATATTGTAATGAATAAAAAAACTGCTGCTTAGTTGTTTAGATATCTCCAAACCAACTAATGCTGCGAGGCGCATGTATACTATTTTTTAATTACGTCTGTTCTTTGGTCGGAAGCAGTGGTGGTCGGTGAAAATTTTAAGTGGGGTGCTGCATATATACAAAATAAAATAAAAAATTCTCTTTTTCCTAATCAGTAACCAATTTATTAATAAATAAATTTACATATTAAAAAATTGCTTTATTAAAAATATTTCACCCTCATCACGAACAAACACCAACAATAAAAGTTTCGTATCACACAAAAATAACGCGCAAGCATACGATACACTGCTCAAATGAGCAGTGTCGGAATCGTTTGTAACGTGCAATGAGAAGCGCAAACGAATATCGGCGAGTCTGGCTGCAATTGGCCGAACGTGATAATTCCGACAGTGCGTTAGATCGCAGTGCATTTGTTTCGTAATCTAAAGCGTTAATGGAACAATTCCAATTATTAACTATTCGATCAATGTCGAAGCATAAGCTGTAACCTTTAACATGTTGTATTGCATTTATATAATGTTGTAAGCATTGTTATTATTAAAAACACAGACAAAATTTAAGTTTTTCATTTTTTCCTTGGGGTGCTGCAGTGTCGCAGTGCTTATGTACGAGCCGCCACTGTTCGGAAGATTCTTTTCCTCCAGAGAGGCCCGGGAACAAAATCTTTATCACTCCCGTTACGAGACCGGCTAACTTTCCTGCTAAGTCGAAAAGCCCTTACACATATCCTTCCTTTCAACATCGGAATCGAAATAAAATCTTCTTAACTGAAGAGCGTCGTCATTATCGGTTACCGACAGAGTTATCGAAGCCTTAAAATGCAGTAAACAGAATTTAGAAAAATAGAAGCAGCTGTTCAACTTCTATAATGAGAAAATATCTTATCACTTGTCCAGAAATATATCAGACAGTTCGACATGTAAAGTAAACAGACAGAAGAAACCCCTTTGTATGGAATACAACAACCTTACAGTAATCTGATGCTGAAGTAGTTCACACTCCTTGCGAACATGCAACAAAGGACGCTAGACAGCGACTTGATGCTAAAAGCAAATTGAAGTATTCCTAATGGGGACGACTTCAGAGACCACACCTTCAGATAAGTAATTGCTTTTAGATTATCTCTTTTATGAATTCAGCTGCCGAAAACTAAATTTATCCGTACATTAGACCCAAAATAATTCTGGGATTTAGCGAATACCGACACACAACCAACGAACAAACTGCCTTGCTAATGGAACTCCGCCTATGTCTAAGATGTAGAAAGATAAATCGCTATTCTTAATTATTATTATTTTCAGAATTGAGATTGCAAGAATTGCGTTAAAAAGATTTTTTTTTTTGTTTTAGTTGGGATATTTCAAGCCACAATCTAGTAAATAAGTCCAGTATTTTGGAAGGCAGTGTAGTTTCACGCATGACTATCTAAAATTCAATTATAACCTAACAATACAAAAAAAAATAAAATAAAATAAAAATAAAGCTTTCCTCCATAGTTACGAGCACATAATGTATGGCAACCATGCTAACACTAGTAAATGATGTTTTCGTGTGCCACAAGACATGTTTATTTTGCGTCAGTTTACCATTATTATCTGTAAACATACTGATACGCTCTGGGGTCCGTAATACATAATTACTTATCGTATCTAGTTATTAAAGTTTCGAAGTTTTGGTGAGGTTTTATCTTATTTTTTTTAATTAATGTACTAAGATACAAAATTTAGTTTTAAATATTGCGAAGACTAAACAAAGATAATAAACTTTCTAGAGAAAATAAAGCAAGCCTATTTGAAGTGTGTTTACATTTCACCTTAATTTTATTCAGTGATGTCCTACACCCGGGGGGGGGGGAGGGGGAGTGTTATTGCATGTTGAACTGTAAACAACATACTCGTAATATGGTCAACTAGTAGGTAAAACCGTCACCAGTTTCTTTAGCAAAACGACGTTAGAAGGAATAGCGGCAGAAGGAAGTCGCCGAATTGATAGATGGGCAAAGATTTATTTTTGTACTTCCTGTAAAAAACCACAAAACCTTTTTGTTTGCCATCACAGAATCATATTAGTTCAGGAACTTTTTTGTTTTGCATGAAGCAATAAAAAATAGACCAACAGTGACCAATATAATCACTAATTCAACATCACAGTTGTCGTAAGACCGTCATCAGTTCCTTAAGTGAAAGAGATGAATGTAAGGAGTTAACCAACTCGATCGCTCCACTGTATCTCCTTAAATGTCAATTCCTTCGTTCTACAGGCAGTAATTAGTTTCCTTGTGTCGGGTCGTAATCGCTTGATTGGATCTTATACACGCACTGGCAGTAGTATCAAGAGTCCAGGTTTCTTTAGCGATCTCCTTCCTAATACGTTTGCAGTTAAAAAAAAAAAGGTAGAGCGCGTAGAGCCGTAGATGAAGCTAGAGATGCCATTTAGTTGGGAATACTTGGATTCAATTCACAGTACACATCAGGAGGAATATGCATATGAACATTTTAACTAAGGTAGAGTTAGTTGGCGTCATATAGAGATGACAGAGCTTATCATCTGACAAACCAGCCAGAGAACACTCGCAGTTTACAGACGTAATACATTCTTCTCGCGAACGTCTTTGTTTTAGCATAATCTAATGTTAATGTATTTTACATTTATATTAATTGTAGAAAACTCATGCTGAACAATAATAATAATAATCGAAAGTACTTATCACCCTTTAAGTGCCATGACCTGCTTTGGTAACCATAATTTTTTTGTCTATTTGTAAATTGCGTGCTTGTTTCCTTGGTCAGTTTGGGGAGGAAAATTCCTCCTGCTAACCTGACTTCATTTAAACACTTGATAAAGTTAATCGCGTCTTAGATGGGATTCGAATCTAGGTATTTCAAGGCCGAATGAGCTACGGAAGATCTCAATTAATAGGTATAATATATGAAATTCGGTACGATTTTCTAGGAATTAATTCAGCTTTTATTTTAAATGCTAAAGTGCGAAATATAGTAACGGATACAGATCTACAATCTCCCTGTCACGAAGGACAATATAATGAACAAACATATAAAGAACAACCTTGATTATACGTTGTTCCGACCACAATACAGACGATTGTAGAATATCAGAAATGTATTGTACTTGAGGTGGCAATTTACGTGTACTCCAGAAAAGCGTGCTCTCTTCCTGAAATTTCCGTCGTTTCTGTATCAACTATCTGCGAAGACATTGCTCTCCGTTGAGTAAGATGAGGACAGGACTTCGACTGTCCATGTTTATTGAAGAATATGTACATATTTATCTGTACATATTTATTGAAGAATATGCAATTCCAATTCATGAGGTAATACCTCTAAGCAATTGTCATGTGAAGTTGTAATTCGGTGGCAAACTAGTAGATGCGGCCAGCAGGAAGTCAACACCATGTGTTGTATTTTCGGTATGTGTATGTAAAAAATTGAGCCACCGTAGTTCAGTCGATATAGACGAAGCCTTTTGGTCGGAAAGACCTGGGTTCGATTTCCGTCAGTGATGTAGGAACCTTTGTTGGTCTTTTTCGACTAAAGGGGAGTTAGAAGGGTCTCATATGGAGTTAGGAGGAGGAAACTCTTGTTTTTCGTCAACCAGAACAGGAAAAGCGGCCCCGTGAACACTCGCATCTACAGACACAGAACACACCGAAAGACATATTAACCACCTTATCCTCGAGTTATGGTTGCGGTTGCGAAGTCCAAGTATAATTGGAAGGTCGTGGGCGCTTAAGCGCCTGTTAGGACCACTAATGATGATGATAATTATGTAGAAAATTGATCTAGCACCCAAGAGGTCCACACACAATGCAGATTACTCATGCCCATAAAAACACGTGTTGAGACCACATCATTTCATTCACGTTTTTAACTTGATCAGTGGGTTAGTCATATTTCAAGAATTTTTAAGATGGCCATCATCGTTTCGATGTTTCTTTGAGATGGAGGACCGTTGAAAGTGGCACGTTCGGTTATTGCAACGAAGTGTCATCTCGGCACTATGGACGCAGTTTCAGAAAACAGAACCATTACAAAAAAGAACTGGCCAAGATCTCCCGAAGACCCATCAACAAGAATAAAGCGCTACTATGTCCTTTCACCGACTGTCTCTTGAAGTTGCTGCGGCCACACGTGAAAATATATCCGGCCATTATAACCAGTGTTATAAAGGCTCAATTCAAGTGGACTCTACACTAGGAAGCCAGCGTTTTGTATCCTATTAATCACAATCTACCGAAAGCTCGTCGAGTATTTGATTTGGAGAGAACAGAGAATGCGGAACCATTCCTTCATTATCAGAAAAACGGACACTTAGTAGAAGCAGTTTACTCGCATTTAGACAGAATACTGATGAACAGTCGCACCCTTTCCTCATGTCTTCATAGGAATACTGCAACTGTACAGAAGTACCGAGAACAGCTTCTCGAACCACCCTATGTGCAACTTCGTAGGGGTGCGGTTGGACCAGACTTCGTTTCCATTTTCTTTTCTCTCCAGACAAATTCGATTGAACATGAGTGGAATGTCCTTGGACTTCGCATCGCACACCGACAGCGACTATAACGCTCATGTGGTGGTCTAAAGTCTGCTGTAGTAGAAGAATGGACTTTGTTGACACAAAAGCGTGTAGACAATCTTACATCGAGCATTGTCTAGCGCTATCAGGACTGTTTAGCGACTTAGCGACAAGGGGGGGGGGCATATACAGTAAGATGTTATATGACCATATTTTCGAAATATCGTGTTGGCTATTGAAGCGATATATTTTAAGTAATTCTTAACATCCCTATTCAATGGGATTCGAAATAATTTGCTTAATTAAATCAGTAAATAGTCTGATTTAAACCAAAATTGACAATGAATATGAATAGACAAACTTCAGTAAAGGTGTGTGTGTGTGTGTGTGTGTGTGTGTGTGTGTGTGTGTGTGTGTGTGTGTGTTTTCTTGGCAGGTTGCAAAATAAGAAAGTAAAAACTATAAATGATGAGCTTAAATGAAACAAGGCTAGATAAGAGAAGGAGTATTCACTTAAATATGGTGAACATTTCTGTACACTGGAGACAAAAATGAAGAAATGCATAGAGAAGGGATAATATTATAATATTAATTCTCCAAGTTAAAAGGAATCTTGCATGAATGAGAACTGCATGGTCTGGAAGATGCATGAGTACAAGATTCACTAAAACATTGTCATGTAATGATGCATAATCAGAGCATGTGCACCAAAAATATCGCAGAAATAAAACAAAAATGAATTGATGAATATTGCAAGAAGAAATAATTTTCAAACAATCAAAAATATAACTATAGTCCGATCACATAAGCGAGAACTCTCGTTAGCAGACTGCCAAGAAGAGTCGATTCATGTTGAAAGGAAGAAAGACATAAGGCGATAAAAGAATTGCTCAACAGCACGCGAAATCACGTGCTTTACAGGTAAACTTTTCCAACTGTTATGCAAGCAAAATAATTACACTTTAAGAACTACAATGATCATAAAAGAGAAGTTAATTTTCTAACGTGTAATAATAAACCACTCATTCCAGAAGACGAATTGATTACCCTATTATTGGAATGGATTCTCCTTCTGTTGACATGCGCAGAATTGTCGAAGGGTCGCATCTGTGGGCGTACTATAGTAACATGAATAAAAGAGTTAAAGCAATATTCTATTAGAAAGACTCGCGGGAATACAAAAAAAAAAAAGGAAATGAGAATGGAGTATTATTCTTACACTAATTCGTGATGCATGATATTGGCAGGCCAGAAGAATATTCTCTCATAAATATATACATATATGGATATCACAGGATAATAGCAGAAAAAATCCAAAAGTAATATTAGCACTGCTAAAAAGAAACTGGGCAGACCTTGGAAGTGAAGATGTGTGTATTGATAACAACTGCCAGAATAAAGTTAAGATTAACGACATTACAAACACAGAATGAAACACTGCAACTGAAGAAAACTAAAGAAAGCAGAATTTAAAAAATACTATCGCAGTAGAAGTTTTTTTAATGTAAAATATTAGTAAAATAAACAATAATAAAAAATGAACATTAAGAAAATATAGTCGAATATAAAGACAACTGGGCATGAAATGCTGAGATAATTTTGCGAAGAGCCAAAATAGATGATAAAGGATATTATTATACAACCAAAACAAAACCTAGAAAGTAGAAATATTAAAATACAAGTGATTATGAATTAATTAATGAAAGAATTAATGAGAATAAGAAAGACGAGCATATATAAATCAATTGAAATATTATTTAAATTAAGGGGATATTAAATCCCACATTATTTCAAAGCCGAATAAGAAACTCAAAGATCGGAATCAAAGAGTTTCATGCCGAGTATAGTAAACTATAACAGTTTAAGCGGATTGTAGCATAAGCTAAAGCACGTAGTTCAACACTAGAGCAACTCGTAGCAAAGGTGGGTAAAGTTCTGATCACTATTCTTAGTATTACCCATAATGTAAAACCCATCTCCTGGGAGATGTATGATGTTATACATTATGATGGAAGGTCACTACCCAGACCGGTTTCAACCTTTATTGAGGTCTCAATAACATCATACATATCCTAGGAGATGTGTTTTACATTACGGGTAATACTAAGAATAGTGATCAAAACTTTACCCACCTTTGCTACGAGTTGGCCTAGTGTTGAACTACGTGGTTGAACTACGCTACAATCCGCCTAAACTGTTATAGTTTACTATATTCGGCATGAAACTCTTTGATTCCGATCTTTGAGTTTCTTATTCGGCTTTGAAAGAATGTGGGATTTAATATCCCCTTAATTTAAATAATGTTACATCGCCGAAGTGAAGCCTTTTGGCTCTTTTATTTAAGTCGATTGAAATATTTTATATGATTATCGATCAAGCATGAAGCGAAGAAGAATGGCAAGAGAAATGGAACACATGACTCTAAGTTAGGATACTAAAAGTTTAATTTTGGCAGATTGTAATAATTCTAAAGACGTCACTTTTGGGTGTGGCCATCAAAAAAACAATCAAAGTACGACATTAGATAAATATCTAGGGAGGAAAGAGCAAAATAAAATGGGAGTAAATCATTCAAGTGCAGATCGCACAAGAATTCTATAATAAAATAAAAGAAAATATATACATATAAATATATATACATCAACCTAATTAATTAATTAGAACAGCAATTAAAAACATGAAATAGTCCATAATAGAATTATCTCGAACTATTTCATGCTTTTATTAAATCTGGAATAAGTAGTGCAAAGTACTTGTATATACAGTCTATTCATTGCCATTTGTAACATGTTGACGTATTGTTTTTTTATTGTTTTGCCCAATTTGCTGGAAAATGCATTAAATCAAAATCGAGATGACAGCTTTTATTATACATCATACATTTCTTCAAACTCTTAATATGTTTGGTCCAAATAGCCTTCAGATCCAGGTAACTTCGTTTTTTATAAACTTAAATTATCCAAAGTTAAGGCAATTAATCCCACCAACAGTCTGCGATGTCTATCAATCTGGCCAGTTTGCTATTCTTTTCATGGAATAAAAATCCCACGTTTTCGGAAGGAAAAAAAAAAACAAACTCAATATGAGACACGCCAACTCACTCATTTTCAGTTGAAAAATTCCTGTTTATTGTTCATTGCATCCTAGAAAGGATTTGAAGCCAGTTTTTTAGAACCAAAGGGCATTAGCGCTACCGTTCGAGCTATGGCTGCTTTATATTTAGGTCGGAAATGCGAAGCTGTTATTTAATTCAGCCACAGAGATCGATTCGAAATAATTTGCTTAATTAAATCAATAAATAGCCTGATTTAAACCGAAATTATATATATATATATATATTACATATACTTAGGACAACAGATATCAATTGAACAAAATATCATGGATGAAATTAAAAGCCGTACGATGCTTGGGTGGAAAGCATTTGGAAAATTACATTCGATATTCAAAAGCCAACTGCCATTATGCCTGAAGAGAAAAACTTTTAACCAGCGTATTCTTCCTATACTGACACATGCCTGTGAAACATGCACACTAAAGGCAAAGGAAATTCAAAAATGAAGAACAACACAATTTAGTATGGAAAGAAGTATGCTTGGTATCACAAGACTGAATCACAAATGGAATACGTGGATAAGAAATCAAACCAAAGTCTCTGACATTCATAGGAAGAGTGAAACATCTAAAGTGGCAAATGGGCTGGACATATTGCTCGAAGATAAGATCAGCGGTGGACAAAAGAAGTACTGGATTGGATTCCACGAGAGGAAAAACGACAACAACGCCGACCTAAATCGCAGTGGACTGATGATATCATCAGATTTGCATGAGTGACATGGAAAAGGAGAGCCATGGACAGAGAGTTTTGGAGTAATCTTGGAAAGGCCTTCATCCAGGAGTGGATCGATAATGGCTGCTGCTGATGATGATATATATACATCTCCTGCAGGAGATGTGCTTTGCATTAAGGGTAAATATTAATAATAGTGATCAGAGCTTATCCACCTTTTACCATGAGTTGCCTTGGTCTTACACTACGTGCGGGATCATCTAGACTTGCAATACTTGCAGGCGCAAACTTGACTTATTTGTCTGTTTGCGTACTTGGGAAATGGAATAAAAAACCAGGTTTAAAACAGCTTGGTATCTTTAACATGTATATATATATATTTTTTATTTATATTTATACTCAATATTTATATTTATATTAAGAGCCACACATAATACGTATAAGTCACTGACCGCAAATTCCATCCACAGTTTAGTTGATGATAGGACCTTCTACTCATCTTACTCATACGACAAATCTTGCAGTGCTCAAACATCTCAAGCTTCACGATAATCTATGTGTCCTAAATACTGATGTCACAGCATCTTTAATGGAGAGATGCAACATAATTATCATCAATGCTTTATAAGCATTATTTTTGTTTTGATATTTTTCTCGCAAAAAAACTTTGTTCTTCTATTCTTACGTTTCATAATGCTCAGCTTAATTTTCGGACTGACACTCTCGAAATCTTTCCTGGCATAACCATATGACTTACATAGCCTCCGAAACATAGCATACGAAAATCAGTTTTAGTTCGAGATGTTACCTTTCATCTGTCTACCTACTTACTCTGTATAAATTTCGAAGATTCCCAAACTTGGAACACTGCCACATTTGAGGTGGTGCACCTAAAACCTCTCAACATTTTGGCGCTGTTCAGAAACAGCAGTTTCGTTTATTTGATGACTCACTCTCCCAGACTATCTTCAATCACTATTTTATAGGCAATCAGTTTACGTAATGTGTCTTTTCTACTAATATTTCCATGGGATCTGTTCATCAGAACTACCACGTATCATGAACCCCATTTCTGCTAAACCTAGAGCAGCCGCTATACTGTTCTTTAACAGCTGAACTTATGACTCACATGCTACTCCCATTCGGTTTCACTTTATAAACTTCAGTTCTTTGGAATAACCTTTCTTCATGAGGTATTTCTAAAGGACTACAACCACAAATCTTCCAAAAGAATATCTAAACAACATTTTGCTCTTAACCCCAGCCCATATATATGGCATATATTTTTATAGGCCTTGCGATTTCTCGTGTGTGGAAGTGATATAAATAATCTGAGCAATGACGTAGAGGATGCGTGATAAGCTTCCTGGAGACTAAAACACGGATATGTATCTTTTTCATGCTATCAATGAATCAAAAACCTTTTCTTAATCTGGACTAATTAGTGTCACTTTATTGTTTACTTTTTGTATTTGAGTATACGAAGTGACTCTATCAGATGCAGTTCTTCGTTATATTCAGAACAACAAAACTATGAAAGTATCAACAGTAGCACCAAGTGGTCCCCGGGAGAAAAAGCTAAAAAAAAAAAAGAAAAAAGGATTCTTCAATTCTTCGAATGTGACGTAACCTCTGGGAACGATAGGGTCTGCTTTTATGGCTAAGTGTAAGTTTCCTGGTCACAAACAAGGTGTTGTTGCACAACCCAGTAAAAAGTAATATTTTATCACAAGATAAAGAACTTATTATTTGCCATTTGGCAAGGACTGTCATTGAATTTTTTTCTTGATGTTTGATATTATTGTGATCTTCCTTTAGATTGCGACAATGGCATCTTATGACAGTCCGCGTTTCTTTTGGCATTCAAGAGAACCAACAATTTAAAATTGTTGGTTCTATTGAATGCCGCTTCTACTTCCTAATGTGACTGGCTAACTCATGTTAAGTTAAAATCCTTTGAATCCCTTTCTTTACTCATTGACAAATTCATACACTTAGGTCTCTCTAATCCAAGGACAGCCTCACTACCAACTTTCCTACGAATTCGTTGATTATTTGCATTTCCTTTTTTCTTTTTAAAAATCTCTAGGTAGGCTCCACCGTTCATCATTTCCGCATTTCAAAGCATTTCTCTGGCTTGTTAGACCGAAGGGAATGTTGCTAATCTTAAATTAATATTTATGTACATTTGTGTTTTATGGTCGATTTTTATAACGTTCCACGGCCAAAAACGAGTATTTCTTCTACAGACATTAAAAAAACAAAAACTATTTACAGTATCCTAGGCTAGAGGTTCACTGATGCAAATGCATTTATTTTTGTAAGCTATTAGTACTTATTTATTTTTGGAAAGCCAAAGTAAACGTATTTCGGATCGAATTCAAATAAAAATGGCAATGTCATCAAGTATCGAACTAAAAATCAGTTAAAATACAGGAGTTTACTGTTTCGATGTTACCGTAGCAACTATTCAAGATCACGACGACCTTGTATGAAGTTTTATTTGTTATGTTATTTTCGTTAAGACTTCCATTAGACCGCCATGTGTTTCCCTCGATTAACTGTATTTTAAATGCATGAAATATAATATGAATTGCTTAATTCAGTGTATTCGGGATATTATAGAAGGCAATATTTAAGATAAGATTAAATACGCATTTTTAGCATCGGAAAAATTAGAATTACAAGTTTAAAGAACGCGATAAGATTAGTATAATGGAAATTGAAAATTTCAGATGCTCCTAATATCAGATGGATAAGTTTGGAGAAAAAGATTCTGCACTGTTGAATTTAGGGAAAGGACCCGCCAGCTATCAATAAGAGAAATGCCTATCATGTTTTTACTTAAATCTTCTAAATTAACAAAAACTTTGCTTTAATCATATAAAAGATTAAGAAATTTTTGCTTCGAGCTTCGTATCTCAAAGCTTCGAAAATATTCCATTAGCGTAATGATTTTACCAGCATGGCTTCGTAAATTTAGAAAATTAAAGTAAGGATACTTTGGGAAAACATTGCTGATGATAAGTCGTATAACTCAAACTCTTTACAATTGTGAAAGTATAATAAGTCCTTACCCTTTAGTGGCTTAGGATGTTTTAAATTCATTTATTATTTCTAATATTTTTTACTTGCTATTTCAATGTGAGGTGTTTTCAAGGATACCATTTTTAACCAGTATTTAACCAGTAAAATCCGTATTAATAACATAATAACAATACAGTCGTCGTGGTTGCTGATTTGATTGTGTTTTATCTTATCTTATCTTAGCAATATGATGCTAATTTCGATGACTTAAATTCTGTTTAGATTTGTAGATTTGAAAATATAGAAGATATTCATTTGGATGCAGTCCTGTTCCGTTTATTTTTTAGCTGGTATGTTTACTTCAGTGGTTAATTTTATACTCTTTCTTTTTTGTACATTTGCCATTGTTTTTCAGTTTTCAGTGTGCATTTCAGAACAGTTATTTACGTACACGTTTTTCTTATGACAATTTCATAGCAGGGACAGAATCAGAACAAGAGAAAAAAACAGAATGTACAGATGATTAGGCTTTCCAGTATTTTGCAATGTTCCCTGCAGCCGAAAGCCTAATTACTGTTGTTGCGAAAGAGTTGTATTTTCATTACTGTCACATGCGAATGAGAATTTTCCATTTGACTAACGTGAATCTTGTTAAAACTACTCCGAGAAACTGATTAAAAGTTATCTCATTTTAGCCAGCCTCTTACGGGTGTTTTAACAATATCTGACTAAAGAATATCTAATATGGTTGTTTGAATCAAGGGGAAGTTGCTATGCAATCTGAGATTATTCAAAATCATCTCTGATCGCACTTCCACATCCACTCACAGCATCGCTATGCATCAGAGATGCTTTTACTGTGATAGGACCGATCTATTTTCTTATTCTAGCCCATGACTTTTAGCTAAAACAGGCGCAAGATTCGTAGAAGCGTAGGTAACATGTATGATGGCTGCTGTTACTGCGAAAACTTTGTAACAAAAATAAGATTCCGGTTTTCTTGGAAGAAATTTTATCAGCACTGCGTTGTAGGCCCGCTATTTCGCTTAGAGTTTGTTTATTATTTATGTTGCAGAAAAGTGTAGTAAGAAGTTACGTTTATCACAGGATTAAAGTTCTCTGCCCTCGAGGTCGTCCCTTGTCGTTTTGAAGTTCGCGATGTAGGAGTACTAGGTCCACTTCACGGCTCACGGTCGCTGACTGTCCCGTTGCTATGGTCACTAATCCTTTATTGGCCAAAGAGGAGGAGGAGGATGTAGGAAAGGACATGTGCAGTCAGCATAGATTTTAATCGGTCAGAGGCTGTGGTATTAGCGCAAAACGCAGCTTTCCATTGTTTGATGGTGAAAAGGAAAACAAACCCGATCATAAATCAAAGACAGCTACATCAATATCTGTGTAAAACTTTCAATTAGATGAACTGAAAAATTATATTACATAATGCTATTACTGAAATATACGTTATTTACAATTCAAATATTTTTAAACGTATATTCAAGCTTTAAATTAACTCCGGAGTACTGAAATAAAATGCAATTTCTATTCAAGATTGAAATCAGTAAGTACGAAATCCTGTTGGTCAGAAACGTTGTTCCAAACTTCATCTCTGTCCATATCTACATTGGAGCTATTGTCTCTCACTGATCCATCCTAGCTAGAAAATCTTCAAAACTACCCATCAGATATCGAAGAGAGCTGTGAATATTTTTCATCTCAAATCATGCAAAAGGCTTTTGCCATTAACACAACATAAATCTTGGAAACAAAGTTACAAAAATGTAAATGAATAAACATGGGAATAACAAAACAAAGCATGTAATTGTTTTTATTGTGAAAATTATTATTACTATTAAAGTTAAGCCTGTTTTTTTAATAAAACAAATAAATATTTTAAATGGAAGCTACGAATGCAATAATAAAAGTAGTAGTAGGGGCAATAAGAACAAGATCAAGATAAGATAAGGAATCGTGACGTGATTGGTTGTTCATTTGATAACGTCATTGTGTGTGACGTCATTAGTTTGGAATGTTTGGAATTTCCCTGGGGGGATATGTGTGAATGGGTTCAGTTCTCGTGTTTTGGTTCGCGTATGGAATTATGGGTGATGGTTGGCATAAGGATTCGTGTTGTGATTGATGGGGCACTAGTGACCAGATCAAGATAAGATAAGATAAGGAATCGTGTCATGTGTTGTTTTCAGATGTAGATAAGTGACGTCATTTGCTATTGTCAATGAGTGACGTAATTTGTTAGTTGTAAATAAGTGATTATTGTTTTGAATGGAAAAGGAAGATATATTAGTGGATAAGGAATCGTGTTGTGATTGGTGGGAAAGTTCTGCCCAGATCAAGATCAAGATAAGATAAGGAATCGTGACGTGAATGTTTGTTATTATCAGATGAAGATAAGTGACGTCATTTGTTAGTTGTAAATAAGTGACGTATTGTTAGTTGTAAATAAGTGACGTTATTGTTTTGAATGGAAATGGAAGATATTAGTGGATAAGGATTCGTGGCGTGATTGGTGGGATACTATGAACAAAATAGGGGTAGGGTGAATGTGGGGGAAGAGACGTCAGTGTCTTGGATGTGTATTGTTATGAGTTGTAGATAAGTAAATGGTTTGCGTATGGCATTATGGGTGATGGATAGTGATAAGATAAATTTTGAAATATTTGGAATTTCACTGCCCCCCCCCCTTCTGTCAGGGACATCACGTGGCGTGTTGTACTTGCTAAAGGAAGAGAAAAATCAAAAACATTAATGAGCTTAATAAGGAGGCCTGTTCTTGATTTAAATGAAATTGGATGCCCAAAACGTGAAAACATAATGTGTACTTTTAAATGCTTTTGGAAACATAGCAAAAGATTCTGTGCTTTTAATAATGCTCAGAAATATATGTATTGGTTTTTCGAAAAAATAAATATGCAACCCTTAATTTTACTACAGTAATAAATTCCCAACGATCACCAAATGAAAATTAACTTTCAGATGAGAATCACATTGTCAAAAACCACATGATGGCAATTCCACAAGCATGGGAAGAACCTTTGAACAACAGTGCAAATTTAACAATAAGAAGATTAAGGAACAAAAAAAATAGATTGTATTTTTCACTTTATTTATTTTCTGTATGTTAGATTCAGTAAATACAATTTGAAAATAATATTTCACTCAAATAAAATGTGTAAATTTAAATGAACAAATTGGGTGTCGTTGATGTGTTATACAAATTTAAGTAAGACCATAACATTTTTTTTCTTTGTGAAATTTCATGCCACAAACTAACCAGAGACTTGTTTTTTTGAAAATCCACTCAGTGAAAACTGTGTCAACTCTTGGAAGCAAAAGGAAATGGGAATTAAATTAATAGGCAGAATTTTAGTGGAGAATATTTCACCTTAAAAGTGACAAAAAAATAAAAAGGTATCATAGCATGCAGATAAGTGAATCACCATGCATATATCAAAAAACACTCACCATTGGAAGAGAAAAATAAAAAAAAAACATTAACGAACTTAACAGCCAGACCCGTTCTTCATTTAAATGACACTAAATGATGAAAACAATATGTGCGTGAATTTCAAAACTTTGAAAAAGCTGATGAATTTCTTGTTTGCTGTGATCATAAATATTTATTTAAGGGTAAACATGTTTTTTTCTTTACAATTTTTCTTTCTTTCTTTCTTTCTTTCTTTCTTTCTTTCTGAGCTAATTTTCATTTGAAATAAGAATAAATAATTATTTATTTGTATTGGAAAGAATATCTAATATAATTATTGTGTTGAAATATATATATAGATATCCCAACTGTGAATAAATGTTGGGCTGAGAGGTCAATTGGGACTAATGGAAATGCGTTTTACATAGTTGAACTATGTAAAAACCATAGTTCAACTTGTTTTGAAATGTCACTTGGAGAAAAATCACATGAATTACACGTCAACACCAGTGGAAAATCATACACTATGAACATCAGCGCAAATGTTAAATCACAAGAATAATAAGAAAAAAATACTGTCTTTTTCACCTTATTTAATTTCTGTATGTTAGATTCAGTAAATACAATTTGTTATTAATATTACAGTCAAATAAAAGGTAACATAGAAATTAATAAAGTATATATTACAGAGCTAATATTCATTTCAAATAATAAGAAATAACTATTTATTTGTTGTGCTAGCAAAAGAAGTTTCTAAAAGAAAACGCTACGGCGAGTTCAAAACCTTGTTTGTCTCATATCCGTTACTTAAAATTACTAATGCTAAAGAAATTAAAATAAAATAAATTTCAGTTACAGAAATAGTTTAAGAGCACAAGGAATCGCAGGTAAAATTAATAGTCAATATTGGTTTTACAAAAAAAAATAAAAGTAAGCATTAATTTACTACAGCAATAATTTGCCACGGGAACGAAGAGTTCCAACCTAAACACACGATTTCTCACCTACATACAACAAAATTGGCGACCGGATAAGAGAGATATCTTTAAAACAAGACGTAATGAGAAATCTACAGTGTTGGAAAATGAACTCGCATACATTTTATTTATTTATTAGTTTTGCTCAGTTATTCTGTTAGAATATGAAGTTAAACTGAATTTTAAAACTAAAATACAGAAAATAACCCATGAATTTGAAAAAAAAATCATTTCACTTGTCAGAATTCCATACTCTAACAGCACTTGGAATTCGAAACAGGAAATAACACTTACACTAAACAAAACGCTGCATAGACTTTCCCAACAAGCTCAGGAAAACATAGCATGAGTAACTGTGGGAAGGAATTAATAGAGAGAACCTATCTGATAGTAATTTAAATTAAGTAGTCAACTAGCTTTTCTGGTTATTTACAGAAATATCTTTCAACTCCTATGTTTTGTGTGTTTTTGTTCTGTGAATATATGTTAGCCACAGTAACCAATAATGAAAAAGTCAACTGCATTTTCAGACTTGTGTTTGTGTTCTGCGATGTGAATCTATGTTAAAAATCAACAATTTGGAATATTCAGAAAACCCAGTAGTACCAAGATGTTCCCATTCTGGAAAAAATGGAATTTAATTTTTTTTAACTTAAACATAACAATTGATAATTGTAATTTCAATAATGACTGCTTGTATGTATTGGTAAACATAATTCTAATAGTTAATAGTTTTTTTTCATATGAATAATCATAGGGTACATATTAGAGTATCAACATAGATACATTAGCGACTTTTCATGTCTAATGTGTGTGTGTTTGAGGGACACCAGCATATAATTAAATTATTCAGAAAAGCCTAATCACTGCCGCTATCACGACTCAACTCTAAGAATTCCCACCCTTTAAGAGGAAAGAAATACCCCAAACTGAATTGGAAAATTAGTACAGCCATCTACAGACAACCAAAGACAAAGTATTGCGACAATGATGGATGTATGTGTCACCCTGGGAAAATTCCGAGATATCTTATCTCAAAAACAACGCCCACAATTCAGTAGGCAAACCAAAACACCATGTGATATCACAGAGGAACATGTGTTCCCCAGAAATTTCTAAACACTTTAAATACCACCCACAATACTTTATGCGAACCTAACACGCCACGTGATGTCCCTGATAGAAGGGGGGGGGGCAGCGAAATTCCAAAATTTATCTTATCACCCATAATGCCATACGCAAACCATTTACTTATCTACAACTCATAACAATACACATCCAAGACACTGACGTCGCTTCCCCCACATTCACCCTACCCCAATTTTGTTCATAGCATCCCACAAATCGCGCCACGAACCCTTATCCACTAATATCTTCCTTTTCTATTCTAAACAATGACGTCACTTATTTACAACTAACAAATGACGTCACTTATCTTCATCTGATAATAACAAACATTCACGTCACGATTCCTTATCTTATCTTGATCTGGTCAGAACTGTCCCACCAATCACGACACGATTCCTTATCCACTAATATATCTCCCTTTTCCATTCAAAACAACATCGTCATTTATTTACAACTAACAAATTACGTCACTTATTGACAACAACAACAAATGACGGCACTTATCTACAACTGAAAACAACACGCACCCACGACACGATTCCTTATTTTATCTTGATCTGGTCACTAGTGAGCCACCAATCACCACATGAATCCTTATCTCAACCATCACCCATAATTCAATACGCGAACCAAAACACAAGAACTGAACCCATTGACACATATGCCCCCCAGGGAAATTCCAAACATTCCAAACTCAAGACGTCACACACAATGCCGTTATCAAATGAACAACCAATCACGTCACGATTCCTTATCTTATCTTGATCTTGTTCTTATTGCCCCTTCTACTACTAATATATTATGTAGAACTATTTCCGATTTTGCGTGTGTGTGTGTGTCCTATTTCAAAGGTTAGGATTTTTTAGGCCTCATGTCAAGTGTAGCGTTGTTGACGTGAAAACATCTACATTAATTTTTACTCTTGACATTTACGGTTAATAAATTAATTAAAGATGTATTATCATCACATTATGATAAACAAAAAAGTTTCAACTCTCTCTTTGGATGAAGTCAGTTGTTATGAGGAGGAAAATACAGTAAGAAAAATTGACATAAACTGGGTTTTATATTGGCCGAAGGATTTTAATTCATACATTTTAATTCAATTAAGAAATACCAACACGTTTCGCCAACTTAGCTGTTTGGCTTCTTCAGGGTGAATAAAGGAGATACAAAACAACTTAAATATTTAAACTGTTCATGAAGGAATGAGCCGAATACCATTGTATTTTTTACAAATACAGAAGAACGCGTACATCAAACGCATGGAGTGTGTATTGGTGTCAAGTGTTGTTATGCAGGAACGTTCTGTAATTAGCAGCGAAATTTAACTCTGGCGTGCTTAATGATCTTATGAAGGTCTTCCAAATATCAGCTAGAATTAATCCTTGGTTTCTGTTGTGTTTAGAAGGGATGATAACCAAAAAGATTCAACTATCTCTTTGGACGAAGTCAGTTGTTGTGATGAGGAAAAATACTATAAGAAAAATTTATATAAAGTGGGTTTTGGCTTCTTTTATGTATCGGGAACAGAAATCTTCCTCTAAATAGGGCATGGAGCTTTTGTCCATTCGATGGTATGGGTTGTCCTCGAGAAATGAAGGGCTAACCAAGAATTGTCTTCTCTGTTATTGTTTATATCTCCTACGTGTTCGTTTTTTTTCTAATTTCCAAAACACGTCAAATAAAATCGATTTTTTCTTAATATATGTTTTGTAGAGTTGAAAATAATCCTCAAGATGATTTCAACTCTGCAATAGGAACAAGCAACGTCACAATTACAGCATCGTACAATCCTTTGCCATTGGCAGTTCTAAATTCACGCTGAAAACTTTCATATGCCAACTGAAGTGTTTATATCTTACAGAATGAATCTTTTGCTGGCCAAATTAAACGTATAGCATAATTATCCATGAACGAAGAATACATAACGAATGAGTTCACGTCTGAAAAGAAAGCCGAAATGTTTACATCAACGCAGTGACCACGTTCTCTCATTTGTTAATAACCTTCAAATTGCAAACTGCTTTTGGCAGAATTCTGGATATCTTGTGAAGCTAAACTAAAGAAGCTGAACGTTGTATATTTTAAATCGAAGGGTGTTACGAATTAAAAAAAAAAAAGAAAGTGCAAGAAATGGATAACCAAGAAAAACATAACATGCGCGAAATGTTCTTAATTTCAGTTATGTGTACTGATATGATTCGTCAATCTAGATCGACAAATTTCGTTAAAAGATAATCTTCATAAAATATTCTTAATTAAAAGGTATTAAAATAAACTCCAGTTTTGTCAGAGAGTTGCGCCAAACTTCTGGAAAAATTATGGAGAGGGTGGTGATTAATATAGGTCACTGGAGATCAAATGTAACGTTTAAAAGGGGAAGCAATGTTTTGCACTGCGCAGAGGAAATGTGACAAAAATATGTGTATTTCGAATATCTGAAATGACCATGTACTAAATCGTTTACTTCGTGCTAAAGATGAGCTTAGTTGTGCTCAGTATTAATGCCCTCAATGGTAATTGAATAATTATTACGCGAGATGAACGGTTTCTGAGGATGAGTTGGTGTACTCATTAAACAGTATTAACGTAATTCGTGAAAGCTGTTGACTTCGGGACGCCGTACTTGGGGGATAAGACGGAACTAGGGAAGGTATTCTGTCTACTGTGTGCCCTTTGACCGACCCTTTGCAAAGAGAGAGTGCGAGAGAGCTTCTACTGGGACGGTGGAGGAGACTGACACGGTTACTATGGTAACTAATCTTTTGCGGTTATGGCTCAAGGGAAAAGCGCTGCCGATGTATTCTGGATAGATAGAGAGAGAGAATTTTTGTTTACGTAAAGCTATTTATGTTACTGTGGCTAAGGATTAAGCCTACCAGTTGGCATTCATCAGAATGATCAAGCTGTTTGGAATACGCAACTTTCGTATTGCATACTTTAAAGGCCGTGTGGAGCGAACGAAGAGATTAAAAGGAGCTGACGTCAAATAGTAAACGCTAGTGAAGGAAATTACACTTCCTGAGAATACGAGCTGCTGGCTTGGGAGATTTGTTCAAGGGGTTAATGGAGTTCGGATCAGGAATCGATCGTAGAAACTGGACTATCAACAGTAAACACTCCACTCAGCAGGAGACTCAACACACAAAAGATGTTTCCATAATAACTGTTTGCAGATCCACCTGCGTTATTGGACATCTTCAGAAAGTGAAAGCATGGATTTTGTTGCGTATTTTTGCTAGCCTGCGGTTCTCGAACAAACTATTTCTGTGAGTTTTGTCTTTTTTCACTCCTCAAGGGATAAATTTGCCTCAGTCGGAAAGCATTTTTCAATATAGGCGATAATGAATCGAGGATTTGCAAACGCAGGTAGACTTGTAAAAGATACAGGTAAAAGCAGCCACACTATCATTCTGTATTTTTTATTATTTTTTTTAAAATATTAGTAAGACATTTACCGTGTTTATTTCTCTCTCTCTCTCTTTCTCTCTCTGAATATACGTTTAATGCGGCATTCGTAAATCAATATTAATTTATATGGCATTCACTTACAGGGATTGATGCTAAAAGAAAGGTCCTGTTCAGAAAATATTACAGTAAAATTAAATAAATATTTATAATAGCTACTGTTCCCCATTAATAAAAACATCTGTTTGTAATCATAAGATAAGAAAGCCTTGGGATCAGGAGTTCGAGCTCTTTTAGAGGCATCAGAGGAAGAAAATTAATACGAAACTGTCAGACTGTGTTCTAATGTTATCGCAATGATTTAAACATTAATTCACTCATTCTAAACGATCCGCAAGTGTTGTTTACAATCAGTAAAATGAATATTTACAGATTATATTTGCCGGCCTGGTTGGCCGAGTGATTAGCGTATCCGCTCTCCAGCCTAAAGGCTGCAGGTTCGATTCCCGCCGTGGGCATGACTGTTTGTGATTGTCTGTGGAAGTAGTGGTGGTCCTCGGTAGATGGCGTTGGAGTAGTTGCGGTCAATTGGTGGATTGAGTGGTGGAGACAGAGAGCTGTTTTCCCATATGAGACCAGCTAAATCACTTTCAGTTGAAAATAAATTGGTAATAATGCACCTGTAGTTATTGTCAATAAGTGGTCATTAACTCTACTCCACTAACTCAGTTTCAAAAACTAGAAAGAAAAGAAAAAAGTCCTGTCACAAACCTACAGAATAGAAGAATTGCAATTTCAAGAAATACTTCCGAGTAAACAGAGAATTAGAGCATGCAGCGAGTGAAGAGATATATGTAAAGACATTTCGGACGTTGGTTAATCTTTGACAGGAGTTGATGAACATGTGAAAATCAACATAATATACTGACATAGGACTCTTAATATCACACAGGACTCTTGCTTTTACACCCTCTGTCCAAAAAGAAACGCAACTTTTCGAAAATAGAAGAAACTAGTGGCGCCATCTGTTGTATATTTTTGTTCTCGAAAGCGGCAACCTTCATTAGTGTTGTGTCAACTGTTTATGACATTTGCTTCATTAGAAGCCGAGTTATAGTGCCAAGAGTGACAGTGCGTTTTGACGAGCGGTCGGAAAATGAGTTTCAAACAGAGAGCTGCGATTGACTTTTGTGTTAAACTTGATAAATGTTTTACTGAAACGCATCGGATGCTTAAAAAAAGCATACAGTGATGAATGCTTATCCCGTACTCAAGTTTATGAGTGGTTTAAGCGATTTCAACGTGGTCGTGAGACGCTTAAGGACAAAGAAAAGTCGGGCCGTCCAAAAACTGAACTGAGCGAAGTTAACATCCAAAAAGTGCGTAATTTCATCAAAGAAAACCCGAAATCGTCCGCGAGATTGATTGAAGATGAATTTGGGATTCCAAAATCAACTGTGTCCGCGCGGTTAGCCTAGTGGCTTTGCGCTTCGCAACCATATGCCTGGGGAAGGAGTGTCCTAGGTTCGATTCCCGTCGAAGACGTGAGGAGCTGAAGGATCTTCCTCAGCCATAGCCAAGTTAGCCGGTCTTGGGCGCGGGCAGTAGGGTTTTTTCCGCCAGTTTATCTGGTGTTTTTCATCCCGCAAGCAGGCAAACCGGCCCCGTGAACACACATGGATACAGCCAAGAATACCTTGAGGCATAGGAGTGACCTTTCTATCCTCGTATTTCGGTTACGAAATCCAAGCATGCTTGGAAGGTTGTGGGCCTTAAAGGCCTGTTAAAGCCATTGGGATAGGATGGGAAAATCAACTGTGCACAACATTTTGACGAACAGTTTGGGTCTTCGTAAATTGAATTCGCGATTTGTTCCTCACAAGTTGACGGCTGCAAGGACCTGATTAAAACTGCTGGTAAGGATTTAAACTTCCTTGAAACGATCGTTACTCGTGACGAAACGCGTGGTGTTTTGAGTACGAGCCCGAAACAAAGCGCCAGTGCTGAGTGGAGACCACCACAAGAGGGGCATCCGAAAAAAAGTCGCTTGGAGAAGTCAAAAGTAAAGACAATGCTGATTTGTTTCTACAACTCCAAGGGCATTATCCACAAAGAAGTCGTTCAACCTGGCCAAACGGTCAATGGTGAGTTTTATCTCGAAGTTTTGAAGCGATTGATAGCTAGAATTCGTCGCGTACTGCATGAATATCGTGACGACCGACCGTTCATCAAAACACACTGTCACTCTTGGCACTAAAACTCGGCTTCTAATGAAACAAATGTCATAAACAGTTGACACAACACTAATGAAGGTTGCCGCCTTGAAACAAAAATATACAACATGTGGCGCCACTAGTTTCTTCTATTTTCGAAAAGTTCGGTTTCTTTAGGCAGAGGGTGTAGATAACAAAATAACGAGTCTTTAAGAGAGTGGTGTATCGAACATAGATCAGTGGCATGGAAGAGAAAGTTGAGGCCTGAAATTAGTAGACTTTATTCTCTAAGTTTGGATCAACTCTACCATATTCATATACAATCAACATATACCGTACTATCAGGGTATATGGGACTCTTGCAAACGTAAGATACAAATGATATCGACAGACCAACAGATATGTATTCGTTGTGTTTGTTCCTCTCAAAACAGTATCGTATGTGAAAGAAAGGGGACCGTACGTTGAATACACGCGAACGCATCAACAAATAAATCAACAGTAGATGATAACCAGAAACGCATCGTTTGAGGAGACGTTCGAATAATGTCAGCTAGGAGTCAGCTAAGCTAACGCCTTTTTTTTATTCCCGTATATACGGGAGTAGGCGAGGCCATTTAGCCCTATCTAACTTTTGGAGACTGAGTGGGCAGTTCAATCTCCACTGGTACCCAATCAGAGACAGATGGCCCAAGGCTATCACTAATTAAGCGGTACGCAGTGAAGAGAGGCGGCTCAAATGTACCGCCATCTCGTGGTCTCTAACCCTAACACAATATATTTAATGTCTGAAATAATGTGGGTTCTACGGTCGATTTTCTTGAATTTACAGGACGAAAAACCCGATTTTCCGGGAGGAAAAACCTGCTTGCCCGTGCCAGAGATCGACTAACTCAGGAACCGGTCGAAAAAAGGCTTAGAAAAATTTCCTCTAGTCGCCGACTAGACTCGAAACCAAGACTTCCTTCGTGCGGCCTAGCGCGGTGGTGCGCAAACGCCACATCCACTGAGCTACACAGGCTCTTCGAATAATGTTAAGAGTGATAATGAGCGAGCTTTGCCTTTTCCCCAATTACATGACAACCAGTAGCCAAATAATTAGGGATGCAAGTAGATAAAGGGCTTCGCTTTACAACTCATATCGATCATGTCTGCTCAAAAGAAAATAGGGCCCTGGGGCAGCTATATCCGTTACTGAATCATCATGGCCAGTTAAGCACAGAACTCAAACTGCTGCATACAAGATGATGATTAGGCTAGCTCACCTGCTTGGAGTCACACAGCGGTTTCAAACTACACATAATCCAAACCAAATGTCTACGAAGAGTTTAACGCACTATGATCCGCAAGAAACATGCAGCTTCATCGAGCAGCAGATATCCCTGAGATCAAAACTTTCATATGCGAATAGGTTGCAAACTTTTTTGCAAATGCTGGTATCCACCCTAACCCACTAACCCGCCAAGTAGACTACACTGAATATGACCCTGCAAAACACAAACGCTCCCCAAACCATGCTGAGCAGGTACGTTTTTTTTAATCCACTACCAGAAGCCAAAATTGGGAGAGCCAAAGGCCCAATAATATTCCAATCCTGTTACGGTCTGCCACCTGGCGGTGCACTGGAACAAATAACTCAGGACAGATATCCCCCAAAACCCACATTGATTTTTTTGAGTTTTTAATAAAAGAAGGAAAAGAAAACATGACGTATTGGTAGTCAACAGCCCACAGTGAGCGAGCCAAATGATCAATAATATTCCTTAATCCAGAAATGTCGTTTGAAATCAGATAAAGGAATAAAAGATCAAGGGTACAATCGATCCATTTTGCCAGGACTAACCTTTTTATCTGTTCTTTCATATGATCATAAGATGGCATCATATGGACTAAGTATGGTCTCACTTTCAGTTGCCAAATGGCAAAAAACTGAAAAGCTAATCATACATAACTGCAAGGAATCAGTTTTCTGTATGATAAAAGTACAATACCGAGAGAAGTTCTTCGTCAGTTGTTAGAAGTGTACGGTGCATATCTCGTGTCATATTAAAAGCTGATTGTAGAAAAAATGTTCAAAGGCAGTGATCCGGATGACTGAGTAATTCTGTCACAGATAATATTTGCAGTGCTAGAACCATAATCGGAGACTGAAAATGTAAAGCAACCTATTCACAAACAAGATAATGGTAGGAATATTTTGAGATGACAAGGATATGTGTTTTGTTGTTTTTTTACTAGGATGAATTCTGAACTATGAAATATGCGAGATCAGTCATTACGGCTGATCATTGACTGAACTCACTAGATTGTTATGGGAAAGCATCATCCTGATGCACAATTCTTGCTACACAAACACACACCACACAGTACCAAATGCATATGAAAATGGCGCTCCAACCGAGAGATTGTGACACTCGTACACCCAATTCATTGAATGACTGAAGTAGAATCCAACTGATAAGCAATTTACAAACGTCAGTGTTCAACCCACTATCGTTTCCCTGTTGAAGGAAGGAACTTGACAGTGATTTCTTCTAAGCCAACATAAATACCGTGATGCAATAGTGCGTGAAATGTATGAACATCTTTGGCAAGTGTTTGGGAAATGTTATGTTCCAAAGTGATTTAGGCTCTACATGTACCTGTGTCAGAAGAGTCTTTCACATAAGAGTGCTTGGTACTTTATGTTTAGAAACAATGGCATACGTATGAATAAATCATAGTATATTTTTATTCCAATATTTCTCGTCCAATCTCCAGCTTTACATATCAGACCCAATAACGCATTGCTGCTAACTAAATATGCTTTTAATATAACCTAATTCTGATAATGGTTGAGCAATTAATCCCATTTCCATGACTTTCTGGGTCTATCAGTCCGTGTGGTCTGGCTAAACTTCTCCTATAAACTTGACTGGTTTACAGGAGAAGTAAACATACGAGTTTCCGCGTTTTTGTTCTCCTGTCACCCCCTTATAAATCGCATAACTTATCTTGAAAGTTGCAAGAGCCCTTATACAACAAGTTGCCAAAAGTAGTAGACAATCCAAGGAATACATAAAAAAATAAACATTTTGCCTTTTAATACGAGTTAGGCCTGTATTAATACAGGATTTAGTCTACGCGATAATTCGTGTACCTCTGATAAGTTTCATGCGAAATTAAACTCACTTCTTCTTGTAAGATATTCTTACGTTATTTCAGTATTATTGGCCAAAGGATGATACCTGATACGTTGTTCCACTCTTGCCATAAGTATCAGCTGGCTCAAGATTAGGCGTTTTGAGCTGGCTGGTCTATTAGAAACACATCATATATTCTTTGCTATGTGACAGAAAACAATATTACTATTACTATTACTATTATTACGGGCAACTCCAGGGAGTCATTGGACTCATCGAGGGAGGCCCCAAATCATATTCATCACAACTATTTGACATTCATACAGTATCTATCATACCTCGCCTTAAACTCATTCACTGTCACAGCATCCACCACAGACTCAGGGAGCGCATTCCACTCATTCACTACTCTAAAAGTAAAGAACCCAGCTCTAACACCTTTACTAACCACACTTTTGCCCAGTTTCCATGGATGTCCCCTAGTCCTCCCACAACCAGCCCTGTTCTCAAAAATATCTTCTGAATTAATTTTATAGAAACCCTTCAGTAATTTCAATGTCTCAATCATATCTCCCCTCCTCCGCCTATCAACCAATTTTTGCAACCCACAAATCCTCAACCTGTTCTCATACGGTTCATTCCACAGACCTGCTATCATCTTGGTCACTCGCCTCTGGATCCTCTCCACCTCCTCCCCATCAAGAAGAAACCTAGGTGACCAAATCTGAGCACAGTAGTCTAGATGGGGTCTTATCAAGGCTCGATACAGAGGAACAATAACCTGCTTGTCATCGTATTCTTCAGCAACCAAGTGATTTGATGAGCTGTTTTGGTCACTTTTGCAATGTGTCCCCTAAATTTCAATTCCTTATCTACCAACACTCCTAAATCTCGTGCCTCATCAATTTCCTGGAGCACGGTTCCACCAATGCAGTAAACTGCCGCCAATCTTTTCACCCCAAAATGCATAACCTTACATTTTGCCACATTAAACTGACATCCATTCTCCTTAGCCCAGACCTCCAATCTATCCAAATCATCCTGCAAAATTTTGTCTCTGCATTCACTATTGCCTTACCCAACTTCGCATCATCCGCAAACAAATGAACTGTTCCTCTCAGATCATTTCCTATATCATTTATGAACAAATTAAACAGCAGTGGTGCAAGAACAGATCCTTGTGGCACACCACTAGTCACAGGCCGTCTTGTGGACTCTACTCCCGAGTAAACCACTCTCTGATATCTCTCCGTCAACCACCCTCCTATCCATCTCACCAACCCTATGTCCATTACCATATGCTGCAATTTACTGATTAGAATTCCATGTGGAATCCTGTCAAAGGCCTTGGCAAGGTCCAGTAGAATCACCGTAAACCCATTACCCTTATCCAGTTCAGCCGTCACTGTGTTATAATACGTGAGCAAATTACTGAGGCACATGACCTACCCTTCACAAAACCATGCTGTCCCCGATACAGTATCCCATTTTCTTCTATCCAATCTTGTATTTTCCTCTTGACTATTTTCTCTAAGACCTTGACAATGATTCCTGATATACTAATTGGTCGGTAATTTACTACAGCAGTCTTGGAACCACCTTTATGCAGTGGAACTATTTTCCCCTCTTTCCACCCGATCAGGACTAACCCAGACCCGAGACTCAAATTAAACAAAAATGGTCAAGGGACAATTCTTTAGCTGCTTCTCGTACAACACGAGCTGGTATACCATCCAATCCCACAGGTGTATTGACATTGAGGTTATGCAATAGACTACTCACCTCCACTTCATTAACCACAATTCCCGTATAATCTACTGGTTTATTCGTTTCTGCAATGTCACCACCTGGATGATATACTTTTGCAAAGTGCTCACTCAGTAACTCAACTATCTCAACTGATTCAGTTACCTCCCTACCATCGGCATTCTTTAAAATCAATCTGCCATGTACATTTTTCCTTTTACTTGCTACATATCTAAAAAACTGTTTAGGATTCTCTTTAGCCTGCATGGCCAATGTTCTTTCGTAATCCTTTTTTGCTTTTCTTACCACACTCGTCACCCTTCTGGCCTGTGCTTTATACCGTTCATGTGCCTGCCGGTCACCCTTCTCCTTAAATTCCCTCCATAGTTGTTTCTTTTTTTGCAACTCAAGCTTAATGGTGTTATTCATCCATTTAACCCCTACTTGATTTATTATTCGGACTCTAGGTATACAGTCAGCCATTGCTTCATGCAAGCACTTCTTAACTACCTCCCATGCACTATCAACTTCTAGTCCTTGCAGTTGTACATGCATGGCACTGAACCAATCAAACTCCTAAGCTTGTCATACTTTCCAGCCCGATAATTCCACATGTACCCTGTCTTAATTGAAAATTCTACACCTTTAGCCACCTCCCAAGTTAAGACCCTATGATCACTCTCACCGATTGGTGGCAATGTGGTCATATTTGTTACAGCCAAATCCTCAGATGTAATTACTAGGTCAAGCACTCTCTGACCCCTAGTATTTTCTATTACATGCTGTCGCAGATAATTATCCCTTAATAACCGCATAAAATCCAGTTCCTTCCTCCCGTGTGTCCTCTCCTCACTCCAATCAATGCGACCATAGTTGAAATCTCCCATAATAATCACCCTCCTTCCACCCATTTCTTCTATTTGCTTGTGCATACTGTCACCACCATCTTTTCCATCACCTGGTCTATAGCAGCACCCAATTGTATATTTAGTTCTGCTAGCCACAATCTCACACCAAATGGCCTCAAATGTGCTCTTTTCTCTATCCTGCAATTCAACTTCTATTCTCCTTGGCTAGAGCTCATCAACAATACTCCTCCCCCCATTTTATTCTCTCTCTCATTCCTGAACACACTATACCCATCACATTCAATCCCACTAGTTATATCATCTACAGTCAGCCATGTTTCACTAATACCTATAACCTGTGGTCTGGAAGTGCCAACCATGGCCAAAAACTCTTCCTTCTTGTTCCTAATACTCCTAGTATTAGTGTACATGAATTTAAGACCCCCATTAGCTCCAACCCTACCTTGATGCCTTATATTAACTATCCCACTCTGATTTGTTGTCCTTATTTGCTCTGGCATATTATATTCATTCTTACATTCAACTGCCTCCATAAGGACTGTATCTCTACTCCCCCCCCCTAACAAATCTAGTTTCCCTGAATCTGCACATCCACTACATTCAGCAACACTTTCTCAAGTCTTCTTACACCGTAACCATTCAAATGCAAGCCATCCATCTTATATAGATCCTTTCGCCCATCAAACTCACTCCACACATCCACAAATTCCACACCACTCGTCATACATAACCCACGCATAAAGTCATTTGCAATTATAGCCCTCCTTTTAAACATTTCACTGTCATACCGTGGCAAAAGACTAATCATCCTAACTCTCTCACTCTTTTCTTTTGCTACCTCAAACAATTCATTCAGGTCTTCTATCATTTCCATTTTATCTCCTTTCAAATCATTCGTACCTGCCACAACAATCATTTCTTTCACCCTTTCCTTTTGCTCTCTAATAGACGCAGTTACGTCCTTTATGGTCGCACCAGGTTGGTACTATTTTGTCAAATCCTCTACTAACACACCTCGTACTAACGAGTCTCCATACAGCACTCTATCCTTCATTTTGTTCATGTTCACATTCATACGTCTATTTTTCCTGTCATACCTTTTATTAATGGTTGGTTCATTCAGTCTACTTTTGTTCATGCACTCTAGCTGCTGTTTTGCTCTTTCTATCGCACTATTCAACAACACGATCTCATTCAATGCATCTATCTCATCTTTTTTGTTCTCTGAGAAACCATTTATACTATCATTCACACTTTCTATATTCACAATCTCACAATTTTCATGTACAACCTTGCCGTTTCTTGTCATATCCCTGTTTCCTTCATTCTGAAGGTTGACAAAAATATCACACTCACGATCCGAAATACACTTCAATTCCGCATTCTCCCTACATTTTCTACACACATTCAATCCTTTATTATCATCTAACCACACTCCGACCGCACTCCGCAAAGCGTACATTTCACAGCTAGTACACTGACTCTTTCTTTTATGCTACCGTTCTTTGATAACGATGGCGAACCTTCATTACTGGCCGCCATTTTCCTTCGCACAGGTGCCATACTTATCTGTGACGTGTTTTGTCAAATTATACCCTAATCTTTAATAATTATTCAATTAATAAATAAGAGGAAAAAAAGTACAAACATCAGAACATTTAAGTACTAAATATAATTAAATAAAATGAAATATAACTAAATACAGTAACTTAGCTTCGTTTTGTCTTCCACCGTTACGCGTTCGATTCCGACGGTACCAAAATATATTATATCGCGACAGCAACTAACTTCCAAAAAACAACCACTGAAGTACACTCGTATTCAGAGAAACAATTTAGCACTCAGAAACGTAGAAAAACGGGGAAAAAATCTTGCTAAAACGGGTAGAATTGTGTAAAAACAGCGTTATCCAAATCAAGGAGTGACTAAAATTCAGTCTCTAAAATTGTGTCTGTCCTCTCCAATTCAAGATACTACTTCTCACTTGTAGAATCTTTAAAAGTGTATAAATCCCAATCCGTCTGACCTTGGAATACACATTTAGGACGACACATCAAAAACCTCTCTGTTCATGGCAGCATCGTTAAAAACCAGTGGACCAATTCTTAAACCACTACCTCGACACCAGTAAGGTTATACGCTACCATCACCATTATTACTACGTTTTGTAGATAAGATAGACTAGTCCTGCTCGTATCATTCGTCAGGATTCCGCCAGATCTATAATGCTTCCAAACACAGGAGTCCTACCTTACTTTATAAGTAACGTTTTCCATTCATCTTTCGTGATATTCGGATATACCGAGGGGATGAAATCCTTTTCTTCTCATTGTTCAGATCTCTATCCATTCCTGAAACAAACACATCACATCACAGTCTCTAAAACTTGTGTCTGCCTTCTTCAGTTCAAGACTACTTCTCACTTGTAAAACTTCTAACACTGTATGAATCTCAATCTGCTAGATCTTAGAATATTGTTCTCAAATTTAGGATGGCCCATAAAAAACCTCCCTAAAATGCTTGATGCTTATCAAAAAGAGGTTAGCATGTTTACGTTTACAGAATTACTCCGATCATTTTCTTTTCTGTTTCTGCCTGATGCTTTTATTTTTATACTTCACTGAACTATGTGTGCCACTTCACCGAACTGACTTCAGCCTTTCTATTTTCCTTTAACATGTAAAAATACCAAACGCATCTTAGTCAACAATTATTTACTTCAAACCTACTGTTTTTGGAAGAGGTTTCCTCTTACCAATTTCGCCAAGGATTATGACCTAGTCTAGCTGTTCAAGAAACACATCAACTGGTATCATCTTTATCCGTTACCACTTGCCGATACACGATACTCTTGTGGTACAGTTTTTTTCAAGTTCTCTTATTTGATGAACCTAGTTTGTATGATTTAAACACCGCTGCAACTGTAACAAATCATGAACCCTTTTAAGATACTTGAAGTCATTAAGCTGTGCTTTGTGTATGCCGTTTCAGTTTCAGCTGAACGTGGTACCTACTGACGTCTTCCTTTTAGATAAGTCTTCCTACAACGCACCTGCACATCATTTGTATACTGTAGTCTCCATTTAGATCTTCTGTGCAATTCTGTTGGGGAGTTCCAATACTTTTGGCAACATGGTGTAAATTATTCATCCTATTCTAGACGGGACTGGAATTAAGTTCTTTACAATCTATTTGGATTTTCCTTAAATCCATTTATTTCAGCATATCTCTGTTGAAATACGAAATCCTTCATCTTTCGTGGTATTTCCACATTCGAAGTCTCAAACCCCTAGAGAATTTATATAGAGAATCTATGTATCCGCGCGTGGATACATAGCATATAACAGATGCTTCAATTTCTATCAAACTAGTGAAAACTGACTGGCTTTCTTATGGTCAAGAAATATCATATGAATATTATAGTAGTAGTCTTCCAGAGGAAAAATAATTTGCTGACATTGATGACGAAGAGTCCTAAAATTTCCAAGGTCCTGTTTGTACCCATGTTATCTTGGTTTTTGTAGGTAAAGTGCAATTTATTTATTTGGCACCTGTGCATAGTTGCAGTCAATGGCATGTGAAAAAATCAGTAGTATGACTAATAGGAACTTCTATCTCTACATTTATCAAGTTCAAGTCTGCATGATACGAAACAGTTTTAATGGCTAGCTCATTATAAGAATGATGTATTTTATCTCCGTACCTGTTTAACTTGTACAGCGAATACATTTTAAGAATGGCAGGGCTGGAGGAGTCTTCAGTTCGAATTAAAATTGGTGGAAGAAATGTTAATAATTTGAGGTATGCAGATGATACCTTGCTAGCAGATGCAAAGAAGATTTGGAGGAACCTATTATGGAAGTTAAAGAAGAAAGTGCTAAATATGGCCTTAAAATTAACCTAAAAAAGACAAAAGCTATAGCAACATGTGAACGTAATGATTTTGAAGTAGATGGGGAGAAAATGGAAACAGTTAACAATTTTGTGCTCCTAGGATCCCGAATTGATAAAGATGGTTATTGTACCGAACAAGTTAGAAGAAGATTATTACTCTGAAAGAAAACAATGATAAATTTAAGCAAGATCTTTAAAGATAAAGATCTTAGCCTCGCAACAAAAATCAGAATAGTGAAAGCAATGGTATTCCCTCTGGTACTGTATGGATGTGAAAGAAGGAAGATAGATGCATTTGAATTATGGGTTTGGAGACGCTTACTAAGAATGCCATGGACTTCAAAGCAAACCAATAAATCAGTGATAGACAGAAAGTCAGATTGTTCCCTTGAAGCTGTGATCATCAAGCAAAAATTGTCATACTTCGGACATATTATGCGAGCAAATGACAGTCTGGAGAAGATGATGGTGCTTGCTAAAGTTGATGGAAACAATAGAAGAAGAAGATCAAGAATTAGATGGGTGGATGGAGTTAAAGAAGCAACTGGAGTGCGCTTGGAAATTCTGAAAGATATGGTCAGGGACAGCTCTGAATGGAGAGTGTATGTACGTGGGATCACCAGGAGTCGAAAACGACTCGTTGGAACATAACACACATTATAAGAATTCCTGGTTAATCCCTTTGGGGTTTATCACACTCCAGTCGGTCGTTTTAATATTACTTTTGGAGTAGGTATGAGTTTGAGAATCTCGGATACAAAAATGCTAGACAATGGCCTCCATCAGTTGCTGCTATTGAGTTAACAGAGAATGCTGCTGTTTATCAACCTCCCGTCCAAGAAAAAAAATTCCAAAGTGTCTAAAGAATTCTATTAGTCAGATTATATTCTTCTGCTGTTCAATTGATTTGTGTAATCTATTCAACGCTCAATAATATTGTTGTAAAATTACGGGGTTCATCAATAACCATAAATTTTTTTTTCTTAATTTTATGGTGCGCACGAGCATAGAAATCCTGCGCCTTATTTATGGCTGCAGAAATAGCGTTTCGAATTATTTAATAACTGCATAATAAAATTTAGCTCGGAGTGAGTCAATTGGCAAAGGAATGTGTTAATAAAAGATGAATTTTTTTAAAATTTCGCTACAAAATTTACATTAACTCCATTGTTAATATTCTGTGGCTTTAATTACAACGAATTGTACATAATTGACAGGATAGAAGGTTGCTAGGCAACATTAAGAATAAGCCGTGTTCTGTCACCTTTGTTTTAATAGTGGGAAAGAGACAACAAACAGTGGACCAAAAGTAATCTGAACGTCAGCGCCAGCAGCGGTTAGATGCTGAACTAGAAACAACAGGAAAAAAAAGTTGTTCCACGTTATATCTGATAATGAGAAAATTGTACCTCACGGCTATGAACAGTAATTGTCGTTTGATTTCGGATACTGTTCGCCGGAAAAATCAGCTGAGAATTATATCCTGATTATGATTGCTCCGAGGGATCAACGCATCTTGTAAACACCTCAATCAGAGTCGATGACGAAGTATTCATAAGAAAAGGAAACTTCTCCTGGTTATACTTTCAGAGAAGCGTGTAATGGAAGTTGGGTCTGTTTTCTTTAAACAGAACACCTTTCATTAAAACTCTTGTCTAATTGCGGCCTGGATCTCCAGACTCACCCCTGCTCCCGAAGTACCTATTAAAACGATCGAAGCGTAATAAATTGCCTTCGGTCGCCATTCGTCTCAGCACTCTCGAATTAAAGCATCCTAGCATAGCACATCGGTGCCGATGGATTTAAATTTTAAATGACGCTGCTGGTTAGCAACCGAGATTTGGTCTCACTACTGTTTACACAAAAGGGGACGCCAATTATAAACAAAATATAGAAATCGTCGGATAATGCTGAGAACTGCTCAGGTGTTTCTTTAATTCGCATACATTTTATGTTGTTTGTTGGAAAGGACGAATTTGTTGGCCACTGTTTTTTTTTCTACTTCGCGGAATATCGATTCATCGTAAACGGAGGATGTTCGAAAAGTGTGAAAACTTTATCGGAGTAAGACACGACATCAGATTAGAAATGAAAGGTCTAAGCAGCAAGAAGCTGATTGTAGTAGAATGCTGAGACGTAGTAAACATTATACTTCGAAGTAAACGCACGCACGTCATGAGCGCTAGATCCCGATTTAGAGTCGATTTCAAGTTCTCCTTACATGATAGGATTCCACTTCTTAATGGCTGTGTACGTGCAAAGAGATTTTCGACTTCGAAAATACAAAAATTCGCTATCGAAAAGTCACCAGGTCTTCCACATGAACGAAGTTCGCCTTGTCGCAAGATTCTGACTTTGCGTGCGTGCGTGTGTGCGCGCGCGCGCGTATCGCAAAGGCGCAAGATAAGTTCGAAGATAACCTCAGAGCTTATTTGAGGTACATTTCTGAGCTGACACGCAAACGTGAAATCTTTTTTTTTTTTTTTTTTTGCTTTTATTCACTTTTTCGATCGCATGCAGTTCGTGTAAATAACGACCCACACTGCACGGCAAAGACGAGACCTAAATTGAGAATTCTAACAGCACCGGTGCAATCACAGATAGCAGTGTACAAAAAAAAATCACTTCCATTGGTCGATTAAATAAATACAATAAATTAACAAAAGTCTCAACATAGCTACTTTTTCTGCGACGAAGTGTGTAGCTCAACTTACTAGAAATATGTCTTACTGAACTCATTAATTTTATTCGTTATATACACTTTTCGCTGTATAAATTTCTTTCCTATTTATTAGGCATTATTTACTAGTCAGGCAATAGAGAGCGAACCATTATGGAACTTATGCTTGCCACTACATCGGTTATACTCCAAATTCAATATTCCCCGAAAATTCAAATGTACTCATTTCGAAGTTTTGTCCCACCTCAAGTCATCGGTACAATTCAGTGGATGCAATATTGTAGGTCGCTCCACTGGCTTATGATAGTTACTTATCAAGCATGCGATTTCAAAATGTATGCTATTAAAATTGATGTTTTATTTGATGTTTTAAACTGATAAAAGAGTTTACTGTTTAGCAGTGGCGGCTCGTGGCATGAAATCGTAGGGGGTATTGCAACTTTCGAAATATACATACACACTGTAAGTACAGTGTATACGTGTTTGGATAAAATATCAAAATTATGGTAAAAATTTTAACTAAAAATTAAACTTGAAACAATACTGTTTATTATCGATAAAATTATATAGTTTGGTATAATTCAAAATTACTTAAAAATAAAATCCGTACTCATAAACCCAATAATGTTCTAAAATAAAAACAATAAAACAAATGTCATGTCTTTAATTGTAATGTCCAAATATTTAAAGAGACGGAGTAAACACGATAAGCACGACGAACACTCTACTACTGGCGCAAACTGCATTTAAACAACAGTGGAACTGCGCAACGGACAGTGCCGCATTACACTAATAGCTCGCATCTCACTATGACGTGCATATGTTTGCGTGCGTAGCAGTATGGCACTGTGGTAAACACAGTGCTGCTAGCGTCCTCCTAAGTGCTACAAGATGGATTTTTATTATTTTTTATACAAAATAAGAGAATTGTATAGGATTGTTGATGATAAAATTAAATATTACAAGCAAATATAAATTAATTAATAAATATATTTATGTATCGAGAAAAACTGGGGGTGCTGCAGTTCCGCAGTGCCTATGCACGAGCCGCCTCTGCTGTTTAGAATATATAACAAACTTCATTGTGAAAATACAGTTATTATATACGTTACGAAGTGGGGGAGTCTGGAAAGTTCTGATAAGCACGTAGAACAAAAATATTTTTTTCCAGAAAAAATATTTTTATTCTACGAACAGAAATGCTTTTCCAGAAAATATCTTTTCTTTTAGGATAAAAAAGATGCTTTTTTTATCAAAGAAATATTTTATTTCTTAAGGCTGTGATATTAAAACATAGAAAATAATCTGAACAGTAAAGAAAAATAGTAAGTGATTTTATCGAATGGTGCGGAGCCACTGGGTGAAAAGAAATTTCCTAAAAAAGATTCAACTCAGACTACGAAGACGTCAACCAAAATTGCCTTGTTTCAGATGGTTATTTGTTTTTAGGTGTTTCTATAGAAGGTTGAGAATATTTATTCAGACATTCCATAATTAGTTTATTCGTCAAGCTAGAAGCCGTTTTAGTCTACAAACTGAATATAATAATAATAATAATAATAATAAAAATTTAAATTCCCGAGACAGAAACGAACTGAATGAGTTGCCTGCCCGTTGCCATAGCGATCACGAGAACACCATAATACGTTTATGTAAATTTCTATCAGTCGCTTGGCAGTGTTAGATTGCCCGTTTCTGGGAGATGTCTCACATCCGCGACATGTATTTTGAGTAGTTATCACTTCAATTTTGTTCCAAAAGGTTACAAAATATAAACAAAAAAGCCTCTCTCTCTCTCTCTCCCTCTCCTTTCCCCCCAACTTTGTGTCTTTATGTGTTACAATCCCAACAAGAGTATCTTGAAAATCTGTCTATTGATAAAGCAAAACCATCTGCTACTAACATCATCTACTAACTAGAAATTTCTTGTAATGTCAAATTCCGAATGAGGTTACCGAAATTTAAAAATTTGAAACTTTTACTTTCGAAACATCCAGTGAAGGAATATAGGATGTTTTGAAATGGATTTCTAAGTACCACAGTTATGAAGGAGGCTCAGTTATATCTGGCAATTAATAATTCAATTTTCATGTACTTTAATTAATCAAATTTTTATGTGAATCTCACCTATTGGGAATGTTGCACAGAACTTTTTGAACAGGTAAACAATTATCTTTGGATGGATAAAAATCAATAGTCTACCAGAACTATTACTGTATCTAACAGTTGTTCTGCAGTTTTGCAGAATTCTAACCAATCGCCAATCGAACCATTAGAGCGTATATCTTTTGTATTAAAAGAACTTTGCTGAACAATAAATGTATAACTCATTACATACTAATTTAAGTTAGGCTTCAGTTTTTGATATAAGAGCATTTGCTTTTGCAAGATTTATAATTTAAATTATACACCCTCTGTCCAAAAAGAAACCGAACTTTTCGAAAATAGAAACTAGTAGCGCCACCTGTCGTATCTTTTTGTTGTCGAAATCGGAAACCTTCATTAGTGTTGTGCCAACTGTTTATGACATTTGTTTCATTAGAAGCCGAGTTATAGTGCCAAGAGTGACAGTGGGTTTTCAAGAACGGTCAGAAAATGAGTTTCAAACAGAGCTGTGATTGACTTTTGTGTTACGATTCGGTAAAAGTTTTACCGAAACTAATCAAATGCTTCAAAAACCATACGGAGATGAATGCTTATTACGTACTCAAGTTTACGAGTGGTTTAAGCGATTTCAAAGTGGTCGTGAGACGCTTGAGGACGAAGAAAAGCCGGACCGTCCAAAAAACTGGACTGAACGAAGTTAACATCCAAAACGTGCGTGATTTTATCAAATAAAACCCGAAATCGTCCGTGAGATTGATTTAAGAAAATTGGGAATTCCAAAATCAACTGGGCACATTTTGACCGAGAGTTTGGGTCTTCGTAAATTGAATTCGCGATTTGTTTCCCACAAGTTGACCGATGCCCCAAAAATGACTCGAATTAAACACTGCAAGGACCTCATTAAGGACTCGTAAGGACTCAAACTTGTTGGAAACGATCGTTACTGGTGACGAAACGTGATGTTTTGAGTATGAGCCCGAAACAAAGCGCCAGAGTGCTGAGTGGAGACCACCAGAAGTGGGACATCCGAAAAAAAGTCGCTTGGAGAAGTCAAATAAAGCCAATGCTGATTTGTTTCTACGATTATAGGGCATTATCCACAAAGAATTCGTTCCTCTTGGCCAAACGGTCAATGGTTAGTTTTATCTCGAAGTTTTGAAGCGATTGATGGCGAGAATTCATCGCGTACGGCATGAATATCGTAAAGATCGACCGTTCGTCAAAACACACTGTTACTCTTGGCACTATAGTGCCAAGAGTAATTTTGTACATTTTCATTTTCTAATGAAACAAATATCATAAAGAGTTGACACAACACTAATGAAGGTTGCCGCTTTCGACAACAAAAAGATACAACAGGTGACGCCACTAGGGTCTTCTATTTTCGAAAAGTTCGATTTCTTTTTGGACATAGGGTGTAGTAATGAACGCAAAATTGAAACGTTCGAAATTTTGTCACAATGACATTAAAAAGTAAATTCTAAGTTTATGCATGCAAAATCATACTCTGGTTTATTCTTCATGCATATCCTTCAACAATATGAGAGCTGAGTATGCATAAAATATTTTTCAGCATATACTGCTGGAATAACTAATTTTGCACATACGTACGACAGATGTTTACTTATAAATGTACATATGCCCTGAATGAATTACATAATTGAGTAGCTCTCTTCCTTTGTTCCATTTCTAGCATGTTTTATGCGCAAATCTATCAAGTTTCAAACTAGAATTCAATTTTTTTTTTTTTTTTTCAGATTTCTCCCGGCTGCTGTACCAAGATGTCGCAATTCACTACGACTTTCCTCGACTACTAAAAAACGAATAAAAAATCACATTACAACAGGAGAAAGCATGCTGTGGACATGTGGAGTATAAAATACCACGTGACCACCTACTGTTCCATTTTCCCAAACAACAACAACAACGACAAGGACCCTGCCAGGTTGAGAGAGATGTTCATCCAACCGAAATGCCTACGCAGAAATATCGCATGTGGCCAGGCAAGTGAAAGTGACATCTCACATCAACGCCATCTGTTTGACTGACGGTTAGCATTGCATAATGACCCCAAAATCCTGAGGCTGTCAATGTGAATTTCTCTGTCTGTGTGTGCGCGTGAGATAGGGAAAAAAAAATGATTTCTACAAACGTCATGTCACTTATGAAAAAGGTAAAAACACTCTTCAATCCCTATTAAATCGATAAACATTTTATTGACAACACGCTGCCTGGAATATTATTACGTTAATAACTTATTCCTATCATTTTATGAAATACAGAATTAAATATATTATGAGTGAATTTAAATTTTTTTTTTTTTTTTAATAGAAAGTTATAACCATTTGGCCATTTCACGTATTTAGGATTCGGCGAAAAGCCCAAACATTTTAGTAAACAAACAGTTTTAGTTCTTCGAAAGTTTAGTTCTCAGGAGCCTCAAATATACACTATAATTCTTCTCGAAAGCTGTTTAGCTACTCGTTCACCTACGGGTAACGATGTTTCCTCTAAAATCCGGTAGGATTTCTTGTGTATGTCTATAGGGATTTTCCGCTTCAGTTGCAACGAGGTTCTCTTGTCCGCTCAACTGTGTTCGGTGATGGATAGTAGAAAGAATTTTTTTTTTTTCTTTGTGGTAGTTCGAGTTTTCAATATGCTGTTCTAAGACACTGCATATGTTAATATAAGGGGGAAAAATGTACTGACTTATGTCTTACAAAATCGAGGGATTTCAAACATGTCTGCACTTTGAGATGATTCCAAGCTTCTGAATTTACATACTTTTATTCACAAAGATTCAATGGAAGTGATTTTCTTTGTGGATTCTTTAGAATTAACGGGGATTTCTTATTCCATATATTTAATATCGATAAATAAAAGAGAGAAATTCGGAGAGACACACACAAACAAGGTGTGTGTGTGTGTGTGCGCGTGCGTGAGTGAGGGAGAAAGAGAGAGAAAAAAACGAAAGATAGAGTATAATCGCAAGATTTCATAGGGATTATATGGAACTAATTTGAATAAATAGAGAAAATAATGATAGGATAGAAACGTAGTTTTACTTGTCAGTTTTCATAGATGTCCTATTGAAATTTCTACTGCTATTCAAGATATGTTCTGGGTATAAGCGTTTGCACCTAAACTAGAAGAATTAGTCAGAAAGATCTCTTTTTCTTCTTACTTTGGATTTAACTGCAATATTTCTTCCTTTCGTTATGTTCCACTTGGTACGAGGTCCGCTGAAAATCCCATTGCGCGAAATTTGGGTCTAATTCTCCCAAGGTGATCCAGTCCATCTTCGGAGAGTATACACCCTCTGTCTAAAAAGAACCGAACTTTTCGAAAATAGAAGAAACTAGTGACGCTACCTATTGTATCTTTTTTGTTGTCGAAAGCGGCAACCTTCATTAGTGTCCTTTCAACTGTTTATGACATTTGTTTCAGTAGAAGCCGAGTTATAGTGACAAGAGTGACAGTGTGTTTTGACGAACGATCGGTCGTCACGATATTCATGCCGTACGCGACGAATTCTCGCTATCAATCGCTTCAAAACTTCAAGTTAAAACTCACCATTGACCGGTTGGACAGGCGAAACGAATTCGTTGTGGATAATGCCCTTGGAATCGTAGAAACAAATCAGCATTGTCTCTACTTTTGTCTTCTCCAAGCGACTTTTTTTTTTTTTTTTTGGATGCCCTTCTTCTGGTGGTCTCCGCTCAGCACTCTGGGGCTTTGTTTCGGGCTCATACTAAAAACATCACGTTTCATTCACCAGTAATGGTCATTTTAAGGAAAAATCCTTACGAACGGTTTTATGAGGTCCTTGTAGTGTTAAATTCGATTCATTTTTTGGTCGCGGGTCAACTTGTGGGGAACAAATCGCGAATTCAATTTACGAAGTCCAAACCTCTCGGTCAAAATGTTGTGCTCAGTTGATTTTGGAATCCCCAATTCATCTTCAATCAATCTTACGGACGATTTCGGGTTTTCTTTGATGAAATCACCCACTTTTAGGATGTTAACTTCGCTCAGTTCAGTTTTTGCACGGCCCGGCTTTCCGTCGTCCTCAAGCGTCTCACGACCACTTTGAAATCGCTTAAACCACTCGTAAACTTGAGTACGTAATAAGCATGCATCACCTTATGCGTTGTGAGGCATTTGATGCGTTTCGGTAAAACTTTTACGAAGTTTAACACAGTCAATCGCAGATCTCTGTTTGAAACTAATGTTCTGACCGTATGTCAAAACACGCTGTCACTCTTGGCACTATAACTGGGCTTCTAACAAGTTGAGACAACACTAATGAAGGTTGCCGCTTTCGACAACTAAAAGATACAACAGGAGGCGCAACTAGTTTCTTCCATTTTCGAAAAGTTCGATTTCTTTTTGGATAAAGGGTGTGTATACAGTTGTATGACTGAATGTACGAAGTTGAAAGACAGTAACAAACCCACAGCCTTTTGAATGGAGAGCGGATACGCTAACCACTCGGCCAACCAAGCCTGTATTTAAGGTCAATACTAGCTTTCCCAATATTTTCTATTACTGTGTTATTTTTTGTTTCCTCTTTCTTGGTTCATCTTTTCATGATTTCCGTATACGCTGTTTCTGCCTTACCCTCAGACAGACGTCATAAATATAAACCAATTATTTGTACCTTTTAAACGCAAAAAAATTGCTGGTCTGAATTTGTAGCACTTCCCTTCATTTTACCATATTTTGCTATTAATAAATGCTAAATTTAAAAAAATGAAAAGAGAAGAGAATGAGGGTGATGTAAACAAGAGTATCCCCACGTCGATGGATAATGATAAGGATACGTTGCTACAGGTATGGAATAAGTGGAAAGCATAACCTTTATCCATTAGCGTCTTCATCTCTATAGCGCTTCGCATACTCCACTTGGCTTAGAGAAGGAAATATCCTATCTGCGATGAGAGGTTTTCAGGTAAAGACAAAACATTCGGTCTTAGACAAAGGAATTCCTATTTTTCTCTCTATAAAGCATTTAAATTAATCTATCACACATAATTTAAAGACATCCCTGCACTGATGTCTCTTCCTTAATTATCGCAGCAATAGTTGTTAACAACTTCAATGCGCTTAGTGCTTGTAGTGTAGTGAATGAAGAAATACTGTCCTTTAGTTACTTGAAATCGTTGAAGCTAAGATGGTTTCATAAGTGTTTCAAATAAGTCTGTATTTCATAAGAAAGATTCCGTTCGTTCGCATGAACGAACACCAAAAAGACGTGCAAAAAAGAAGAGAACACAAATCAGGCTTAACATACCATACCACTTCCACCGGCCATGATGTACTCTGGCAAAAAACGAACATGTCTTACTTTGAAAAAAATTGTTTCATAAGGAAATTTAAAGAAGCTACAAATATGCTTATAATTCCAACGCAATGCAACAAAAACCAGGGCCTAATTCTACACCAGGTGGTGTAGAATTAGGTAAAATTAAGTACAATATACCCAAGTCAGACCTCGGACAATGTGAACGTGAACAACAGAACGTGACAGCATCCAACATTGTTAAAACTTAGCATTGCACTGAATCTACATTCGGATAATCAATTTAATGAACAGTTAGACGGCCACGCCGTCTAACTGTTCATTAAACTGTTCATAAATTGCATAGAATGAAATTTTGAGTAATTTCTCATTTCTTGTGTTTAAACTTTTAGTTACCTTTGACCCCTGAAGATGTAAGTCAAACGACTTACGAAAAAACTTGTCGGGTTTTTTTATTTTTATTTTTTATTGTTATTTACCTTAATAAACATGTGCAGTTATCGAAATCTTTCTTATGAACTGCTAAACCACAGAAACCCACGCCTACGAATTCTGTATTTGGTGTTGGATTAATTATTCGAAGGCAAGTCCAAGGCATATTTGTGCCACTTTTTCTTTTTTGTAAGCATCATCGAAAGCATATAAGGAGAAATCTTTATTTCAGGGAACAATGTGTGGGCTCAAAACAAAGCCAACAAGCAGCGCAATGAGCTGTCAGTTATGTGTGTTCCCTTCTCGTTCGGAGCCAAAGTGGTGAACGTTGCAAACTGTACAATTCTCTCTCGTGCAGTTTAGAATTAGAATTATATATATACAGGGTGTTCGGGATAAATTTGACATATTTATAATTAATTATATTTTTCCGTAAGTTACATGTATTAACACACACTTCTCTTCATTTAAAAGTTTGGACCCTTCTTCATTCATATACAAGATGTCAGAAAGGATGGATAGCTGGAACCCACCTGAATCATGGAAGAGAATAACTTGTATCATGATGATTCGTGCCCGCCATCAAAATAAGGATATTACGACTGCTGTCCAATGCTCCCTGAATACAGTAAAAACAATCAGGCATGAACTAGAGACTTGCAATGGTGACTACGAGGATGTAGCAAGAATAAAGATCCCTAGCAGACGATCTGATTGCGTTCGTACAGCAGAATTCCTCGCAAATTTGCAGGAACAGGTGTTGAAGAACCCTGGCATTGGAATTCGGGCTTTGTTCGTGGAGTTGCTAACTGTAGTCAAGCCCTGGATAACAAGGGTAGCCAATGGTAGGCCGTATGTATGGCAGCAGGATTCGGCCCCTTGCCACACCTCTGGGAAAAGTCAAAAATGGTTGTCTGAAAATTTCTACGACTTCACCAGTCCAAATGTTTGGCCTCCAAACTCCCCAGACCTTAACCCCATGGATTATTTTGTATGGGGCGCAGTTGAAAAAGACACCAATCGCACTTCCAGTAATACAAAAGCCCAGTTAATGGATAAAATTAAAACAGTTTTTGCGGCCCTTCCCAGGGAGACTGTAGCATCAGCTTGTTCGAGGTTCCGAAGCAGAATTGAAGCTGTGATCGATGCTAATGGTGGTTATTTTGAGTAAATCTTGTTGATAGTATTGTAATTAACTCTGCCTGTAATGTTTTTTTGTCAATTCATTAAATTTAATAGATACAAAGAAGATTTTCTTTTTCCTTACGAAACTGTCAAATTTATCCCGAACACCCTGTATATATATATAATATATATATATATATATATAGAAAGTATATATATGTAGAAAGTATTTTACCTTGGGTATAATAAATGTTAAAGATACCAAGCTATTTTAAACCTCGTTTTACTCCATTTCCCAAGTAAGCAAACAGACAAACAAGTCAAGTTTGCGCCTGCAATTGATGCAAGTGTAGCTGATCCTACAGGTAGTGCAAGACCAAGGCAACTCGTGGTAAAAGTAGAATAAGCTCTGATCACTAATCTTAATATTTATCCTTAATGCAAAGCTTTGTATTAAAGGCAAGGGGCCACTACCCAGACCGGTTTCGACCTTTATTGAGGTCTCATCAGTGGGAGCCAGGCCAGAAATACCAAGATTTTAGTAATACAGAGCTTATAAGTATTTTACCAGAACAAGTTACCATAAGGTGTTTTAACCTTATTAAATTAAAATCTCAGGAGGAGATATAAATGTAGAAAGTATTTTACCTTGGGTATAATAAATGTTAAAAATACCAAGCAATTTTAAACCTGGTTTTACTCCATTTCCCAAGTAAGCAAACAGACAAACAAGTCAAGTTTGCGCCTGCAATTGATGCAAGTGTAGCTGATCCTACAGGTAGTGCAAGACTAAGGCAACTCGTGGTAAAGGTGGCATAATTTTTAATACCTTTAATACAAAACATCATACATCCCCCTTCTTGGAGATGTGTTTTGGCATTAAGGGTAAATATTAAGATTAGTGATCAGAGCTTATGCCACCTTTACCACGAGTTGCTTCTTATTTGAGTGAATAGCGTTTATGCTCTCCGAGCAAAGAAACAGATTTACGAGTTTGAATTCCACAATGAACTTAGATGTGTGTGAATGTTTTTAAGATGGTTTTAAAAATATTTTAAATTGTTGCCGGTAGGGAGAACACTATCTTACTTACTGGAGAAAGATAGTGTCTTGTAAAAGTTCCGTGTTTGATCTCTAGAAACAAGCTTTCCGAAGGTACTAAATGGGTCGATAACATTGCATGGGTTGGATTCATGTAAAAACATGTAAAACAAATTTTAAAAAAAACAATTAGAGAGGTAATAGTGAAGCTAAGTGCGATGCCTACCTCAGGTATACTATTTCTTAGTAGACAATCTCAACCATCTTGTTTGACTTTTACGTTTTTTTTTTCCTAATCTAGGCAGCCACTTTCTATACGATTTTCTCGGGTATTTAGTTTATTCAGTCTGATTTACATTTCCTGGGAAACGATTCTAAAGAAGTAATGCTTATAAAATGTAAAGATGGTGCAATGTGTAACGACAAACAGACATTCGAAGATACGATGAGAATGGCGTCAGTTATTTTTAGGTGGAATTAGGGAACGGTGTCTTCTACTTACGGATTAAAATATAGTCTAGATTCGATTTTTTAATCTACTTTGCATTCTAGAACGCTTTGGTAAATTCGTTTTTAATCAAGTGAAAATGATTAATTTATGAAGCTTCCTTGTGAAAAGCTTTCTAAGTCGGATCAAGTCCAAAGGAATTTAAATTTCAGATTGTTACGGTCTGATTTAAATATTTAATAGAGTAAGTACTCGGAAATGCAGTACTTGGCAGTTAGATGTGTTAAGTTCTTTATTTCCGTTAGAATACGCAGTGCACGCCTTACTACCTGCATTGTCTCGTTCTACTGCTAATTTAGTTAACAGCATATTTATGAATCTTTTTTATTATCATTGTTCGCTCCACATGTTAGTTGTTTCTTGTTCTTCGAGTGCATCTAACGTTTGATTTTTACTTCTTGGATGGTGTAAAAACCCTTATTTGGTTCAGATTTCACTGCCTGAATGTTCTTTTTATTTCTCAAAGTATTCACGAGTTTTTATTTTATTTTATTTTATTTTTTTTTTTGTCAAGAGTGGAACTTTGATTTGCTGCATCTATACTTTTTTGTCTCAAATTATTTGATATATGTCGTTTTATTTTTCCCTTTTCGTCTCTGCTTCGCTGCATTCTTCATGAAACTATTTTCGAGCTTAATTTTTTTCAACGTCGAGTCAGCTGTCTAACGATAATTCTTATCCCGATATTTACCTCTACCTGGCTAACATGGATGCCTGTGCTCAAGAGTTCAATTTTAATGCAGTCTACAAATCACTTAACCTTTTACATGGTAATATTTTATTCCCTCTACTGAGTGGTATTTTATGGTTGTACGTCATTCTCTCATTGCCGACATTGCTAAGTAATGGCCTAGCTACTCCTCTAATAATTCTTCTCCAGTAATCTACTTAGGAGTTGCAAACAGTTATCATACATAAGAAGCATATCACATCTATTTAGGAACATTATAATAAAAAAATAGGCCATCAGTGTCACGTGCTTTGACTTACAGTATTATTACTTTTATTCCGTCATTTCTTACTGTGTTATATATATATATATATATACACACCCTCTGTCCAAAAAGAAACCGAACTTTTAGAAAATAGAAGAAACTAGTGGCGCCACCTGTCGTATCTTTTTGATGTCGAAAGCGGCAACCTTCATTAGTGTTGTGTCAACTGTTTATGACATTTGTTTCATTAGAAGCCGAGTTATAGTGCCAAGAGTGACAGTGGGTTTTGACGAACGGTCGGAAAATGAGTTTCAAACAGAGAGCTACGATTGACTTGTGTGTTAAACTTGGTAAACGTTTTACCGAAACGCATCAAATGCTTCAAAAAGCATACGATGATGAATGCTTATCTCCTATTCAAGTATACGAGTGGTTTAAGCGATTTCAAAGTGGTCGTGTGACGCTTGAGGACGACGAAAAGATGGGCAGTCCAAAAACTGGACTGAGCGAAGTCAACATCCCAAAAGTGCGTGATTTCATCAAAGAAAACCCTAAATCGTCCATGTGATTGATTGAAGATCAATTAGGGATTCCAAAATCAACTGCGCACAACATTTTGACCGAGAGTTTGGATCTTCGTAAATTGAATTCGCGATTTGTTCCCCACAAGTTGACCGACGACCAAAAAATGTCTCGAATTGAACACTGCAAGGACCTCATTAAAAACGATCGTAAGGACTCAAACTTCCTTGAAACGATCGTTACTGGTGAGGTGTTTTGAGTATGAGGCCGAAACAAAGCGCCAGAGTGTTGAGTGGAGACGACCAGAAGAGGAGCATCCGAAAAAAAGTCACTTGGAGAAGTCAAAAGTAAAGACAATGCTGATGTGTTTCTACGATTCCAAGGGCATTGTCCACAAAGAATTCGTTCTATCTGGACAAACGGTCAATAGTGAGTTTTATCTCGAGGTTTTGAAGCGATTGGTAGCGAGAATTCGTCGCGTACGGCACGAATATCGTGAGGACCGACCGTTCGTCAAAACACACTGTCACTCTTGGCACTATAACTCGGCTTGTAATAAAACAAATGTCATAAACAGTTGACACAACACATAATGGAGGTTGCCACTTTCGATAACAAAATGATACAACAGGTGGCGCCACTAGAGTTTCTTCTATTTTCGAAAAGTTCGGTTTCTTTTGGGACAGAGGATATATATATATATTTATATATATGTTTGTTTTTTATTTATTAATGTAATAAATGAATTAATTATTTTTGCTTCATTCGATGGAAAACTCTGCCGCTGTAGTGTGTTTCCTTTTTGCTTATTAGTGGGCTCTTATAAATATTTAGAATCTTGAAACAAATGAAACGAGATAATGAAATTTTGTAAGATGCATCTATAAATAATGGGAAAACGAAATCTCCTCAGCTGGAATAATTTGTGAGCATTACATTGTTCAGCGTGAGAGAAAGGAGCTTTTTTTACGAAACAGTATGAAAGTGGCAATTACGATAAACGAGGCCTGCCAGAAAACTTTAAAACTTGATAATTTTGAGGAGCATCGCTGTAAACAGAAAAGAAGCAGGATGATCGCAGAAAAAAAAGTCACAGCCTCTCCGCCACTGAAAAAATGATGTCAGAACGTAGAGATTTTGAATCTGCACAAGATTCACCTTCATGAGCTTAGATTTCTAGAATTCGAATGATTACACTGACTATTTTCTAAATAATGCTTAACTCTTCGGACAAGAACCCTCAGAGTATAAATGTAATAGGGTTGTTCAATCATCCCTCAGACTATCTAAAAATATAAACTAGGGTTTTAGGAGGCATAAAATATATGTCGTTATCGAAAATCTTTCCCATCCCATACACTCAAGATATTTGGGCAAAACGTAACAGTATGAACCATCTATCGTTTACCTCTAGCGCAGTCAATAGCGACGACGCTCTTTGGATAGAAATATTGCGGTTCGATTCCCGTGTGTTTGTGTGACGCTTTTCAAATGATGGTGAGTTAGTCGCTCGCTTATACTGAGTTATTTGAGTTTTCCCTTATAGAAACTTGGATTTTATCTTTCTACAAAGAAAAAACACAGTTGTATGCCTTGGCAAACATTGTCGCGATAGGAATTTTTCGAAAAAAAATTGTAAATAAAAATAATACGATTATATTTAGATATAGTTTTCTGAAGGAAGATGATTCAGATGATGTGGAATGGTAACAAAAGAATACGTTTCATAAATTAATTATCATTATTTACTATAAATTATATATTTGGTTTAATCCTTTATCCAAGTGTAAACAAACAAAGTTTGCGCCTGAAGTATCTTCAGGACTAAGGCAACTCATGGCAAAGGTGATGTGACTTCACATCACTTGCCTTCGTATCCCATAATGCAAAACACATCTCCTTGCGGACATGTATAATGCTATGCTTAATGCGAAGGGTCACTGCCCAGACCGGTTTCGACCTTTATTGAGGTCTCTTCAATGGGAGCCAGACCGAGAGACGATACCACGGTTGAAGCAATGCAGGTCATATTTCCATATACGAGTTGCCAAAAGGTGTACCACCTTATTATTAAATTACTCTAGATTAGAGAAAGATGTTGGAAGTTTTTTCACTTTGTTATACTATAAATTATACATTTGGTTTAATCCTTCATTTAATCTAACTCAGAGTAATTTAATAATAAGTTGTGACACCTTTTGTCAACTCGTATATGGAAATATGACCCGCATTGCTTCAACCTTGGTATCACCTCTGGGTCTGGCTCCCACTGAAGAGACCTCAATAAAATTACTGGTCTGGGTAGCCATACTTCTCATAATGCACATAGTATTATACATATTCGTAAGGATATGTGCTGTGCATTATGGGATACTAAGGCAAGCATGACTTCACATCATACCATCTTTACTACGAGTTGCCCCAGTCCTGAAGATACTTCAAGAGCAAACTTTGTTTGCTTACACTTGGATAAAGGATTAAACTATAAATGGTTATACTATAAATATATAATTTATAGTATAACCAAGTGAAAAAACTTTCAACATGATTATTTGCTTCTTGGAATATTTGAATAATAAATGAGATTAAGAAGTTATTTATATATTTATCACAAGTTTTTCATTATATTTATCACCAATTATATTTATTTATAGTTATCAATATATTTTTTCGTCATTATGTATTTTATTAGTATGATTAGATAAGGTACTAAAATTAATTATTGTACATGTATTATATTATTATTATAAAATTATTTTACAGTTTTGTAGCAGTTTTAAATATGGTCATTGGAATGCATGAATATCAGAATAGTTCCATTTACTTTTAAAAGCTACACAGATTATATTTATTAGTCTGCACTTCGATCAAGAATGTTGATTTTCAGAGTTATGAAATTATCTTTCCAGTTTCTAGAGAATTATATAATTTTTTTAATATTTTAATCCTTTTATTGAATTTATTTGCTTTATAATACTTCCGTGAAAGTGCGAATTTTTTTTATGTAACTCTCACCCAATAAACGTTGGAAAACTATACTACATTGTAACCTTGGTGATTTTACCTTTTTTTTTTGAGTGGTTATGTGATTGTATGCGTTCTCCCGACAAGCGGCTGGAGGTTCGAAGCATGATAGATTTTTGCGTGCATGAGTGCGTGCGTGCGTGTGTGTGTGTGTGTGTGTGTGTGTGTGTGTGTGTGTGTGTGTGTGTGTGTGTGTGTGTGTGTGTGTGTGTGTGTGTGTGTGTGTGTGTGTGTGTGTGTGTGTGTGATAGTCTTACTAAGTCTGTGTGAAAAGGAAATCTGTGAACCTATCTTGCAGAAGGCTTCACTCCTAAAACCCTCTGAGATACAAGAGTGACCACACGGACCAGTTACGTCCAATATGAATAACTAACGACAACAAGAATAAGGGATAAAATAGAGAGAGAGATAGAGAGAGAGAGAGAGAGAGAGAGAGAGAGAGAGAGAGAGAGAGAGAGAGAAGCACTTTGATTTTAGAAAAGGACGATCAACTGTTGATTCGATTTTTGTTGTAAAAGAAGTGATGGAGAGACACTGTGAATTTACAAAAAATCCTATTTATGGCATTTCTCGTTTTGGATAATTTGATTTAGTTCAATTGTCTTGGAAAATTTGGAAAAGAAGGGAACAGAAAAATAAGAAAGAATATGTATGTTAAGTATAAGAGCTGTGTGAGGACTAAATTTGGAATTTGGAGTGGCTTACACTTAATAACGAACTGCCACAAGGAAGTGTCATATCTCCATTACTGTTCACTCGCGTGATGAAGAGTGTCCTAGACCAACGCTTCCCAAACTGGGGGCCGTAGGCTTTGTTGAGGGGGGGGGCGTGAAATAATGAAAACAAATTTAAAATCTCTTAATACTAAGTGTAGATTTTTTTAGCTTAAAAGAAGCGCATTTAATTTCTATTATTTATTTCTTTTTTGTTATTTTTTATATTTTAATGGAAAAAAATCACACATTGGTGTGGGTTCACAACTTTTGCTTACTGCGTATTTCGGCGCTGAATGAATATCAGTAAATATCTGCTTATTCAAATAAGTTTCATTTCAAAGCAGAAATCTAAGAATTGCAGTTTCAAATATTTCACCTGATATTGGTGTAGCAGTATTGAAACACATCCATTGCATTAAACTGTTATTAAACTTCTTTTATGTTTTTAATTCTTTCTTTATTACTAATCGTTTTACGTTTCATGTGCTCGTACTGCAAATTTACAATAACAATATATCTATCTAGAAAATAAGGGGATAAAACATCCTTTGTTTTTTTATAGCCAGTAAGTAAAACTAAAGATCGATAACTACGATCTATATAAGTTTCATGCCGAAAAACTATCGGCGAAGGCAATTCGAAGTAAAGGTGGAGTTTTATCAAGAATAGTGAGCTCTCTCACTATTCTTGATATTTTCTAATAATGTAAAACACAGCTCCTAGGAGATGTATTACTGTTTTACATTATGAGGAGAGGTCACTACCCAGACCGGTTTCAACCTTTTTTGAGGTCTCATCAGCAAGTAGGTAGACCTGGAAAATATCAAAGCTTAGTGAAAAGAACTTACATACCTTCACTATACGAATGCCATAAAGGTGTAATTATATTTTAATAAAGATAAAAAGCCAAAAGGCTAAATATATTAATAAAGATAAATAGCCTTTTGGCTTTTTATCTTTATTAAAATATATCTATCTATATAAAAATATGAGATAATGTGCCATGTCAAAATGTGTATGTAAGATGCTAAAAATGTAATACTATTTGCATTTGATTTTTGCAATATTCGCTCCGTATGTTTTGTATTGAATATAAATACAATAAATATTATAATAATATATGTCTATATTACGATTTTGTTTTCGAGGGAGGGACTGTAAAATATTTTATTTTTTTCAAAGGGGGCCCTGGCATTCGGAAGTTTGGGAAGCACTGTAACCTAGACAATGGTTAAACCGAAAAGGAGAAACAACAGTCTTCAAATGGCGATTTGAGCACATTCACAAGGTCCTCGGAAGAAAGTGGACAAACAGAACAGTGTTACATAGAACTATGGATTACATATTAAAAGTAAGAAGAGTGAGAGTCGAGTTTGGGTATGGAGAATGCATGCAGAATGCTTCTTAGGCTCAGTGTCTTGTTCAACAATGAAGTCTAGAGAATGGTATCATGGCTACTAAGTCCTACACTGATGTTGTGAACAATTAGATGCGTCCTACATTCTGGAAAAAGTGCGTGACATACTTTTAAAGATGAGAATGCTCCATATCACAAAGCAATGGTTGTTCATAAGGGCCCAGAAGAGAAACACGTAAATGGTCAGTACAGCCTAACCTGAACTGGATACGAACACCACATTTCTTTTGAATTAGCTGAAACGCATTTTTTATTGCTTGGTTTCAGTTAATTCATGCGTTTCTAAATTAATAACACACACAAAATGTTCCCACGTTGATATTTTAAAGATATAAGATACACAAATTATTTTCGTCTCTATACCACAATCTGATAGCAGACCAGTAATGACCTTTGACCCTGGTAAGCCTTTTGTTTCAGAAGGACGCTGCGTTTTAGCCTCCTCTTCAGTGTCGTATAATCGTATAAGAACACTTACAACTTCTTATCACGTACAGTTCACGATATCAGAACAACATCGCATTTATTCCCATGGCAAACATTCAGTAAACGATTCAGAGAATAGAACAGTGAGTACTTGCCAAGGCAAGCACAATCTCCTCACAATATAATCGATAACATGTGGAATTTCTGTAGACGTAGTTGCTGATTTCAAGCTCTTGCTTAAGAGAGAGAAAGTTCGGAACAACTTTACCAGAATATATCGTTGAAGAGTGGTTCGAAATCCCATTTGGACGAATTGTGATAAACCATTTCTGAGTTCTATGCAAAGTAGTAATAAGCAAGTAGTTTAGCTAGTCAATAGTCTCCAATTTCTTCACTAATATTTTTCTGATAACAGACGAACACGTATATGTTTTCTGAATCATAATATTTTCACTACGCTATTGGTTTTAGGCCACGCATAAGAAAATTTGTATGTTTAAAAATGGATTTCAATAACATGCTGACGATTCTGGATGACAAATGTAGATTTAAATCTATTCCATATGAAAAATAACCACCAAATCCGCTTTAATTTTGGAAACCCAGTATATTACTATGAAACTGGACATTTTCAAAGCTTTAGAAAATATTGTTTTATCATAAATCGATATCTTCTGTTTATTCAGTTAAACAGTGCTGAAGAAAAGTAAACTGAGATTCGTTCTCTACTGAATATTGATCTTATTTCCAGTTAAACTGTATTTCTACTGCGTTTGTTAACAAGTTAATTAATATTAAAGATATGTTTGTATTGCAAATATACAGCTATTGATTTTTATTCGTCCAAACATTCTCTTATTCGTAAATGCTCTCCGAACAGCTGCAGCATCATAAACATGTGTACACTTTTAATAAGCCTGTTGCTGAGCGACTACAATCAAACAATGCAACAGCTTGCGCGTGAAGCAATATGTGCAACTACGTCACAAAGACGAAAATCAAAGTATGTCTCGAGTTTTCACAACAGGAAGAAGCATTGTTTGATGAAAACGGTTTAAAAATAACTTGCATATTTCGCTGGAAAGAAAATATAATTTGATCTTGTTTTTTTATGCTCGAGGAAGTCTGTAAAAGCTTCCCATATAACTAGACGGCTGTAATTTATGAGTACAACTCAGTTCCTTATGGTCCATTTATTAACTTTATTTTATTAACATAATCTGTTTAACGTCACGGATATTTTTTTTAAAGAGCACAGTTTTTTTCTGCGCATGCGTACAAATAAAAGAAAGATTTGTTATTTGGTGCTTTCGACCGTAAAACTGTTTTTTTCTTCCAGATTGTAAAGGGTGGAGGACCAATCAGTGAAGGAGACGGAGACAAAGCAGGGACCATTGATAAGTTGCGGCAAACAGTTACCTCGGGCCTCCATGAAATAACAGGAAAGGAAAAAGGGGCGAAAACTACCCGAGGGGATATCGGCCATTTGACGACGGAGGAGAAACTGATATTACAAAAGGTCTGGAAGAAGGAAGAGGAATTTGAAAAGGAAGCGAGACGACTCAGGTGAATTCTTTATATTTTGTCTATACAGATTGATTTCAAACTTTTGTTTGCAATTCTTCTCCCTACAGATATGAAGCTTAATGACGCCAATCGATATAGCAGATGCCCGCATACTCGTTCAACTGTTTTTCTTTCTCTCTGTAGCGATTATCTATTACTTAACTAAAAAGGCATACTAAATGGCTTGTATGGCCTATTCTAGCACACCAGTCTGTAAATAATGGATTATCCTCAAATAACGATGAGCTACTCAGAGCATATCCTTCAGTATGGTAATCAGAGAGTGCCAGATTCGAGCTATGGACGTGACAGGAAAGATAAGTCCAGCCAGATTGCGCAAACTGGTGTGAGGTCATGTCATGACCTCACACATGAAGGAGGACCTCAGCGTCCGGTTCAGTGTCTAGTTGTGCTTAGATCATCAGTATCACCTCCACACACAATATTCAGAGCAGCAAGAATTTCCATCGGACTCACCGCAGAAGATATTTAATCACCATTCTCTATTTCGTATGCATCTCTAAGAGCCGCCATTTTTAATTACTTGAGTGTTGCGTTCATGTTACCGATCGCAGCGCCACTCACTGTGATGTAACTAGAGACTATTGTCCACGTAGTGACACAAAAAGTTTTCTGACACGCTTGAATCAAAAAAAAAAAGCATTACTTTCATACCGTCCTTCGTATTTGACTTTCTTTGATCATTTTTCGTTATTGATTTTAAAATTTCAATTTTCTCCATTTTTTTTTCATGTATTTTCTCTATTATTTTCAAACTATTCTTAAAATAACTTGCATTAATTCATTTACTTTTTTGTTAATTATTGTATAAAATAGTTAATTTAATTTTTGATAGAACTCACATAGAACAATCGCCTAAGAGGGAAAACAAATGCAAAGAAGATTATCGACCAGGAAACTGTAGGATATGTCGTAAAACCCTCGCCTACGAAGAGAAAAGCTATAAGTGTGACGAGTGTGGACAGCGAGTTTGCGATGACTGTGCTTCCTACAGAGGGCCATCAAGTTCAGTTGAAGTGAGTGAATTTTACATTCTTGAATCAGCACCCTGCTGTATTTTAAGACGAACCTTATCATGTAACACTTCATTCATATATATCATTTTTGTTATTTTTTTTATGTTTAGTCAATAGATGGCAGCACTTACGTACACTCTTTGAATGAACACTGAAATTAATTTTGTAAACGCATAAAATATCCGATTCTATTGGTATAGGGATGGAAATGCAGCTTTTGTCACCGTCGTCATGTTCATCAGGCTGGTACAGATGGAAGTACAGCAGAAGGAGGAATGTGGAGAGCGCCTTCCTTACAACGAATGGTAAGTTAATAGAAAAAGAAAATCAAATAAGTAAACCTAACATAGCCCTAGTAATTATTATTCAGAACATTTTTACTTATTACTTTTTTTTTTAAAAGTTTGTTTTATTTCGTAAGTGAATCCTAATTTCTTCCAACATGCAAATTTTCTTTAGCCCATAAATGATTCAGTTATGCGCTAAACAAAATTTGTATTAATAGACTGAGAACGGACTGAAATATTTCTCTAGCACTTACGATATAATATTTAACTTATCTGAAAGAACTTAACGTCATTTTTAAAGTCTAAATAAAGTTATCTTCTACAGATGGAGGTATCAACTCCAGAAACAGTACTAAGCCCAGTGCACCACCCTAAAGAATTTACGGCTTCGCTTGATCCTCCTAAAAAGGAAGCCGCGTTGGGAAACAAGCCAAATACAGACCATGGTAAGGACTCCCCAGCTATAATTCCAACGCTCAAGAAGGGTACTGAAGAGTCTTTATCTGCTTCCAAATTAAAGCAAGTTACCCGCGACCATGGCCAGGTCAATCTTCGACACACAAACGAAATACAAAATTCGAGTGATCACGAGCGACCTCTAGCGGCAGGAAGACCAAGCTGGGCCAAAGCGGAGCCAAAGGAATATGGGTCTTCAAACCTTCAAGAAGATTCAGTTAAAAAAGGTTCCTCGTACCTTTCAGAAACCTCACGAGAGAAGGGTTCATCCACAGATGTTTCGAAAGGAGAAGCATCAGCTCACCCGCAGCAACTTCCGGCAGATCGACATAGACAGAAGCTATCGTCGGCATCGGAGAGTTCCATAGAAGATAAGTCACCCGAGGACGACACTGAGAAAAGGCGGCGGAACAGGATGAGGCGTCGATCTCGCTTTCAGAGACAAAAGCGGTACGAGGAACCCGATAGTGATCCCGGATGTCGCGAGGAATGGCATGAAAGCAACGACATCACCTCTTCCGTCGAGTCCAGCAGTGCCTTTGACAGTTTCGATAATGACATCGATTATTCGACCAGACATCGGACTCAGCAGCCGACTTCCAAAATATCCCGGCCGCTTCGCCACATCGCGTCAGACGCCTCCTTGCATGTGCAGAGGAGAAGTTCGGACAGTTCGGATGTTAGCGATGTTAGTGGCGAGCACACGTACAACGAACGCTATCGCGGGTGTGCCGAATCCCGCAACAGGAGATTGGGTGTGAGAGTCGTTTCTAATCGTCAATTAAGAAGAGGGTCGTCTTCTGTGGATTACGAATCCGAAGGTGGAGCTAATCCAGTATCGTCTCCAGACGATGGGGCCATGATGAAGATGCTGTCTGAGAAGTCTTTCTCTCTTGAGGATGACCTGTTGGCGAATCACAGTGCAACATCGAAACGTGCAAAGCCATTTGATTATGGCGTGAATATACGAACCTCTGGGCATTCGCAAGGAGTGAGGGGAAATATCTATGAAAAAACATATAACAGAACTTACAGCACGCAATCCCTGGACAGGTCTTTTGATGAAATTGAAGCTAATGATATGCACCATCTAGGTGGAGACGGAGAAAACATCAAAATCGTCATCGATGATGTGGATGATCAGCGACAAGGTAAGGAATAAATCTTAATATCTCTTAGTAAGACATATTAGAGGATTGGAATGTTTAAGCTAAATTTAGATTATGCGTTTACAAAGGAATATTTATTTGCTAAATTCGACTAAATACTTAATACAAAGATTTGCTATTATTCTCGTTAGTCGTTTAAAAGTAAGAAAAATGAAAAAAAAAAAGATTTAACAGTAAATATTTTTTAATTTTTTAATGAGAACTTCCATTTTCATGGAACTAAGTCATTACTTATTAAGTCAAAAATTTTCAAAAAGTTATCGTAGTTACACAGGTCTGTTTTTAAAAGTGTGGAAATTTAAGGAAGACTCCGAGCTGGTAAACAAATAACAGAAAAGGAAAGAAATATTAGAAAGATTTTAGGGAATAACATAAATGCTATTTTCTACATACGAAGAATTGCTTTGTGGAGTTCGTAGTGGAGGTTAATTCGAAAAGTTCAAGTTTTTATTGGTGTGTTAGTAATGGTAATCAGCATCACTCACTCGGATTTTTTATTAATTGTGATTGATGAATGATTCTCTTAATTAGTAAATTCATGCCTTGCATAATCTCTTCAGAAGGCATGGACATTTTTCGATTTAATTATAAGCTAAAGAATGAGAACATGAATAATCATCACAAACAAAAAAAAAATCTAGGGAGGAAAAGTTAAACAATGCTAAGAGAAAGTAAGCGTTAGCACTATTGAAAAAATATGAAAAAAAATATAAAGAACAGCCAGAAATGCTAATTAATACTTGGGAAATTATGCTATACATTTAGGCTATCGAGGAAGAAGTCACCACCAGGATAAATTCAAGTATCAGGACTCGGAAGACGTCGCACACGGAAGTAAGTATGTTTTCTGAAGATTTCAACTGTTTCTTTAAAGATAAAACAAATTTTCTTAATTAAATACACGTCAATTATACTTATAATATGCCACTTGGAATATATTACTTGCTGGCCAGGTTGGTCGAATAGATAACGCTTCCACTCTCCAGACAACAGATCAATAAGAATATTATATTAGCTGTCTGATAGTTAAGGATATGCTAATTAGTTATTTAAACCGTCATCAGTTGCTTTTAAGCATTAAGAAACACTCTAGCGTTGTACTTTCTAGTTATCTAATGTATAAAGGAAAATTCTTGATTGGTTCTTCCTTTGTTATAGTGTTTAGATATTATTTATATTTGCTCTGTTTGGACCCACCCACTTCAGAATGTATGGCCTCAAGTTTGATTACGAAAACAACATAAGCTATGATTGGACTCAGAATCATAAAGTGAGAAAAATATATATCGAAAACGGCCATATTTGAAAAACTAAATAAAAAAAAGTACTTTTCCTCCGATGCCTCTTAAATCATCGATGGACATGGGCTCAGTTTTAAGGTGACAGCTTAGGGTGAAGATCGGAGACCCCTTCCATTTCAAAAGCATTAAGTGTAAAAGCGTCCACCTTTGGAGCCAAAAGAGTTCCGACTTTAATTTCCTTTGGGGAAATTAAAGAAATTAGAGGATTTATTTTATTTATTTACTAGAGCCACGATTTTTGTAAACAGCCTGGTTTCTCAAAAGGTGAGATATCCCAGGTGTTTAATCAGTGGAAACATAACCCACATTGCTCGTCTAAGAGGCGTAACTGTTGTCCTTAAGACAGTCTGTCAGGAACGACATCGCCGTCGTCTGAGAACCCTTGTACGGACAAACAGAACAACTTCCTGCGTGCAGCAATTGACCGAAGCATCTAATGAAGGCTGTTCCCGACCCTCATCTCACCGAACTATGCGTAGGGAATTGAAGAGGATCGATATTGGCTGTCGCATGCTTATACGGAAACCACTGATTTTTGCGAAGCTTCTAATTCAGTGGTCGGTATGTGTAATTTATGTAATTTACTTAAGATCATCAGCAATATCGTATGATTTTGCTGGGGATTAATTTTTCGTGACCAAACTATTGTTTTGTTTAACAGTATTGCTGTCTTTCATATTAATTATAACTGCTTATGAATAATTCCAGTTAAACAAAAACACATATTACTTTTTTGTTTTGTATTTGGTCACTTAAACATTAAACCTTGAGCTTTTTTCTTGGTTTTCTTCGTCGACCAGATATTAATAAATGATATGCACAAACTGTCAACATGTTTCACCAGCTCTTCTGTCTGGCTTCTTCACGACAAGTATAACGGTACACGCCAACGTTTGCTAGTGAAAAAGAATGGAGTAACACAGTCAAATAAATTAAAATTAAAACTGACGCGTAACATCATAAAGCATGGAACGTGGTGTCTCAGTCATTGTTTGTTGAGCGCGTTGTATAATGTTTAGCGAAATGAAATTCTGGTAAGCTGAGTGAATTAATTAGGTTTTTCCAGATGTGTTTCACAATCATTCATTGATTTCTGTTTAGATTATCTCCTGTCCGGAGTACAACTGTAGCTTCTTTGAAGTTTCTACATCGAAAATATTCTTATATTCTTCTACATAAGGCATGGAGCTGTTATCCCAATCGATGGTGTTAGAAATCGAGAAGTGATGGGCTAATCCCACAGTATCTGTTCTGTTGTTGTTCACGTCCCCTATATGTTCTTTTTTCGAATTTCTTGATGTTTGGCCTATGTAATTTAATCCGCAGGAACATGGGATGTTGTATACACCGGCGTATTTGAAGAAGGCCTTAATTTCCTTTGATCTTAAAATGTGGCGTATACTTTTGGCAGCTTTGAGAGCAACTCTGACGTTGAAAGACTTCAGGAGTTTGGCTATTTTTGTTGACACTGAGCCTGCATATAGGATGACGATAGACGATGTATATTGCGTGACAGGAGGTTGTTGTTAGATTGTGAGCTGGATTTGTCCATGCTCTTGTTTCTTTATTAGTGCATCTAGAAAAGGCAATTGGTTAGAGCTTAAAAAGAATAACCAATTATTCTTTTAAAGAATAATTGGTTATTCTTTCAAGGAACTTCAAATTCACTTTAAAGGTCACGAAGTTCCTGAAGAAGCCAGACAGAATAGTTGGTGAAACCTATGGACAATTTGCGCATATTATTTATTAATATCTGGTCTACGAATAAAACCAAGAAAAAGCTCAAGTTTTAACATATTACTTTATTATTTTACAGGAAATAAACCAAGTGCGGAGTGGGAAAACAAGGCAGACAGACAGTACGAAGAAATAATGGAACACCCAATTTCGAGGTTAAAATTTTTATAATCTTATCTATCATTTTAGAGTAATGCTCAATATTGTATATTTAATTCTACTCAAATATCTGCTTACCTTCCCTCGGTTACAAATTACTCCTGCAAGCATGAATCATTCGATGTTTGTGAAATTTCATACCGATCTTAAAGTTCATCGAAATCAGAATACATCTGTCTAGAAGAGGTTTTTTTTTTTTTTCCTTTATTGAAACAGATACGAATCTCGCAGTCCGGGAGGAAAGTCAAAAACTAGAAGTGGAAACCAGACCGGTGAGATAATTCAGAATTACCTTAATTCTCTTAATGTAGATTGGATTTAAATCAATTTTCCTTAGTCAAACAACAACAACAACAAAAAAAAAACAACAACTTCAGTTTGAAAATATTTTTAAATAGGACTAATTTTTATTTACCGCTAGTTATTGATAAATTACAATTCCATGTCTAAAATAATATATAAATAAAATTTTACGAGTTATAATAAAGCATTTATATTACTTTTATCATAAATAATAATTTGCATATCGATTTATTTTTATACCAATATTTATATTAGTAGTAATTAAAATATATTAATTGGTTTAACTAAAAATAAACACAGATTTTTGTTTTTCTATTAAAAAAAACATCGGAAATATTTGCATAGAAGTCTGACTCTACCGTTATATATGACTTCACATAGTATGTTATATTAAGTCGTATGGAATTATATTTTTCGTTGGTTTACAGATCAAGGATCAGAAGTGGAATATTCTCACTTATCACCGGGAAGACGGAAACTTCCCCTGACTCCGGTGAGCTCAACAAAAAGTGACTATTTTTTTTGTGTAATACCTTATGCTTTTCCATCTACCTATGTCAACAATCAAGAATGATTTGATGTGCAAAATATTGTAACTATTTGTAATAAGTGTAGTTCAGTACGAACATGTTAAGCATTCGCACTGACTAGTAAATCTTTATGCATTCGGTGAAAGTTTTTATTGTCTTGTTTTCATGAACAGGATCAGCTCAGTCAAGGAGAAATAGGAATTCAGATGTATTATGACCAAGATCACAACGAACTTGCAGTTACTATAGGAGTGGCTAGAGGTCTTCGGCGCATGAAAGGTCCAGCTGGTCCGCTGCCCAGAGCGTATGCTAAAATACGCTTATTGCCATATTCGTAAGTATAGAAGAGATGTGTAGGGTGAGAAAGATAGTGCATGTAGAGTCAGCGTTATTAGGTTTTCGGCGTTCATAGTCATCAAGTCATTATATGCACATAATACCCAATGAATATATTATTTTAGAGTGTACTGACATTAATTTAAAACTGATATAATTTTAAAGGTAGTTAAAGTTATATACCATTTTAAAAGAAGGGGATTTGGGAGCTTAGTGAGCAGAACCTCACAGTTCTATTCCCTAAGCTGGTTCATAGACATAGTTTGTGTATGTGAGAGAGAGAGAAAGAGAGAGAGAAACTAGAATAAACAGCTAACATGCAGCTTGGTGTTTCTTGTAGAGGATATCGCCCAGTTAAAACTCAAGTAGCTGAACCAACAGTCACCCCTGAATGGAATAAAATGTTCATATTTCCAGTAGCTAGTAACGAGGTAAATATTTTGTTTTTCAATGAATAACAGAATACAGAAATAAGAATTTTCGATTTATTCTGAGTATTATTATTTGATATTCCGATCAACAGTAACTTGAGAATTCAGTTTGAGTATCTTTCATTTCTTTAAAACTTTCTTATGTTTTGTCAATATATAATATGTTTCCTTATTATGTGACCGGAGGTAGACCTGTGCATATTTTCCTTTTCTAATAAAAAACATTTCAATTCATCTTTCAAATTAATGTTCAAATTTCATTTAATCTGCTAAGCACATTTGAAATTCTTAATATAATTCTTAATAAAAAAGTTTAATATTAGCATTAAATTACATGTAAACATGTAATTTAATGCTAATATTATATGCATCTTTACATAAAAAACATGAAAGATCTCGTGTATCTTCCATTAAGACGTTAAGTCCCAAAGTCTATTATGTTTAGGTAACCTGGCTTTGATAAAATGCTACCATACGTTACTGCAATCTCCATATTGAATTATGTTTACATGTTTGCAAAGTGCGCGATTTTTTTTTCCCAGCTCGTTTATTTGTTTAGCGAGTGAAGAACAGGGAAGGGATTACCTGACTCATTTTCAGATGGAAAGTCCTTTGGATATTCTTACCATTTTGGATAGGATTCGAACTCAGGTCTTTCCAAACCAAAGTGCACAGATGCGAAACATATAAATACATGTTAATTTCCAAAAATATATTCTTCATTGTCTAGGACAGGGTTTCCCAAACTGTGTTCCGCGGAAGGTGAATAAGTGTTCCGCGAGAAGTTCTCCTGGAATTTGTCATTTTAGTTTTCTAGGCATTTTTCATGAATAAATATTTTATAGTGGAAATATTCTGAGGAGAATAATATTCGTGAATATGTCGAAAAACTCAGACCCAGAACGCCTAATAACATCTGTGTATCGTTAATTTTCACACATCGAAATCTTTCGACAATCGGGAAAGAGAATACCGCTGTTTATGACCGGTCATAAAAATTGCCTGTAAGCGGATTATAACAATGGGCGGCGTATCCTCTGTTCTCAAAACTGAAGGAAATAGCATGTGTGTTGCAAATGTCAGTTGCCAATCAGCAAGGAAGTATAAAGAAAATATTTCCACTAAAAATGAAGATCAAGGTCCTCAAATCTAGTAATACTGAATACTTTCTTCGCAATTTCGTATTGTAGGGTGCAAGTTTCGAAACCGTAGTGCCGTGATTTTTTAAAAGTAATAGGCCTGCAGATTTAAATTTTCATATGAATAAGAGACAAGGGACATTGTTTAATTTTGGTATTAAGAAATCTCTTATTGAAGGTGTTTGTGACGCAACAGATAGTGAGTCATCCACCACCAGCCTACAAAGCGATCTCGAGGATGTACAAAAGAAGGGGGAAAACTACCAGCACACAAGAGAAAAAGTCTGCATTCACTCGTAAGTACTTAGAATAATATTATAAATATTTGGTGATCAGAATGGGATATGCCAATGAAAATCAGCACAAATTAATTTAACGATGTTTAATTGATGTTTCGTTAATTAATAATTAATAATTAATGATCAGTTATTAATTAATAATAAAAATCAGCTAAATTAACAGTTACTTATTAATTAATACTTTACAAAATAACTAAGGAGTTCCGTGAAAATTTCAGGATTTGTGAAGTGTTCCGTCGTCGGAAAAGTTTGGGAAACGCTGATCTAGGAATAGTTTTAGTCACTAATTAATGTTTAATGTGCTATGCGCTTTAATCTTTTATGGGTGCCAGTCACAATAAATATGCAAGTTTGCAGAGGGCCCAAAGTATGCATAAGTATTTTACTGTTTTTTTTTATTCTAATTAATTATGAATGCACAGCCTGAATTTATTAAGTTGATTCGTTTCAAAGGTATAAAATAGCAGTATTTAATAATTAAATACTAGCGATATTTAACTACGTCAGTTATTAGATGTTTCTCAAGTTCTACCTTATCCCATTTACCAAGTAATAAGGTTACAAGGAACTGCTCTTATTATTTAGTCTGATTTGCGCTCCGAGCAAACTGTGATGAAATCGAGATATTTAAACTTACGACTATTCGACAGAAGAAATATTCTTATTTGACCCTAGTTGCTTCAGGCGTACAAAATTCTTCCGTCTGGTAGGCTGCACGCATTTCATTTTTCGTGCAAATTTACAATCATTTCCTTACTCTCGTAGGAGAGTTTCGATATTCCTCTTCAGAAGAGAGAACATGATTTAAGGACGTTTATGATACACCCTCTGTCCAAAAAGAAACCGAACTTTTCGAAAATGGAAGAAACTAGTGGCGCCACCTGTTGCATCTTTTTGTTGTCGAAAGCGGCAACCTTCATTAGTGTCGTTTCAACTATTTATGAGATTTGTTTCATTAGAAGCCGAGTTATGGTGCCAAGAATGACAATGTGTTTTGACGAACGGTCGGAAAATGAGTTTCAAACAGAGCTGCGATTGACTTTTGTGTTAAACTTGGTAAAGATTTTACCGAACTGCATCAAATGCAGTGATGAATGATGAATGCTTATCCTGTGCTCAAGTTTATGAGTGGTTTAAGCGATTTCAAAGTGGTCGTGAGACGCGTGAGGACGACGAAACGCCAGGCCGTCCAAAAACTGGACTGAACAAAGTTAGCATCCAAAACGTGCGTGATTTCATCAACGAAAACCCGAATTCGTCCGTGAGATTGATTGAAGATGAATTAGGATTCCAAAATCAACTGTGTACAATATTTTGACCGAGAGGTTTGGCCTTCGTAAATTGAATCCGCGATTTGTTCCCCACAAGTTGACCGACAACCAAAAATGTATCGAATTGTACACTGCAAGGACCTCATTAAAACGGCTCGTAAGTGCTCAGACTTCTTTGAAACGATCGTTACTGGTGACGAAAGGTGGTGGTTTGAGTATGAGTCCAAAACAAAGTGCCAGAGTGATGAGTGGAAATCACCAGAAGAGGGGCATCAGAAAAAAAGTCGCTTGGAGAAGTCAAAAGTAAAGACAATGCTGATTTGTTTCTACGATTCCAAGGGCATTATTTACAACGAATTCGTTTCGCTTGGCCAAACGGTCAATGGTGAGTTTTGAAGTGACTGATAGCGAGAATAATTTGTCGCGTACGGCATGAATATCGTGACGACCGACCGTTCGTTTGTTCGTCAAAACACACTGTCACTCTTGGCCTTATAACTCGGCTTCTAATGAAACAAATGTCATAAACAGCTGACACAATGCTAATGAATGTTGCCGCTTTCGACAACGAAGAGATACAACAGGTGGCGTTTCTTTTTGGACAGAGGGTGTATGTATTTCTCCTTTCAGTAAGGTCTGCATTTTTTATACGACTCCCGCCCATGAAATTTGTAAGCCTATAGTACATTTCAGTGCTGTGGTGGACTAAGGTTCCGATAAGCAGGTAAATGTTCTTTAGAGAGAAGACACAAATTTTTAACTGTAAATCGAACTGAGCGCATCATTCATATGATACTTAATCCTCTAGGTGCTTGAGAAGATTATTGACATTTCAGTGTGGGATCTGAGTCAAGGAGATAGTAAAACCATCATAGGGCAAGCTCATATACCATTAAGGAGAGCAGATCTTCAGAACAGTTTTGAGTGGTATCCACTAATTTTCAGGCATCCAAACAATCACTCATTACTTTCGCTTCCCCATAAGGCAGGCTCAACAGGAACGCTGGTCCCGTCCACTCCAGCGCACGACATGGCTCGAAGACTGCTTCGACGTGGGGCCCAAAGAGAAATGCTACAGTCTCGATCATTAACAGGTCAGTTTATTGCTATCAGTTGGAATTGGTCCCTGCATATATTCATTTCCTAATTTATAATAATGATAAAGGCAAGTAGTTATTGGTTGCATTTCTGCATCATAAGTCTAACTATTGTTTTGCAGATGATGGCACTGGAGAATGCTATGATATAGATGAGGACAGAGGGCTAGTTAAGAGCACCTCAATGGATTCCACCCGTGAGTATCTTAAGCAATCTTATTCCGTCCATTTATATTTACATCGCCTATTATAAATGCATAATACATTATATACATATACATGTCAAAGAATGGAATCGACCTTATTTCACTGGTTGTGCATATATAATATAATCTCATAATACATGAATAAGCAATCAGACGAAAAGTGTTTAATGATTATTAAAAACTTTCAAAGATAAGAACTTGCTTCAAGTGTTGATAATGTGTCTTAAAAGAAATTGTGAAATATTATTTTTCAATAATAAATGCATACGGAATGCGGGGACCACTTAATCCCTCTTACACACACGCGCATTAATATTAACGTCGTGCCAATCACAGTGATGGCCTTTTAGATGGAAACTGATGCTAAACATTTTGCTTGTAGTTTCTAATAAAAGATGTCTCACTAGATGTTAGACAGTTGACTGCGTACATATTTATCGTTTAGGAAGGTCTTTTTTATTTTGTCTTTTTACTTGAATCCGCTCGCTCTCTCTTGCTCTCTCACACACACAATATATGAAAGGCAAATATTCACGTTATGCTATTTTCATCCACAATTAACATTACAGATTATCTGAGATTTTTTGGATGACTATAATTGGAGCATATTATCACATAATATCCAAAATATCTTAGATGCTTTGTATGGCTGGAAGAATGCCCTTGTCCTGTGATCGGAGAGCCTCGATTCGAATCCCACTTAGAGTGTGAGGAACGTTTGTAAGGACTCTTCAACTGGAGTTGGGTTAGTCTCCCATTTGGCAGGGTTTTTTTTTAAAGAAATTGTTTTCATCCACATAGACAGGCAAATCTTCTGGAGAACAGACACACACACACACACGACTAGCATTTACGATATACTTTCCACCTTGTCTTAGTTGCCTCAGATATTCATAAACAGCAATATTTGAATTGTTGAAAGTAAATGAAAAACAGAAGCCAACTCAAGTTTGATCCTGAACCGTGTAAATAATAGAAACAATGGTTCTACTTAATCTAAGAACACAATCATAAAGGTTTCCGGCAGTAAATAAATCTTGTTAAAAATGGAAGAAAAAAACAATATTTATTTTTTAAAAATATCAGAGTTCCGAAAGTGACTGATAGCATACGAAAACATCTCCTTCATCATGAGTTAGTTTGGTATGCACAGCTGTTAAAAGACACAAATACTATCCAAGATTCTGCCTATGTATTCACAGTTTTCAAGAAACAACCACGGTGGATTTCTTCCCAGTGTGAGAATCGAGGGTTTAAAATACGCTTTCAGACACAGAAACTTTTAATCAAACATTTTAAGTAATGAAACACTAAGACAAAGGATACTAAATGGCATTTTATATGCTCTTGATCACTATCAAAAATTTAAAACTTTTAAACACAAAAACATGATTCATACTTAGTATAAAATAACGATGGTAATTTATTGTTGCCGTTTTATTAGGTGGTCCTATTGAAACCAGGTCATCTTTAGGGATAGTATATCTGTGTAATATATATATATATATATATAAATATACTTTTATATATATATACATGTGTAATTCATAGTTTTGCATTCTGAAGATTCCTGGATGCGAGACCAATCGAAATCGAGTGATCCTGTAACAAAGAGAAAAACGTTCCCAAGTGCTCCTGTATCTTCAGATGTTGTTTCCTCGCGAATGTCACGCAGAGCTGCCTACCGATTGATCGCACAAGAAAGTCTGCCAGGTCAGACATGATCTAGAAATTAATTTCTCTAAATAAATTCAAAAAAGCAAAACTAAACGAATTAAATTAAGCAATAAAAATTAAACAGCGAATAAAAACAGAGTGTAGATTTCGTTGCGTTATTTTAAGCGGTTCAGGAACAGCATTAGCAAACATTCACAAGGGTTCTCGATAATCATTGCATAGATTTTTCCATTTGTCTTACCAGAGTCATACAGCTCTGACCTTGAACCAAATGATGGCAAAAGAATTCGCAGCTATGATCGCAGAGCGACTAATTCCGATACAGAAAGTGTAGGTGAGTTTTATCCGTCTCAGTATTCTGTAGTATGCTTGTTTCAGATCCTATTTTGTGTGGGTTTATTTGCATTCAGTGTCTCCTTACGAGCGTTCATTGTGGAAAATACTTTTTTTTTTTTTTTGAATATCTCTTTCATCTGTAGGTTTTGAACTGGTGAACAGACGGAAAGGTGACATCGCTACACGAAGAAGAATGACCAGGGACTTTGGCCAACATTTACAGAACGATCCGAGGTCGGTTCCCTTAGGTAGGATGGTAAAATAACACACAGTACACTAAAATAAATCAGTTCGTTCGTCTGTCTGTCTGTCTGTTTGTCTGTTTCAGTGTGAAATCCCTATGTTCCTCACCAAGTGTATTATTCAACGTAACTCTGTAAGCATAGGAAAACATTGCACGAAAGTATTCTAACCATCCAATAATTACTATTGGAAATACGGATATGTTTTGGCAGTATACAACGGTTACTATGGAAACAGTGATGTGGCATAATGATCGACGTAAACATGGTTCATTCTTTGTGCATATCCAGTAGTTAGAATATTATGAGAACAATTTACAGTTGTGTTAATATGAGAATAAATCAAAAAATAAAGGCAATTTATTTTTTATTGAATCTAGAAAGGTAAAATGTACAAACGTTTTACTTTTTTCTTCAACCTAGTTCCTTTACGTTTTTAAAAAAAATGTTAAATCAGCTTACAAGCTTCTTAATATTATCTGAGAATAAGATGTTACTAAATATAAAAAGTATAGCAGAAAAATTGATCAGACTTCTTTGCTGTTTTAATCTACAAATCGCATCCGATTCGCAAGTTAGCCTCTGCTTTTTTTTCGAAGACCAGTTGGATTCAATATCCCATCCAGAAGTATATTGGATTCTGTAGTTCTTGTAGACTTTTCGTATTAATGTTCAACGGGAAGGTCAGCGAATGTATATTTAGAATGCATTTTAATTATCATCAGATTACATAAAATACAAGATGTTAGACAAATCAAGTCTAGCCGATCATCAAGTGGCTCCAATGGAACAATACTAAAGTCTTGCACGTATATTAGCAAATCTAATATACGTTTTTGAGTTATTTCAATGAATTCATCATTTCAATTAGATCGAGTATTATCACAATGAACATTATCTGCGAATAGTAGGTTTCAGGCACTTTTTTTTTAACATTTATATCTATTCTTCCACTTTTCTTGGACGTATAAGCTTGAACTTCCACTTTTCTTGGACCTTTCACCTTTGTATTGTTCTTTCGTCCTAGAGGGTTTCAATATGTTCGACCAAATCTGATGATAGTGCGATTTTTCCTAAATGTTTTCCCCTCGACATTAGGAGACACAGGAAAATGAGCACCGACAAGTGGAGAGAAGCGTTAAGCTTTCCTCGTGTACAGTAGCGGCTCGAGGGGGTGCTGCAACTTTCAAAATATACATACACACTGTAAGTACAGTGTATACGTGTTTGGATAAAATATCAAAATTTTGACAAAAATTTTAAAAAAATTAAACATGAAAAATATTGTTTATTATCGATAAAATTATACAGTTTGGTATAATTCAAAATTACTTAAAAATAAAATCCATTATCATAACCCCAATAATGTTCTAAAATAAAAATTATAACAAATGTTACGTCTTTAATTGTAATATTAAAATATTTAAAGAGACGGAGTCAACACGATAAGCACTACGAACACTCTACTACTGGCGCAAACTGCATATAAACAACACTGGAACTGCGCGACGGACAGTGCCGCATTACGCTAATAGCTCGCATCTCACTATGATGTGCATATGTTTGCGCGCATAGCAATATGACACTGTGGTAAACACAGTGCTGCTAGCGTCCTTCGCCCTAAGTGCTACAAGATGGATTTTTATTATTTTTTATACAAAATAAGAGAATTGTGTAGGATCGTTGATGATAAAATTAAATATTACAAGCAAATATATTTATATATCGAGAAAAATTGGAGGTGCTGCAGTTCCGTAAGTGCCTATGCACGAGCCGCCCCTGCTCATGTACCTAGTGAATATAATGACCTTGAGAGCCCTTTCTGGCATTTTGTATCAGTCTTACATGTAAATTGTCTTTATTTTTTCATTTTCTCTCATACCGATATCACTTAAATAATACTTAAAGAATATTAATCTTTAACATAAAACCAAGAATAATACGTTGTCGTGACTTTCCTTGTCATAAATCTAAATGACTGAATATAACAGTCTGGATATAAGACAATAAAATGTCCTCTAAAATATATCTATTTTGAATATATTTATAGACTCTCTCTCTACTACAAATGAGGAGAAACTGAAAGAACCCAAAAGCCCGGACCCGCGGCACGAGAAGTCGAAAACCTCCGAACATACGCATCTCCTTGATCGTTTGGGTCCAGGGCAGGTAGTGAACGCTTCAAATTCATCTCTTTCAAGTGAGTAAAGTCAAAGAAAAAATAGTTTTGTTATTATTTTATGAATTAATAGCGATAATTACATGTAACTGTGACTTTGTTATTCAAACTGTAATATCTCTCTAACCTTAAATACATGCATCCATATTTTCGTTCTGATATAAATCTTCGAAATGTCAACAATTACAGTGTGAAATAGGGATGATTTACAAGTTTATTTATATATATTTTTAAATAACAAACCACCACCATAGAGAAGATTGCATAGTATAATAGCAGTTCAGGTAAGCTATTAGTAGTAATTTTTGAAAAATAAGGATAAAAGAAGGTTGTTTCTAAACAAACAAAAAAAAACTGTAAAAGGTGAATTGGAGAGGAACAATTTGCAGTTATGGTCATGATTATTTAGAATTAAAGTTGGATAGCTAAGGAAGTGAGGCGAATACATTTTGCCTGTGAAATTTATATTTCATTGGATCGGCTTATCTATTTTACTGGGAGTAAATCCCAAGTGTACAAGAGCAAAACCCTTCCACTTCTGTATGACGCTTGAAAATCATTCTTCGGAAGTGTGAGTACGAGCTATGGAAGCACAGAATCCACCATAATACGGGAAACAGTTCAGAAGACGACTCAGAAGAGAAGAGAGAGAGAGAGAAAGAGAAAGTTAAGGAGAAGGAGGTGAAGAAGGAATCATAGGCTTCTCTTGGAAATACAAATTAGTCCTCGTCTACAGCAACACCAGTGGATGAGGAAAAGGCGTTTCCTTCTAAATGCTTTTCACATGGATTTCTCAAGGTTAAATGAATCGCTTCAGCATCTTTTGCAACGATCAGTTTTCCATCAGCATTTCTGATGTACCCGTGAGATCTTCTGTTGGCTACTTGAGAGCCTTCACTGAGCCCGACTTGCAGTTTCCGGTATGGAATTATGCCTGAGAATGGATACATGCTGGTACAACAGAAGCCTAAAGTGATATCGAACGACTTATTTTCTAAATCGCCGGAAAAGTTACTACCCAGGAATACAAAGTTAAAAAAATATTAAAAACACAGAGTAAATTTTTTTTCGTTTACTATTTAAAATTGAATAGTAAATAAATCCGTTTTCGAGATTTCTAATGTGCCTTTGTTCACTTCCAAATTATACACCCATAAATTTCTGATGCATATATTTATTCGAATCCGATTTTAATCTGTTCTCATTTCTTCGCAGATCAAAGGTATTTAGGAGACATCAAGTTAGCTTTAACAGTAAGCAAAAATCAACTTTTGGTAGAAGTTGTAAGGGCTCGTGGACTAAAATGCCATAACAGTAGTGGACAGTTTCCAGGTAAGTCACAGTATATTTCTTTCATTCAGTATTAACATTGCAAACAATTTACAACGTGACAGTATACAGCCTAAATCGAGCTTCAAGTTTGGCAAATAAAGCAGTCCTACAAATCATTTATGACAAACCACTCTAGTAGTAGGGGTGGCTCTTCTGACCAAATGCTTCCGGTGGGCGTGGCTTTTCCCTGAGGGTATATGTGTCAATGGCTTCAGCTCCTAGTAGGGGTGGCTCTTCTGACCAAATGCATCCGATGGGCGTGGCTTCATGAGTCATGAAACTCACTGAGGGTATATGTGTGAATGGCTTCAGTTCTTGTGTTTTGGTTCGCGTATGGAATTATGGGGGATTTTTTTGGTTCGCGTATGGAATTATGGGTGATGGTAGAGATAAGGATTCGTGTTGTGATTGGTGGGACAGTTTAAACCAAATGCTTCCGGTGTGCGTGGCTTCCTGAGTCAGGAATTTCCCTGGGAGCATATGTGGTCACTGGCTTCAGTTCTTGTGTTTTGGTTCGCGTATGGAATTATGGGTGATGGTAGAGATAAGAACTCGTGTTGTGGGTGTGTGTTGTTTCCAGATGTAGATAAGTGACGTCATTTGTTATTTGTAAATAAATGTCGTCATTTGTTATTTGTAAATGAGTGACGTTGTGTTTTGAATGGAAAGGATGATATTAGTGGATAAGAAATCGTGTCGTGATTGGTGGTCACTTCTGACCAGATCAAGATCAAGATTAGATAAGGAATCGTGACGCGAATGTTTGTTGTTATTGAGATTGGAATTTCGCTGGGGCCCTTGTCTGTCAGAAATATCACGTGGTGTGATGGGTGATATTTAGAGATAAGAATCGTGACGTTATGTCTTTGTGCGGTATTTTGGTTTGGCTATGGAATTGTGGGCTATGTTTTGAGATAAGATATCTTTGAATTTTCCCAGGGTGACGCACATCCGTCATTGTCGTCTGTGGAAATTCTTAGAGTATGTCGAGATGGCGGGTGTGATTAGATTTTTTTTTCTGAATAATTAATTATATACTGGTGTCACTCAAACATACGTTTTTTTTATTATTATTATTATTTTATTTTATATAGATGTTTGTACTAATTTTCCAATACATTTGGGGTATTTGTTTCCTGTTAAAGGGTGGGAATTCTTAGAGTAAGTCGTGATGGCGGCAGTTAGTGGTTAAGTAATCGTGTCGTGATTGGTGGGACACTTCTGACAAGATCAAGATCAAGATAACATTAGGATTCGTGACGTGAATGTTTGTTGTTATTGAGTTTGAAATGATAATTTAATTTAACTATATTCTATGTCACACAAACATACAGTTTTTTTTTCTTCTATAGATGGTTGTACTAATTTTCCAATACATTTTGGGTATTTCTTTCCTGTTAAAGTGTGGGAATTCTTAGAGAAAGTCGTGATGGCTCTCGTCTTTTTGAGTTTTTCTGAACAATTAATTATATACTTAAAGTATCTGTCCTTAAACACACACACACATTAGACATAAAAAATCACTAATATGTCCATGTTGATACTCTAATATATACCCTATGATTAATCTTATGGAAAAAAAAACTATTCAGTATTAGAATTACGCTTACCAAACAAAATGTGAGCAGTTATGTTTAAGTTAAAAAAGTACTTACAGCTTTCCAGATGACTTTCTAAATACGAATATTCCAAAATAGTTGAATTTTATATCCACAACACAACACAAACACAAAAACCACAAAGAATGAAATTTCTGTAAATACTGTAACCTGAACTAGTTACTTCGTCCTTTTGATTACAGACCGTAGATGCTGGGGTTTCGTCATTTGCAATATCCCCGAGCGAGCGGTTTTCTTCAAAGGATGACATGAGTCATATCCGTAAATTGGGGTATTTTTCAAAAGGTAGCATTTCCTCAAGTTTGGATATTTCTCAAATAATTACATATGACTAAGGACTTAGTATCAAGATGTTTGAATAACACATATCCTAAAATTATTCATTCTTCGTTACCGTCGGTATTCATTGGTGTTGTTAATTAATGCTTACATTTAATTTTAATTTAGAGTACTATCCGATTGGTTGTCTGTATTAATTCTTTCCCACTGTTGTCCAAGTTGGTGGGAAAGTCTATGCGCCGTTTTGTTTAGGATAAGTGTTATTTCCGGTTTCGAATTCCGATTACTGTTAGAGTATGGAATTCAGACAAGTGAATTTTTTTTTTTTTCAATTGATTCGTTATTTTCTGTATTTTACTTTTACAGGTCATATTCTAACAGAATAACTGAGCAGAATTAATAAATATATAAAGTATATGAGAATTTATTTTCCAACACTGTATATTTCTCATTAAGTCTAACCTTTAAGGTATCTATCTATCTTATCCGGTCGCCTTTTGTTGTATGTAGGTGAGAAATCGTGTGTTTTGTTTCGAATTTTACCATTTCGAAACTTTTGTTTCGAAATGGTAAAATTAGACTTTCAAGATTTTATCCAATTCGATAAAGATTCTTTATTTTGTGACATTTACGAACATTTTACAAAAACTGTTTGTGTATATTTGCTGACAAAAGAATACACAGAATGTTTAGCGAGGCATGGTGTCATTTCCAGACTGACACAATATCAAACGTATGGAAGTGTGGTTACCATGGTATCTGATTTAAAAATTCTTTTGCGTGACCAGCTATTTTGATGTAATGTAACCAAGAAACAGTGAGTAACAAAAATTTTATTCATTGAACTCTTTGGAAAATGTTAAGAGTCTAAACTAAATATTGTGAAATATTTTTAGGTAATTACATGTTTCGAATTTTTCTCAGTGAATATACTTGTAAATAGTATTTCAGCAAAATAAAATGTGCATTTATAAACTTAAATGAACAAAGATGTGTGTTTTTGTTGTTGTGTGTTTTCCACAGTGAATTTTTACTCAGTTATTCTGATTAGATCTTGATATTTAAATCCACAACTTTATATCTTAATGCAATTCTGTTTAATTATTTAAAAAAATCACAACTGTGAAATTAATGCCAGGACAGGAAAAAAAAAGTGTTGAAAACAAAAATCCATGTATTGATTATTTTAGAAATTGTCTATTGCTACCTATTGACATTATTTGAGTTATCTGAAAACAAATCGTTCACATAATCGAAAAATCCGAACTGTTAGAATTTGGTTATTTTTACAGAGAGTGAGAGAGAAAGAGAGAAGCACCTAATAAAACCAACAAAACGTGAGTTTAACACTTCTTTAAAGTTTAGTATAGAGAAAATGTTTGTACTCTACAGATAACACATATATAAATTTTACCTTTCCCTACACAAAGTAAGATAAAAACACACCAACAGTATATCCAACAGCATGTGAAAACATGTCGTTGAGTCATCTGCGCAAAGGTTCATTTTTGAAGGAACGGTCAGGGTAGGTGATGGTAAGTGTAAACAGTACTATAAGAAAATACCAGAGAGTCGAGTGACTTTGGACTTAAGGTAATCGTTCATCCACTGCAGCTGCTGTTTTGTGATTTGTGTTTGGTAATGCAAAAATAATGGGTGAGCCACAAATTCTTTGAAAGTTTCTTTGTGAAAAGTTCTAATTGTTTAGAATTTTGTAAACGAATGTTACCATAAAGTATACGATCAGAGCTAATAATCAGTGAAATAATAATAAATAACTATTTATTTGTGGTGCCATATGAAGTAATCGAAGAAGAAGAATGAAGGAAAACGATTATGAAAAATCGACAGTGAGTGATAAATACGAATTTTCAGTTATCATTGGGATAATTGATGTACAATTTTTGTTGAATAAGAGTTCAAATTTATTTCCTAAAGAAATTTGTATTTCTGATGGATTTAGTGTAAGATATGCAGTGACAAAATCACCTTGTAGTTGGAAAGAATTACCTGAAAGAGTTAAAAAACAGAATTCTTGGTTAATAAAATATAACCATCAACTGAAGTGGGAAATTGGTTCACTAGCTTTGGACAAACTAAGAGATTGGATGATAGAATCAACATGCAAATATCATATATTACTTGCCAAAGGAAAAGAAAGATCAAAAACATTAACGAAGTTAATAGGGAGGCCTGTTCTTGATTTAAATGAAATTGGATGCCCAAAACGTGAAAACATAATGTGTACTTTTAAATGCTTTTGGAAACATAACGAAAGATTCTGTGCTTTTAATAATTCTCTGAAGTATACGTATTGGATTCGAAAATATAAACATGCAACCCTTAATTTTACTAACTACAGTAATAAATTCCCAACAAACAAACACCAAATGAAAATTAACTTTCAGATGAGAGTCACATTGTCAAAACCATACGATGGCAATTCCACAACCATGGAAGAACCTTTGATGTATTTTTCAATTTATTTATTTTCTGTATTGTTAGATTCAGTAAATACAATTTGTAAATAATATTTCGTTCAATAAAATGTGTAAATTAAATGAACAAATTGGGTGTCGTAGATGTGTTATACAAATTTAAGAAGGAAGATAACATTTTTTTTTTTCCCTTGTGAAATTTCATGCCACAAAGTAACCAGAGAATTTTTTTTTGATTCATTGAATTAAAAGTCTTATTTGTTCGTTATCTACAAACCAGGATAATGAATCAAAATTAACAGTGTGCGAAAATAATTCACAAATAAATTCTACTTACAGAAATAGGTTAAGAGTACAAGGAATCGAAGGTAAAATTAATAGTTATATTGGTAATTTCCCAACTGAAACCAAGAGTTCGAAACAAAACACACGATTTCTCACCTACATACAACAAAAGGCGACCGGATAAGATAGATAGATACCTTAAAGGTTAGACTTAATGAGAAATATACAGTGTTGGAAAATAAATTCTCATATACTTTATATATTTATTAATTCTGCTCAGTTATTCTGTTAGAATATGACCTGTAAAAGTAAAATACAGAAAATAACGAATCAATTGAAAAAAAAAAATTCACTTGTCTGAATTCCATACTCTAACAGCAATCGGAATTCGAAACCGGAAATAACACTTATCCTAAATAAAACGGCGCATAGACTTTCCCACCAACTTGGACAACAGTGGGAAAGAATTAATACAGACAACCAATCGGATAGTACTCTAAATTAAAATTAAATGTAAGCATTAATTAACAACACCAATGAATACCGACGGTAACGAAGAATGAATAATTTTAGGATATGTGTTATTCAAACATCTTGATACTAAGTCCTTAGTCATATGTAATTATTTGAGAAATATCCAAACTTGAGGAAATGCTACCTTTTGAACAATACCCCAGTTTATGGATATGACTCATGTCATCCTTTGAAGAAAACCGCTCGCTCGGGGATATTGCAAATGACGAAACCCCAGAATCTACGGTCTGTAATCAAAAGGACGAAGTAAGTAGTTGAGGTTACAGTATTTACAGAAATTTCATTCTTTGTGGTTTTTGTGTTTCTGTTGTGTTGTGGATATAAAATTCAACTATTTTGGAATATTCGTATTTAGAAGAGTCATCTGGAAAGCTGTAAGTACTTTTTTAACTTAAACATAACTGCTCGCATTTTGTTTGGTAAGTGTAATTCTAATACTGAATAGTTTTTTTTCCATAAGAATAATCATAGGGTATATATTAGAGTATCAACATGGACACATTAGCGATTTTTTTATGTCTAATGTGTGTGTGTGTGTGTGTGTGTGTGTGTGTGTGTGTGTGTGTGTGTGTGTGTGTGTGTGTGTGTGTGTGTGTGTGTGTGTGTGTGTGTGTGTGTGTGTGTGTGTGTTTAAGGACAGATACTTTAAGTATATAATTAATTATTCAGAAAAACTCGAAACACGAGAGCCATCACAACTTTCTCTAAGAATTCCCACACTTTAACAGGAGAGAAATACCCAAAATGTATTGGAAAATTAGTACAACCATCTATAGAAGAAAAAAAAACTGTATGTTTGTGTGACATAGAATATAGTTAAATTAAATTATCATTTCAAACTCAATAACAACAAACATTCACGTCACGAATCCTAATGTTATCTTGATCTTGATCTTGTCAGAAGTGTCCCACCAATCACGACACGATTACTTAACCACTAACTGCCGCCATCACGACTTACTCTAAGAATTCCCACCCTTTAACAGGAAACAAATACCCCAAATGTATTGGAAAATTAGTACAAACATCTATATAAAATAAAATAATAATAATAATAAAAAAAATGTATGTTTGAGTGACACCAGTATATAATTAATTATTCAGAAAAAAAATCTAATCACACCCGCCATCTCGACATACTCTAAGAATTTCCACAGACGACAATGACGGATGTGCGTCACCCTGGGAAAATTCAAAGATATCTTATCTCAAAACATAGCCCACAATTCCATAGCCAAACCAAAATACCGCACAAAGACATAACGTCACGATTCTTATCTCTAAATATCACCCATCACACCACGTGATATTTCTGACAGACAAGGGCCCCAGCGAAATTCCAATCTCAATAACAACAAACATTCGCGTCACGATTCCTTATCTAATCTTGATCTTGATCTGGTCAGAAGTGACCACCAATCACGACACGATTTCTTATCCACTAATATCATCCTTTCCATTCAAAACACAACGTCACTCATTTACAAATAACAAATGACGACATTTATTTACAAATAACAAATGACGTCACTTATCTACATCTGGAAACAACACACACCCACAACACGAGTTCTTATCTCTACCATCACCCATAATTCCATACGCGAACCAAAACACAAGAACTGAAGCCAGTGACCACATATGCTCCCAGGGAAATTCCTGACTCAGGAAGCCACGCACACCGGAAGCATTTGGTTTAAACTGTCCCACCAATCACAACACGAATCCTTATCTCTACCATCACCCATAATTCTATACGCGAACCAAAAAATCTCCCATAATTCCATACGCGAACCAAAACACAAGAACTGAAGCCATTCACACATATACCCTCAGTGAATTTCATGACTCATGAAGCCACGCCCACTGGATGCATTTGGTCAGAAGAGCCACCCCTACTAGGAGCTGAAGCCATTGACACATATACCCTCAGGGAAAAGCCACGCCCGCCCACCGGAAGCATTTGGTCAGAAGAGCCACCCCTACTACTCACTCTGAAAGAAAGCTTTGGATTCTTTATTAACTTCCCAATTCTAAACTTAACGTCATTATTTAGCATAGTTTTATTTAGAAAAGTGATTAGTTAATTCATGCATTGCACTGTAAAACTTAGTTCAAGTGAAAAATTTTGTTGTCTTCGAAGTTGAATATTGAGGAAGTCACACATTTTTCCTTTGCATCTTTATGCAGGTCGGCCTGTTTGGCGAGTGGATAACGTATCTGCTCTCTGTCAAGAGGCTACTGGTTCTAATCCCACCAGGGGCATGGCCATTTGTGATTGTCCTACGAACTCTTTGTGGAAAGGGCATCTGAAAAGGACGTCCCTACCACTCCTTCTAACACTTCTTCTTGCGGTTCAATTCTATCAATATAGTACGCATATATTTCCCGATGGTTATGGGAGATAATCATCTGGAAGTTTGCGAAAACAGTAAACAACTTCTTTAATTTAATTTTTGACTAAACAAACACACGTAATAACCACAGTAATAAGTTTTCATAAGTAAATATTTCATCCTCGGTATCATAAGACACCTTCAGTACAGTTAACACAAACAACACTAGAAATAAAAGACAGTTAATGCGCATGATTACAATGGAATCCCAATATGCGTGCAGTAGCGTGTTATAGAATTAAATTAAAATATATCCGGAGGGGAAAAAAGATTACATTAAAACAAGATAACATATATAGCAATTATTTTACACAATTTTGTATGAGAATTTTCCATACTTTAGGAACAGCAAGAACGTCATTATGGTTTAGATGTGGTCTGTGTAGTAGGGCTTCAGCACTTTCTTTATATAAACGTTCATGTTTATATAAAGATCCATGAAGAAATTTGGTCTTTTTCCAATGGATCCTATGGTTTGGGTTTTCAACTCCGTGTTGTGCGAGGCCAGATTTCTGCGCTTTGATAAGGTCTTGATGTTCCGAAATGCGTTTCTGAACAGATCCACCTGTCTGTCCATAGTAAGACAATTGACAGGAGCATGGATGCTCGTACACGTCAGGAAGCACCAGAGGTGAGAGTTTGTCTTTAGGAGAAGGTAAAAAGTTATAGATCTGGTTGAGTGGCTTGTAGGTAGTAGCAAGTTTGTATTTCTTCATAAATTTTGAAAGACGTTCGGAGATGCCTTTGACATAAGGTTATGGGAATTCTACGGGCGTGTTCTTGTCTAGGTTGATGTGTGGGGAAGGATTGATGATTTTTTGAGTTGTTTTAAGATTTTATCCATTTAATATGGCTGTATTTTTGATTATTTCCAATTCTTTGTTTAGAGATTCTTCAGAGGAGCAGAATCTGTGTGCTCTGGTTACTAATGATTTAATGATGCCAAATTTTTGAGATGAATAATGAGCAGAAGAATTGTGAATGTAGCGACCTGAAAATGTCGGATTGCGATAGACAGAAGTGGAGATGGAACCATCTTCTTTTCTTTGGATGTGTAAATCCAGAAAGGAGATATCCTGTAGAGATTCTTTTTCTAGCGTGAATTTGATGCGAGGATGAAGAAAGTTTATTTTATCTAGAAATAGGTGTAGTTCTTGTTCGGAATGACCCCAGACAGCAAAGACATCATCGGCATATTATTATGTTACGTAACACCTTCAGGGAGTCCAAAGACTCATCGAGGGAGGACACCTACTCTACAACAACTCTCTATCTCCACCACTCACTCACTCAATCCACCAACTACAATGAACCGCAACTGCATCAACGTCGTACCACTGCTAGTAATTTCGCAGACAATCACAAACATCCATGCCCATGGCGGGATTCGAAGCCGCAGCCTTTTGGCTGGAGCGCGAATACGCTAACCACTCGGCCAATCAGGCCGGGTGGTTATATCGTAGCCAAATTTTTGGTTTGGGTTTATACGTGAAAATTTTTTCTTCAAGGTATTCTAGAAACAGGTTGGCTAAGGGACACCCCATTGCTGTTCCTTCCTCTTGCTTGTAAATTTTCTCTTCCCAAGTGAAGTAACCGGATGTAATAACAAATTTGAATAATTCAACAATATCAGATGGAAAGTTTTGAGTTAAAACGTCTACGTTTCCTTATGGAGAATATTAGTGAAGAGGGAGACAATGTCGAAGCTAATTAGCATGTAAATTTCCAACAGTTGAATGTCTTTTATTTTTGCGTGAAACTATGTTGAATTTTTAATTGATGAGGCTGAATGATTTAAGAACCAAATTATTTGCCATTAACGACAAACATCGTGAAATGTAACTTGGATCATCTTTTCTAGATACGTATGTGAAGACGTATTTTAAAGACAGCGAAGGAAAGGTACAGAAAAGAAAAACCAGTGTTGTGCGCCATTCTGCAGATCCCAAATATCATCAGACTTTGAAGTATCCATACATCGACACAAAACAACGAAAGCTATTGGCAAGTACAAAAATCAATTAGCTTTTGTATTTCTAATATGTTTAATTAAGAGGTGTTTTTAAGAATTTAAGATATTTAAGAATTCATTATTGTTAGTGATTTATTTTTAAGTCTTAAGTCTATTTTTAGTCACTGAAGTCCATTTAGAGTGGCAAAGACATGAATAATCCAAATTCATGGTTCTAACTTCATGATACATATTAGAGGAATATTTTATGTTTGTAAGAGTAAAACCGGAACATCCTGAGGAAAACCAACACTGAGGTCCGAGACCGGTTAATTCAACGCGGTAAGAAAATCTCATTACCAACCTTGATTTAACACAAGAATCACAAAGATTTCCACTCTACGTATAAGTCAGAGTGAGTATATTTCCACTCAAAACTAAATTATACTTTTTTTCCTATTTTTTGTTTTTTATATACGTATTCATCCTCAAGAGCCCGTGTAGCTCAGTGGATGTGGCGTTTGCACACCACAGCACTTAAACGCACGAAGGAAGACTTGCTTTCGAATCTAGTCGGTAACTAGAGGAAATTTTTCTGAGACTTTTTTCGACCGGTTCCCGAGTTAGTCGATATCTGGCACGGGCAAGAGGGTTTTTTCTCCCGGAAACTCGGGTTTTTCGTCCCGTAAACTCAAGAAAATCGACAGTATAACTCACGTTATTTTTCTGACATTAAATGTATTGTGTTAGGGTTAAGGAACATTAGATGGCGGCACATGTTGAGCTGTCTCTTTTCATTGTGTGCCGTTTAATTAGTGATAGCCTTGGGCCATCTATCTGATTGGGTACCAGTGGAGACTGAACTGCCCACTCAGTGGCTAAATGGCCTCCTCGCCTACTCCCTATACGGGAATAAAAAGACGTTAGCTGTTTTTTTTTTTTTTTTGTATTCATCCTCAAACATATTCAACTAAACATTTAACCGTACGGAATTATATATTCAATTCTAAATCTCTTCTTGACTTTTTTTTTTTTAAATATGCTTTCCATAAGTAACTTATCAGCATACATTTTCCACTCTACTACTATCTATCCGGCAGCTGCAACCAATTTAGACGATGGTCTTCGCTGAGGAAATTAATCTATGGCGATATTTGGCGCTGAAATCCCAAACATGTTTTCAGCACTCTCCAGCAGCCTCAGTAATGAAGCACAATATATTCGTTCAGGCTTCCAGTTCAGCGACGCATCAATACGTTCCAAGTTATTGTGTGTGTGTGTGTGTGTGTGTGTGTGTGTGTGTGTGTGTGTGTGTGTGTGTGTGTGTGTGTGTGTGTGTGTGTGTGTGTGTGTGTGTGTGTGTGTGTGTGTGTGTGTGTGTGTGTGTGTGACAACTATTCGACATTCTCACAGTATCTATCACACCTTGCCTTGAACTCACTCACCGTCATAGCACCCACAACAGACTCTGGCAGCTTATTTCACTCGTTTACCACTCTAAAAGTAAAGAACCCATCTCTAACACCCCTGCTAACCACACTCTTGCCCAGCTTCCATAGATGTCCCCTTCACATATTCAAGCACTCCTTTAATAAGAATGTTTATTAACGACCAGGACTTGGTAGTGATCCCAGCACAAAAACTTCAAAAAATATTACCCTGTCAATGTTATTGCAAAATATATCCTATTCATAATGACTTATCTACGCGACAAATACACGAAAGGTAAAACAAGACCGAAATCCAAAACAAAAACAAAAATGTTCTCTTGAACTCCTCCTTTCCTTCTTTCAGATATCTAGGACTTCTATCGTGTTATAAACTAAGAAGTGGATGACCTGGTTGCAAACTATCTAAAATTCATAAACGCGTGCAACCAAAACGGTATTAAATGAGCGTCCGTATATACAATGACATCTCTAATAAAACAACACTCTTTAAAATGTTAAAATAATGGCTGTTTTTAAACCTGGTAAGGCCAAACACAAGCTACCAACACATTTCCTTCTTAAGCATCTTCAAATTTCTTCAAGATGATGTACAAGAGAATTTTCCCAATCATTCGTAACGAGATACTCATAAAGCAGTTCGGATTCAGAACTAATAGAAGTCACAGTAATTAGGTACTCGTCTTGACACTTTTCCTGAAAATAGTTTTTTGACAGATGCTAAAAATCTATTTTTGTATCTTTCTGGAGCTTATGCTGCTGTTTGAAGAGGATTCTGTCTTGATATTCCTATATTTGAGTCCTTCTCTCTCAACATTGATAGCCATAACCACATAAATAATATGCTGTCAGCTAATGACAGGAAGACGTCACTGATTTCAAAGGTAAACTTCCTAAAGCAAAGGATGATTACTAACAAGGCTTTTGTTAGTAATCATCCTTTGCTTTAGCAAAGCTCTTTGCTTTGCTAAAGAGCACTGAAGCTAGTTACTCCGCAACTAGCTTCAGTGCTCTTTAGTCTCTATATCTATGATATCCTACTACTGCTTCACTGAATTATCTATCTATCGAAAAACTTCATTGACACCTTACAAAGATTCTACTTATTCAGACTGGTTTTTTAATTAAGATGTGCTTAAATTTTCATTCATTAATTATTAATCAAAAGTATGTATTTTTGTATACAAGGTGCTGTCTATTTTAAGGAAAAAACTTGTAATATATATATACTGTATATATATTACAGGAAATATTATTATTATTATTATTATTATTATTATTATTATCATTTGACACCTCCAGCGAGTCCAAAGATCATCGAGGGAGAGCACCTGCTCTACAACTCTGTGTCCACCACTCAATCTCCGCAACTATACCAACGCCATCTATCTATCTGAATGATATATGGACCTAAACACAAGAAAGATATTTAATTAACCAAATATTTCTCGCTCACCAACACCTCGTAGACTGGACGCAAACTTCTAATATCCATGTGAGTTATGATGAGCTCGAAAGAAAGATAATCGAATCTAAAGAAATATCCCTCGATTCATCCCATATAAACAACAGCCTTAGCTACAATCTTTCTGAAGCACGCATTGCCACACTCCAGTATTGGCGCTCTCGTGATAACTCACGCACGTAGTCAACTTCAATTGGAACTGCAGCACGCATTGCTGTTTAAACTGTACTACGGTCTTTTATATTAGATCTGTTGATGTAATTTTATAATGTATCTGTTATTTTTTATATAATTCTTTGTCTTTGATACCGGTCGAATACCTTGGTTTCTGGCAGGAAACATAACTTATGTGCCAAAGGTCTACTAACTAGGACAATGATTGAAAAAATGCGCAAAAATTCCTCTAGTTCCTACGTAATACTGCCACATAGATACACCGAAGACGAAGCGAAACTATAGGATATCAACGTCATGTGTGGAATAAGTGATTAAGGATAAACAATAAACATTGATATGCTTCTTGAAGAACTGGATGTTGTAGTCCTGTGGGTGGAAAAGGCTGTTCCAAAGAAAAGAGGTAGACAGCTTTGAAGAGCGGTTGAAGATAGAGGCTGATTTGCAGTTTCTCATATGTTTATAAGCTAAAGGGAGAGTGAAAGAATGGCGGAAGCCAGTTCAGTAGAACAGTGTCTATGAAAATAACCAATAGAAGACATAAAACATAGCGGAATGTGTCTGAGAAAGTGAATGGAGTGAGGCTGCATAAAAGTGGTCACCGGTTAACTTGACTGCCTTCTTCTGGTCAGCGTCAGGCATTTTAGGAAGGCTGTTGGATATAAGACGAATCAGGGATTTATATAAGTTTAGAAATCATTCAAGCGAGCAGTGTCTTAAACGAAAAATGTTCGTTAGTTTTTTTTTTTTTTTACAAGCGAGGATGCGTGTGATGTACTTATGCCAGGAAATTCTAAGAGTAAGCCAGACAAAAAAAAAACAAAAAAACTAGGTGATCTTTCCAGGACATCTGTGTATTAATAGACTCAGTATTAGCAGGTACATGTATAGGGAGGTAACGTTTGATATTTCTTGTGTCAAATGAGACAGGAAATGCGTTTTGGTGGCAATGAAGTCGGTAAGATTTCCCTCACACTACTGGAAGAAAGGTATTAGTTACGGGCGATCTTGAAACCTGGGAATGTTTGGGCACTACAAGGTTGGTGAAATGAAAAGAGAACAGATGCAGTGTCAAAGAGAATAGATAGCATTTGAAGCAGTGGAAGATGGTCATTTATGAAGAGAAGAAAGAGCTTGGACGAAAGTACAGAGCTAAGGTTACTCTTGGACGAAAGTACAGAGCTAAGGTTACTCTTGGACGAAAGTACAGAGCTAAGGTTACACTGGCACTTGAGAAGAAATCTGATGGAAAGAAGCCATTCAAGAGACATAATGAACAACTATACAAGAAATTCGCAATGATGTTAAAAGAACAGAGCATATTAGGTCATAAGGTGGTAGTTTCATAATTAGGCCTTTGTGCCAGATCTGATCAAATGTCCTGAAATTTTCGAGTAATGACAACTTTCTTTAAATTTTTCCCATTACTAGTGTTCAGAGATGTGTGATGTTGGTAAGGAAATCTCTGTGAATTGAAAGTTGGGAATTCGTATTGATGAGTCTGCAGGTGGTGGAGAAGTTGACTAATCTGGGTGTGAATAGTAGAAACATGGAAAGACAAACGTTACACCCCGTGGCTTTATAGAGGGACCGGAATATGCGAATAGCATTTAAGCAGGAGGCAAGTTTTCTGCACTTGTCATATACAGTCCGATTTGAATTCATAAATGGTCGTTTTGAAGCTGTCGCGTTTAAGCAGAGTGCGAGTTTCGGAGTTTTGGTTTCTGCTACTTGTGAGATACTTTTTTTTAATACCTTCATAAAAAAAACCTGCTAGTAAACAAAACTTCTAAGAATTGTTTCAGTTATTCGGTTGACACGTATATTCTTGAATCAGAAGAGCAAAAACAGTAAGCCGAAAATCAAGATTAGACCGAATCTAGGAAAATTTTTCCATCTGTTAGCTATTTCCTATTCATCAGATAGCATTGCATATAACGAATCTGTTAAACGGCTTTACTGAAAAAATCCAACTAAATCATATTACATCCATCCATCTTCATAAAAGAAATTTTTCATAATCGATCTTCACATAAAGGTGGGAAAGTAACTTCTCTCCTTCTCAACAAGGAATCTCTACTGAGAATATCTTAGATACGATTCCTCCGTCTGTAACACTAATAACACTTGCTGTTCTATACTTTGAGAATTCTCTTCTTTATGCAATGAACCACCCATTTGAACTGGAATAACAACGGATTCCAAATCCAGCGATTTACGTGAACTCTGGATATGTTCGGTACGACAATCCACTTGGAACATTCTCCTCTCCTGTTTCCCAATGTCGATTCAAGGATTGCTGTCATATTTCTATCTGCTCTTGCGAATCTACTTTTGCAATTGAGGTATTACGTTCCGAAAAATAGTCATAGTCCATCATATATGAAGAAAGCTTTGACAAACAACTATTTTCAAATGAATAATACCTAACTGACTACATCCAAATATCATACAGATGACAACTGGCCTAGAATCTATAATTTGAGAAACGCTATCTGCCTTATCCGACTAGCCAAATCTGTCAGACGCTATTAGATGACTGGGATTCCCTAGATTGAAACATATAAAATTCCAAGAAATTCGTGTTGAAATGTAAGGAGACAGTTGCATGAGAACCAGCATTTGTTGTTTTCACCAACTGCTAATTTTTGTGCAATAGCCGAGCGAATTGTCATGTCAAGCTGTTCATAACAACTAATTGGTCTATGAAAGTCTTAATCAAATGCCTTCATGGTTGTTACTAATGTTAGACGAGAGTTTGATATTTTCGCGAAATCCACTATACATACATACGTCTTAGAAAATGTCTTACTAGAATGAGTGCTTGAGCTAGTGATTTAACTTTTCTTTTTCATTTAAAATTTGGACTATAAATATCTTAATGCATGCCTTCGCATAACTATACAATGATGATGATTATCAATTCCTTTTTTTTATTTTTAGATTATGGTTTGGGAAAAGCACAAAAGATTTGAACCTAATCAGCCATACGGAGTAGCTGAAATTCAGTTGGACCGTTTGAATCTGAAAAACGTTACAGTTGGATGGTATCAGCTCATTTCAGCACACAGTCCGGATGTGGATTCCATTGAGTTAACATGAAGAGAACCTTAGCAAATTGGTGACGATGAAGTCGCGGTAAATCTGGACTGGAAAGTGTTATTTCACTCCATGCAAACTTCAGTACACTACTGAAGTTTCCTCCAATCGAGACGAAGACTGAGTTGTTTCTCATATGCAGGTCATTATTAATCTGATGCTGTTCAAACATCGATATTTATCCACGGGGAATTTTGCAAAACAGAAAGAAACTCTTTTTCACGACATCTAGGTGACTCAGCAGAGGGAAAAATATATTGATATACAGATCTTAATACAAGAATATATTTTTGGTGTTTATAGAAGTTTCTGTGAGCTAACACATATCAACGAGTCCCTCTCCCCTCTCACACTTTTCCCTTTGTAGATCCGTTAAAGCATTTGAGAAAAATGTGTTGTAGATCCATGGCTACTATCGTGATGTTATATATTCATTATATATATATATAAATATAACACGCAAACGCTTATAGTTTCATTCACATTTGTTATTTAGGTATTAGGACATTAAGACTGCGCAGTACTGCTTATTATTATTCATAGAATATCAATAATAGGAACACTTTTAAAATTAAAGGACGCCAATCTGTTGATATCCATATAATAAACATAATATTAAAGGGATGTCTTATCAAATAAGATACGTTTCCTTATTAAATAGCATCGCTTTATTAAGTGGACATCTGTACACACATAATATTCATCCTTTGAGTCTTACGGCATTTTTTTTACTTTAAATGTATTATTAAGTTATATATTTTCCCTAGGCAAGCATTTGTAATGTAAATTTTAAATTAAGATTTTGCTAGCAGATGCAGTAAACCTCACGATTTCGGATAAAGAATAATTCGGGAGGCACCATTATCACTTTTCGAGCCAACTTGACAATAACAAGATATATTCAGCTAAATGATCACGAGCGTCCTAGAATTCTTCTTCACAACTTGCAACGTTTCTTTTCCGAATCTATCAAAGAAGTTTTTGACTGTGAATAATGACCTTTAATAGAAATGTAGAGAAACTGAAGTATATCACCCTGAACAGTTAATAGATGAGTTTTAAGAACAAAATGAATTCTTTTCAGACTTCAATGGAAATGAAGACAAAATAAGCAATTTACTCTTAAGTTTCACGGGAATGCCTAAATGTTGTATCGTCTCGTTTTGAAAAATCATCAAAACCACCTATTGATGAAAACATGGAAGAAAACTGCTTGCAAATGATGCGCAACAAAATTTAAATAGCGTTGATATTCGTGGAAATACATACCATTGCCTAAGGACCTTAATAAGAACAACATTTAAAAGGTTCATCATTTCCTTGCAAAAAATGTAGTAGTAGTCGTAGGCTGTGGCAGTTTTTGTACGAAGCCCAATATTTGCAACAGTTTTTCTTATCATGTACTTTTAGCCCTGCTAATTCAAATTACAGCTAAATCTAAATTGTCGACATTCCGAACTAGTGATGGTTTACTGTACTACCTGAGTATTTATTTTAATTTTATATGTTTTATTCTCGAAACCAAACAGTCTCCTGGATTTTATTATCTACAATCTACCCTGTAATTTTTAATTAAATAAGTATTCTCCAAAAAGCAGCAAGTTTCCAGTATGATGAACAACTCTTTTATCTATTCAAAACGAACCCTATACCAATTCTTGAGATACATTTATAGACTAAAAACCTTTTTAAAATCTTACCTTGGATAATCTTAAGCATAATGAAGATTAATAGAATTTGGTAATTAATTTGAGATAAAGCATGCAATTAAATAATTCAGAAATAGATAAAAACCATATCTTCACCGATAAATCAAAATAAAGTAAAGATGGGGGGGGGATAAACGATTTTGCATATACCACGAAACTGGATCAACCTAATCTGTGTAAACACACATATACACAAGAAATTTAAAGGGGAAAATATAAAATAGAAAAAAATAATAAAAAAAGATGGCAGTGTATTTAAAGTCTGACTTCCGTTTCGATTATCGCAATCAGAAGGATTTTTTAGTGCAGACAAGAGTTACTCATTGTACTAGAAGCTTGCTCTTATTCCAGGATTTCATTTTGAGCATCATGAACACTTTTAACTTAGATTAACTACTTATTTTATTATGATATAGACCACTGATAGAAAATTTGCTTTCATTAGACTAATCACAGTTTAGCTAGGCTATTTTTCCAGAGCACCTCGCCTGAACACACACACACACACACACACACACACACACACACACACACACACACACACACACACACACACACACACACACACACACACACACACACAATCTCTCTCTCTCCCTTGATATATATATATATATATATATATATATATATATATACACCCACTTCCATTGAGGTTAGAAAGCAAATATACAATAGCATGAAAATTTTGGTGCGCGACCAATGAAATGGGAAAAATTCGAAAACTAGAAAACATTTAGATGAATACGTACGTTTCTGTAGTTTAACAGTTATATAGGAAGTTTCCCGTATTCAGGCTACATGTTTTTCGACGAGTGTAATAAAATATAACCCTACAAGTTTCTAAGTCGTCAGATGTACATCGTGAAGGGTACTAGCAAAAACTATACACACAAAACAGGAACCGTATTATGTAACCTTCCGCAATACTGATGTAAGACATATTTTTAACTTTTCGTGTATGGGATTCACATAATAAAGCTTACTATGAAAAACAATAAGGTGATTCCAGAAGCTCTTATTTTCGAGAACACGCTGCAATTTCGTTAACTGCTAGATTATTATACGAGAGCGAGAGTGTGCTGAAAAGTTGTGGTAATCATAATAAATTTAGTTTAATCCTTTGTCCAAGTGTGAGCAAACAAAATTTACGCCTGAAAGTATCTTCAGGACTAGGGTAAGGTGGTACAACACCGGGAAACTCGTAGTAAAGGTGGACCAAGCTAACATCACTCCTATCTCGGTATCTCCCATAATGCAAAACACATCTCCTTGCGGATATGTATAATGTTATGCATTAAGGAGGTAGAATCATGTAACTTACGCATTATTCTACATATTCCCCATGAAGTTATATGCTTGTTACAACGTTGCTGCATCATTTGTAATCCTCTGAGAAAAAAAAAATCTTTCCCTTGTTGCACAAACCTGCAGATATGACTTCATCATCCGTGATACATTTTGTTCCTTTTAAGTGTTTCTTTAAATTTGGGAATAGGAAATAGTCAGATGGGAGCAGGTCTGGAGAATAGGGTGGGTGAGACAGATATTGAAATCCCAAGTTGTGTATTGTCTGTTAGGTTTCATGAGCAACCGCCTTCAAGTACTTCAGAGTTGTTGAATAAACTGCTACTGTAGCAGTTTCACCTTTTTTTTTGAGGTACTTGTAAGGTTTACATCATCCATATCTCAAAAGACAACGGCAAAAACCTTCCCTGCTGACTTTTGGGTTCGGAACGTCTTTGGCCGTCTTTTGGCCCTGCTGACAACAATATGGCCTGGAAATATCAACGGAGAAAACTAAAGTCATGAGTTTTCACGGAGATAACCCTGTCAGAAGTAAAACAGTAATAAATAATAAAATAATTGAGCAAGTTAATAATTTCAAATACCTAGGCTGTAAACTATCTTACATAAATGAAATAGATATTCATTTTAAGATGACAAACTTTATAAAAATCACTGGAGTAATTAACAGAACCTTTAAGCCTAGCTACGTACAGAAACACACAAGACTAAGAGTCTACAAAACAATAGCCAAACCCATATTTTTATATTATATGGAAGTGAGATCTGGACCTTTGGAGAAAGAGACATACAGAGAATCGATCAGGCAGCAGAAATGAAATTCCTTAGAAAAACAGAAAAAACTAACCCTGTTAGATAAAAAAATAAATAGAGAAATAATTAAAAATCTTAAAATTAATTTCATAACAGACTCAGTGATTAAATATAGGAAAAACTGGCTAGACCATATAGCAAGAATGCAGAGAGAAAGATCACCAAAAAAAAAAAAAAAGATCTTAACATATAAGCCTAGAGGAAAAAGAAATAGGGGACGACCAAGAAGAAGATGGACGGAGTCCGGAAGAGGCTACTTGGCTTAGAACCTGCATAGGAAGAAGAAGAAGACATGTTCTTTCTTGCGGTTGTATCAGTTGCTTTAATATCATTTTTGTTCTAGATGTTTATCAGAACTTTTCAGCCACCTCTGGTAGACAGCACTGCTACATGTTTAATATAATATACATATTACTAAGTGAATAACAAAAATTTTACACGAAGATAGCTACCTAAGGTATGGAACATTTTATTCCAACACATTCCTTAGCCTGATCTAGGCTGAGATCTGGTATTTAAAAGGCAGATCAGTTTCGTTAAGTCACCGTCTTGCTCCTGTAACCATTCGCAAGCAATCCGTTCTTTAACAGGACACATTATCCTCTGCAAAAAGCAGTTATCAGATAAACACACTGTGAGCATTAAGGGATTTACCGGCTCGGCAACAACATTTGAGTAGATTCTGGGATGCAAATGCTCCTCTGGTGGGGGGGGAGGGGCTGATGAGCGCTAAGGAAGCACTCCCTATATAACCATCATCAGCCTAAAGTGTTGTCATGATGACAGTGGTAGATCCGAGAGAGAGGGGCGATCGTTCTCAAAAAATTTGAACAAAAACATTCTTAATTTTTAGTATAAATATTAGCTGGAATTACAGCCAAAGAAAGATAGGATATAAGGATAGTCCATTTTTTTAATACATGCATATTCTTCTAGCTAGTTTGCCCATTCTCTTAAATGAAACCTTTGCAATCCTGGTATGAGATAGGTTAATTCACGTTTAATTTAAAATTCCCTTATAAAGTTTCCTCACGTAAAACAGGATTCGAATGCTATACTGATTTGCTCAAAGAAAATCAGTACAGTTATGAGGAAGACTGGATTTTTTCATGAATCTTGGGATTTTCATCCCTACAACAACAATAATACGACGCAAACTACCCAGAATATATATTAGAATGAGAGAAAATAAATTGTAGTCACCACCCCAAATCATGGGATACTCACGCATGTAGTTCAAAGTCGTCAGGACATAAGGAACAAAATGCATAAAATATTGTTCAGGCAAGCTTCTCTGACAAATAGTCTAACATGAGACTATTCTCCTGAACGTTTTAAAGCTGCACTGGTTCAATAATTCTTTTTTATAAAAAAAAATGTTATTCTTACTGATAAATGCAAATGTATATGAATGTTTCCATATTTTATTGTAAAGATTCATATATATTAACGACTTAATAGAATAAATGCATATATATTGACTCTATAAATTATCTCTAGGATTATCAGACTATGTGCGCACACCCACAAAGAAAATCTCACAAAACGCGTGCAGACAAGGCCTTATTAAAAGTACGATTTTTTACTTGCATTACATGGTTACGTCATTAAGGTGGACCAATTCCCAAAATCAGGTGCATATTTATAATAACTGTTTATCATGGCGTATTTTATATCGACTCTGTTATAGAACGTAATATATGAAAAGGTAGATATTTTTGTGAAATTCCAATAAAAATATACAAAAGTAGATCTGTAGTTAGTTTAAGAGTAAGGATTTCGTTCATAGTACCGAACGTGATATCAATAATTATTATTTTAATAGGAAACTGTATAGCAAAATATTCTTCAGATACTAATGATTAAATTTCATAAATGCAAGAGATATGAAAACTGCCGCGAGAGTTTAGAATAGAAGTCAGCAACTTCCAATAGAAATGTCCACATAAAAAAAATAAAATAAAATGTTAAATTAATCAAATTTCGGAGATCTTCGTAAGCAACTAGGCTCTGTAATATATAAAATAGCGCATGAACAGATATGAACAGCAACGAAATCACGATCAAATTGAGATATGTATATTTACTAGCAAGGGGAAGTATTGCTTGTTAATTAAAACCCCAGAATTCATAGACAACGTCATGACGATATTCCTTTTTTATCTTAAACTAGAATAATAAATCGCTTCAACTGTGGGGGGGGGGGTGGGGGGGGGGGGGGGTGGGGGGGGGGGGGGGTGGGGGGGGGGGGGGGTGGGGGGGGGGGGGGGTGGGGGGGGGGGGGGGTGGGGGGGGGGGGGGGTGGGGGGGGGGGGGGGTGGGGGGGGGGGGGGGTGGGGGGGGGGGGGGGTGGGGGGGGGGGGGGGTGGGGGGGGGGGGGGGTGGGGGGGGGGGGGGGTGGGGGGGGGGGGGGGTGGGGGGGGGGGGGGGTGGGGGGGGGGGGGGGTGGGGGGGGGGGGGGGTGGGGGGGGGGGGGGGTGGGGGGGGGGGGGGGTGGGGGGGGGGGGGGGTGGGGGGGGGGGGGGGTGGGGGGGGGGGGGGGTGGGGGGGGGGGGGGGTGGGGGGGGGGGGGGGTGGGGGGGGGGGGGGGTGGGGGGGGGGGGGGGTGGGGGGGGGGGGGGGTGGGGGGGGGGGGGGGTGGGGGGGGGGGGGGGTGGGGGGGGGGGGGGGTGGGGGGGGGGGGGGGTGGGGGGGGAATTTTTTCCTTGGGGTTGCTGCAGTGTCGCAGTGTTTATGTACGAGCCGCCACTGACGGTGGAGAACCTAGAACTGAGCTTCGTATCAGCTGCGAATATTCTGTCATTTTGCTGTCAGCAAGGAAACTTGCTGATCACACTTCGTGTTTTCGCTATTCTTCTCAACGTAGAATTGGATTTTCATTTTCTTCAGAGTTGTATTTAGTCCCAACTCTTCTACTAATCGCGTACATCTATTCTCAACAGAATCCTTCTAAAATATTTTTCGATTTACAAATGATTTTTATATCTATACCTGTGTAATGTTATGTTCTCTTCCCATCCCTGTTAGTATATGAATGTCCACCTCTTGATAAAATTGGAAGACGTGTGTCCTTTGATTGGATCAGTGGAATTAATCGAGCCAAGCCAATTAAACAACATTTTCTCTTTTTATATTCGAACTTATAGATTAATGTTGGATTATTGCTTTATTCTGTTCTTTCATATGCGGACCTTCTTCCAACGACTGCGAATCGTATCTACCTTTTTTTTTATTTATTTTAATAACAGGATGCTACATCCCTAATTCTTGTTATCATATATTTAGTCTTAGACGCTGGTTGTAATTCATGCTGACAGTCTAAAAACATGAAGACATCACACAGGAATGAATTAAACAGTTTAGTAACTTCAATATTTCGTTTCTGTTACAAAGACATCTTCAGAAATGTAGTATAAAACCTGCACAAGCAACACAAAAAATTCCTATTAAAAGGCGAGTCTAAGATTTAGTTTCCCATATTTCGAAGAGATTCATACAGACATATTTATTTTTATTTAAGCTGTGTTTTAAGACCAACTGAAGACTGTATAAAATAATCTTCATATTTACACTTACTGTGATGAAGCGTGTTTTTTTTTTTTTTTTTTTTTTTTTGATTCTGTGGTGCACAAAGGTATATTATACCTGACTGTCCATAAGTTTTTGTTCGTCAAGTTATAAGGGTAACCGAATAAATAGAAGCGTTTCTCAGCAGAAGAGTATGACAGACAACTATCGCTATCTGGTGGCCCTAAATCTCATGTAAAATAAATTTTGTAATAGGACAGTCGATTTCCAGACTGTTCTAAAATCAGACTGGTTCAACTTAGTTAATCGCCCTCTAGTAAAGCCACTTTACATTCTTCTCTTTCTCAAAAAATAAAAAATAAAAAAATAAAAATAAATAAAAAAAAGAGTTCAGTTTAATTAATAGGGAGATTAAGTACTCTGATTCTAGACTAGTCTGAAGATCGACATTTTATCCTATTTCAAAATCTCATTTAGTATTAGATTTCGTTATTTCCAGTATACCTTGATAAGTTCGAATTATGAATTACACTGGCAATGCATATACTTGTCAGAGACTTGTCTAAAATCTGGAAGGATGGATCTACCTCCACAGGAACAAGCTAAGAATTCTGGATGCAGCTGTTTTTCAATAGGACAGTTTTTCAATAGGGTAGGATGTAAAACTCGGAACGTGAAGACGTCCGATAGGAAAAGGAAAGCTGCTTTTGAGATATGATGGTACAGGATCTCATATACCGAAAGCAGACAAATAGAAAGGAACTGTAGAACTTTAACAGACAATTTCCCATACTTTAGGAATAGTAAGAACATCGTTGCGGTTTAAATTTAGTCTTTGTAGTAGGGCTTCATCACTTTCTTTATATAAACGTTCATATTTATATAAAGATCTGTGTAAAAGTTTCGACTTCTCCCAATGGATCCTGTGGTTTGGATGTTACCTGGCGTTTATGAGATCCCATGCTCCTGCAAATTGTCTTACTTTGGTCAGACAGGTAGGTCTGTTCAGAAACGCATCTCGGAACATTAAGACCACATTCGTCTTTTCAAACCACATAAAAATGTGGTCTCTCCCAACACGGAGTTGGAAATCCAAACCATAAGATCCATCGGGAGAAGTCGAAACTTTTACACAGATCTTTATATAAATATGAACGTTTATATAAAGAAAGTGATGAAGCCCTACTACACAGACCAAATTTAACTGCAACGATGTTCTTACTATTCCTAAAGTATGGGAAATTGTCATACAAAATTGTGTAAAATAATCTTTATATATATATATATATATTTTTTTTTTTTAAATTTTTAATTAAAAAAATTTTTTTTTCAGTTATATTTAATTTACTTCTATAACACGTTACTGCACGCATACTGAGATTCCATTGTAATCATGCGCCCTAACTGTATGTTATTCATAGTATTGTTTGAATTACTGTACTGATGATGTCCCAAGATACTTGGAATGAAATATTTAAGAATTAAATGGTCATTACTGTGGTTATTACGTGTGTTTTTAGTAAGAAAGTCAGTGTTTTAATATTAGATTATTAGTGTTTTATGTTTTTGGACAAATGGCAATGAATAATGAACCTTAAGTAATTTAAGGCCAGAGAGATTTTGCATCAGATATAAAATACATTGCTCTCGATATGAAATTTATTTCTAATAATGCAGGAAACCCTTTACAGGAGAGACCGAGTGGAAGAGAGTCCAGAAGAGATTCGTTAAGGCAGTGACAGATCCCTGTGGTGTTGGAATGGATATGAAGACAAATTGAAGGAATGCAGTTTACGGGGGTTAAAATTGATAAGAACAGGAAAAGGGGTCTGATTGAGAAGTATAAGTTGGTGAGGGAATGTTATGAGATTAATGTGAAGGAGATTAGAGTATAGGTAGACCTGGGTAGTATAAGAAGTCATCCATGAAAGTTGTACAATGAGAGTGTGAGCAAGGAATGGGGAGCAGATTCTTGTATGCAGAGTGGAATGCATTGCTTTGAGAGTGGCGATTGCAGACACTGTATTGGTTTAAGGCATTTTGCGTGAGTGAGTGGACCTCCCAAAATGAGTCTTTTGACTCCATGTAGATGTAATGTATAATAATAATAAGAAATCAAAGAAATGATTTTTGAAATATTTATAGGGAATCTATTTTTCCTCGATTACGCATGCCTTGATTAACATGGTAATTAACAAAGGCGTAAGTAATGTCTTTGTTAATTGCTACGCTAATTAAATAAATATCAACGGATATTGATTTAATGAACATAATGATTTAAAGAGGACGCCTCTTTACAATGACTAAAAGGATGTCAATCAATATACCAAATCTTGACGGTGTAACCGACACTTATGGGACAATTGAGCAAGTGGTCACAAGAAAAGCAAGCAGCATCCTGATATTCAAAACTTTGATACCACTGAATACGGTTGGTGTGATATTATGCTTGAAAATTGTTACGATGCTAGCGTTGTTGGCGTTTGTTCAGATTAAGAAGACTTTCAATCAGTTCAGATACTTCATTGCGGAACTTCAGTTTTTATGACACTGTGTGGTGGATATTCGGCTCATAGAAGACTGTATTTCATATTCATAAGATATGCCAAAAGTAAGTAATTACTGTATTCGAAATGCCGAGTTAAGAAACATTCGTTTCGTTTAACTTTTAGGTTGAGAAAGCGCTCACAGATAGTAATCATAATGTTTTGCACAATATGTGTTATAACGGAATTAAGAGTGAAAAGAAAACATGGTTTTAAATCTCTTGAATTATAAGGGCATAAAGAAAAATGTAGGGGATTAACTGGATAAATACATCTTAAGAATTTTTAATGATAAATGGAAATGGATACTGATAATCTGTTTATTCCGATTATATAGTTTACCCCTACATTTAAATAAAGAAAAAAGTTTTTAAGAAAGTTCTGCTTTCAAATGCAATAATTATTACTGAATAATTATTGGAATAAGAGAATAATTATAGGTCAGAGTAAGATGCTGACTCTACAAAAATCTCGATCTTTAGAAAATCAACGCATACGGATAGATACCTGCATGTGTCCTCACACCGCTATCTAGCACAGAAGTTGGGTATCATCTCCACTCTAGTGCATTGTGCCAGGTCTGTATTGTCAGATGAGGAAGAACTAAAAAATGAATTACGACATCTAGAAAGAACCTTCGCAAATAATGGCTACTCTTCAAAAACTATTAATAAACAACTATATCGCCATCATCAAAACAACGTAGAAACACAGGAGAACCCAAAGGTTGTATCTTTTTACCATATATCAGTTCGCTCTCCCAGAATCTAAAAAGAATTTTGAAAAAAAATTAACATAAAAACGTGCTTTTCTACTCTTCCTAAACTCAGATCAATTCTAAGCAAACCCAAACAGGCTTACAACTATCTTCAGTTTCCAGGGGTGTATAAAATCACATGTGACTGCAGGAAGCCAAATTACGGCCAAACTGAGAAGTCCATCCTCCTACGTCTCGAGGAACATTGCTTACAACAGAACCAGAGCAAGCGCCCTCTTAAGCCATGTCCTGTTCTCAGTGAACACAAATAGTGAAGGCCACTAACATGAGATAAACTGGACAACTTCAAACCTTCATATATGCCACGACGAGGTAGAAAGCCGCATAGTCCAGTCTAAGGAAATTGTCCTGGACTCTCATCACATAAATAGTAACCTTAGTTACAATTTACCGGACTCATTTAGTTCTGCTATCAGATATTGGCGCACTCGTGAAGTCACACGCCCGCAGATGCCTAACAATAGAACTTTAGCCGGGACTGTAGCTACAGTTCAAACTTTTTAACTGAAGTTTATAGTCGATTTTGTAGTGGTACAATGTTTCTTTGTAGTGTTTTTTTTTTTTTAATTTTGCTTTCAATGTTCTTACGCCTGAAGAAGTCGACTTTCCGACGAAACATATTGTGTGTTAATTAAATAAATTAATCGTTTGTCTAATTCTCGGATTTCAGTAGGTATAAAAAAATATGAACATATATATATATATATATATATATATATATAAATCGATGTACAATAGAATAACGTAGGTATGTTGCTGTATCAGCTAGTGTATAATCGGTAAAGCTATCACGAAATTCGTAAAGAATAATCGATTCTCTCTATCTCGAAAGGAACACGTCTTGTTGGGAGCTCATAGTATATACAGTTGTGCTGTTTACAGTAACAGCCGAAGCAATCAAGGCCTGCGTATTGTTTGTCCTTCTAGCCTAATTTGCAGGACGGAATGTCCTAATATTTTGCGTACGAGACCAGTTAAATGACCTTCTATTAAAGCCACTTGTAAAGGTTCTTCGCATCCTAGACAGGATTCGAACTCTGTTCTTTCTAAATAAAAGAAGCCGTCATTACTAACTGAGCTGCGGAGGCTATCAAAGAATGCAATAACACTTTCCAAGATGACAGGATGTGCTCTAGCACATATTGTAATTCCACGCCAAAGTTCTCCAAGATATTTTGCTTCGCCTAAGGTCATTGTATAAAGTAGCTGCTACCGCTATGGTGTGCTTGCAGCATGTTGGTTAAACATTACAGCAGTGGGAAAAGGTGAACTGGTCTTATGAGTCACACTCGGCCCTTCTGAACCACGCAAATGGGTGGCAAAACAACATGAATCCGTGATCATTTCTTTGCACACAGTCTCAACAGACCAATCTATTGGGCATACTGGGCGTGTTTTATTGGTCAGAATCAATACCTGAATTTTGCAGTGACCAACGTGTGACTAGTGTAATCGACAGCATACGTGAGACTGTATGCACATTGACAAGTTACACCTGTTCCTAAATGGAAACGAAGTCTTCCAGGCCTATAAAACACCATACCACAGAGGCCAACACTATAAGAAATCGGTTCAAGAAACACACACGAGGATATCACTATCTTGAGTAGTTGTTAAACTCCGACTTTAATACAATCCAACGTTTGTGGAAAATCTTATTAGTAGAATTTTTAAGTGTGGACAGGCATCATCATTACAAAAAATGACCAATAAACTTAAAAAAAAAAGAAAGAAAACCTACATAACAGCTTTACAATGGTAAGAAATTGTCAATAAATTCCTAGAGTTAAAAAAAAAAGAAGAAAAGAGGCCTGTGTAGCTCAGTGGAAGTGGCGCTTGCATCCTCTGCGCTTGGTCGCTTGAAGTCAGACTTAAGTTTAAGTCTAGTCGCCGACTGGAGGAACTTTTTCTAAGCCGATTCCCGAGTTAGTCGATCTCTGACACGGGCAAGCGGGTTTTTCATCCCCTAAACTCAAGAAAATCGACCGTAGTACCCACATTATTTCGGACAGTAACCTATCTTGTTAGGGTTAGGTACCAAGAGATGGCAGCACTTGTTTGCCAGCCTCTTCATTGGAGGCTTCCAGCCATCTCTGATTGGCTACCAGTGGGGATTGAACTGCCCACTCAGTCTCCAAAAGCTAGATAGGGTTAAAAGGCGTCGCCTACTGCCTATAAGGGAATAAAAGGCGTTAGCTGGTTTTTTTTTCTTTTTAAAAGAAAAGACATAAAATAACCTGAAAAAGGTTGACATGTCAAAGCACTATTTTGTAAAGGAGATAAATGTAGGCCTGACCTGTTTGTTAGCAATGTAACTATCCTTTCTTTATAAAGCTGTTCCTTAAGGAATCTACTCCTATGTATTTTTTCAAAGGGTCTGTAGTAAAGATGGCATATCACACAAGGCTAGATGATTAAGTAACACTACTTGGAAAGAAGTCAACAGACTCCATGTGAGCAAGGTGCATCGTACTGTGTAATGCATCACATGTTTGTAGCCTGTATAAACAATAGAGCTGTGTAGCTCAGTGGAAGTGACATCCTCTGCATTAGGCTACCCAGAGAACTTTTTCTAAGTCTTTCTTCGACCAATTCCCGAGTTAGTTGATCTCTGGCATGGACAAGAGAGTTTTGTCTCCCAGAAACTTGGGTTTTTCGTCCCATAAACTCAAATAAATTGACCGTAGAACCCACATTATTTCAAACAGTAACATATCCCGTTAGGATTAGGGACCATGATATAGCAGCACTCGTTTGTCAGTCTCTTCATCGGTTGCTGCTTATAATTAGTCATAGTCTTTGGAAAGCTATCTCTAATTGCTACCAGTGGAAATTGAACTGCCCCACTTAGTATCCAAAAATTAGATAGGACTAAAACAGCCTCGCCTATTCTGTATAATGGAATAAAAGGCGTTAGTTGATTTGATAAATTAGAATATGAAGCTCCCAAGCTAGTGCAATCATGTCTGGGTGAAATGGATGTGAGAACAGATGGAGTTTGAAAGAGGAATATTGATAGGATATTCCAGGTCTATCTGCTCAGCAAATTATTCACAAATTGGACTACCCCAGGTCAACAATCAGTGATACCATACTGAAACAGAAGCACAGGAAGCAAGGTTGTTCATTGCAAGTGAACCCGCAATGAATGACCCATCAGACTAGACGAGCGTGACTATAAGCTGCTACGAAGTAAAAACATAATGAGCTAATGCCTTTTATTCCCTTGAGGGTAGGTGACGCCTTTAATCCTATCTACCCTATTTTGGAGACTGAGTGGGCAGTTCAATCTTCACCAGTAGCCAATCAGAGATAGCTGGCCCATGTCTATCACTAATTATAGGCACACCGAAGAAGAGACGAGCATACAAGTACTGCCATCTCTTGGTACCTAACCCTAAGGATATGTTACTCTCTGAAATAATTTGGTACTACAGTCGATTTTCTTGAGTTTATGGGATGAAAAACCTGAGTTTTCGGAAGAAAAACCCGCTTACTCCTGCCGGAGATCGACTAACTCGAGAACCGGTCAAAGAAGAAGTTCCTCCAGTCAGCGAATTTATAAAGTCTATCGTCATGGTAAAGCACAGAGGATGTGAGCCACTTCCGATGAGCTACACAGGCCTCTGCTACAAAGTATATGTAAAAACTCAGGCATTTGTCAGCCAAATGCAGAGTTCTGGGTGTCGACCGGAACACGAATCTGCACAAAAACATTCAGAACCAAAGGTCAGAACATGGGTTTCCATGGTAGGACTGCAATGTGCAAGCCCAATATTACCCGAAGCAACATACAGCTTCATCTTCGATGGTGCACAGTGGGACGTCGAAGATTGGAAAGCTAGTTATGGAACAATGAATCACACTATACCATCAACCGAGCAGATCGGGGAGGGGAGGGGGGCAGGGTCCCAGTGAATGTCCTCTTACCACTGTGCATAACACCAACTATGAAATTCAGAGATGGGGGTGTGATGGTATGTTCCTGTTTTGGCCTCAGCCCTCTGTGGTTCCACAAACACTGAACTCTGAAAATTATCTGAATATTCTGGACAATGTTGTTGTTTCTTACTTTGTGACATTTATATGGAACTGACTATTGTCTCTTTCAGAAGATAATGCACTGCATAAGGTTGCTGCTGTAACTGAGAACACGAAAGTCACTACACTTGACAGGGCTCCACCCTCAACTCTACTGAACATCTGTGGGATGAACCGGAGCATCAAGTGACAAGGGACGTCCTCCCCACAACAAGCCATGACCTCATATGCCTATAGAAAGAATGGTCCAAAATTTTCATTGTTCACTATCGTACGCTTGTGGAAAGTATGTCCCGAAGTGTTGCTACTGTAATCGCAGCAAAAGAAGGTCCTACATCTTATTAAGATGCGCCCGATGGCTGTTTGTCACTTACATTATGGCGTCCGTTGACTTCTTTCCAAGCAGTGTATACGATACTTGATTTAAGTTATATGTTCTTCGAGACAAACAAAACAAACCAGATTTAACCGCAGAGGGATCTGCATCTGAGTTGTATGGCATTTAAAGAAATGTGTACATGAGAATGTTGAAGAGAAGATAAGAGGCTATGAAATAGACTGGATGAGTTAACAATAAAAAAAAGACAGAATAAATACAGAGAAGATATAGAGATGATTATGCAGTAAGACCCCTCGGGATAGAGTACAATGATATTAAGATTAAGAGTCAATATCAAGGAGATATACGACTGCCAGGAGAAAGGACATGTAAAATGACACTAGAGGAAGTGATGTGGGCTGTTCAAGCATCAAAGAATGGAATTGTGGCAGGTCATGTGGAGTAGTGATGTGGTAGTAAAGCATTACAGGTCCTGAAAATGAAATTCAACTAAGTTATTGCAACTGAGGATGTCCCTTATGGGAGGAATCTGTCATACATCATCTGTCTATAGGGTAAGAAAGATCGTAAGATTTATGAAGGAATATGTGTCGTGTTCAGTTAGTAGGATAATTAGTTGAATCATGAGGCACAGAACTGAATTCAAGATATCCTTAACATGTCAGAAGAGTCTGGTTTTACAACCAGAGGTATTGCATGGATAATGTATTTTCCTTATGACAAATATCCTAAAAAATGGCTGCTAAGAGTAAAGTACTCCAGTTGATGTTTGTAGTTGTTAAGAAAGCTTACGATACATTCCCAAGGAAGACGACGTGGCAGATATTGATGAAAAAAACAGTAAAGATGGTGCTGAGAATTTGCTGTAGGAGGAATCTAAGCTGCCATAAAAAATTGGGGAAAACTTTTAGAGGAATTTAATACTAGAAAAGGGGTTCAAGCAGGAGTGATGTATATCACCAATGTTGTTTACAACATGCTTAGATGCAGTCAGTCTGGAACAGGAGAACTGGAACAGGTAATGACGTACAATGGTGTACCCACAGGAGAACATCTTACATTTTCTCCTTCTTGCTGATGATCAGGTAGTCCTTGCATAGGACAAGGATATGGAATACTAAATGAGTAAATTATTGGATACACAAACTTGAGAGACTAAAAAGTCAGTCTGTTAAAAACCAAGTACCTATTAGTTGAAGGCAATTACACAACAGATCTTAAGTCAGAGGTGAGAAACATTAAATCAACAGATAATGCCTTCAAGCATCATGGCTTCATAATACCATGTTTACTTGAATATAATTCGCACTTGCGTATAACTCACACCATTGATTTTACTTTACAAAAAAAGAAATTAAAAAGTTTCATAATATACCTTGCACATGAAAAAAAGTTTAAACACATTCCTGTCGGGGTGATAGTAACTCGCTCCCTGCAGTAAATAGCACGGCCTCTTCAATAGCCACTATGCTGCAGATACAAAAAAAAAAGAGTATTGTATGCCCACACTTCAGAGAACTGACCTTAGCAATGTGCCAAGAATAGTCAATTCATGCTGGGGGTGGGTGGAAATAAAGGATGTATGAATTGGTCACCAACATGTGAAATCACGTGCTTTATACGTAAATTTTCCAACTGTTGTACAAGCAAAATAGTTATCACTTTAAGAACTAGAATTTTCATAAAAGAAAAGTTAATTTTCCAACGTATAATAATAAACACTCATCCCATGAAACGCACTGATTTCTCTAATATCGGAATGGATTCTCCTCCTCCTCCTCCTCCTAACATGCGCAGAAGTGTCGAAGGATCTCACAGCTATGGACATGCTGATGGAATTGCTTTTTCCCACAGTGAACACCTTCCACAGCAATGGATTGAACAATTTGTTCAAATATCGGCCTGCCTCTGGAATAGTAGCCACTCAGATATCACACCATGCAATTTCCTTCAAATTAGCCTGTTATCTATCTTCAGTATTTCAGATCTTAGTCTTCCTCTGGTTTTTATTTTCCAGCCATCAAGCAGCTATTTTGCTAACCTTTCCTCTCCTGTTCTGCGACCATAACACCTGTTCTTCTTGCTCTAATATTTCAATTTTTAAAATATTAGAAAGGGACATGACTATTCTGATTTTTCCCTTCCTAATTTTTCTCAGAACTCACATCTGTAGTCATTCTTTCATCCACTATTTCTAACCCAGGTATCACAAGATCCTTTGAATACATTCTTGTATATAGCTATTTAGTGTTTTGACCAGGGACGTCACCAGATAAGATTGTGCCCTGAGGCAAACAATCAAATATCATCCCTGATGGATTATAAGACCAAAATATAAGAAAATCTCCAACTGCTGTTTTGTTTTTATTAAAAGAGAATCATTAACGCAAAATGATTACATAATAATATTAATTAAATGTTAGCTCTACGAGAATATTGCACAATAAAACTGTTTATAAGCTCTTCTAATTTTAAATTATAAGCTATGTCCACCTCTATCAATATAGTTGCTAGACCAACCAATCTTTCTTGGTCATTGCTGTTTGCAAATAATTTTTAATCAGTTTAAGCTTGGAAAAACTTCTTTCCACACTTGCTACAGTAACAGGAGTTGTTAGCGTAGCGACGGTGCCACGGCGTGAGGCACGCTGCCTCTATGCTATACCCTGTCGATGATACTGGTTTTGACCAATTTCTCTCTTATTCCACAAAAGGTTATTCAAATGATACCAAACTCTACCAGCTTTGCTTATTCTTGTTTGTCTATTTCCATTAATGTGTAATTAATTTGACATCTTCAATAAAAATTGGCCTAGATAGCTGAAATGCATTACTTGTTCTCCATTCAGGATGCAGCTGATGTTTTCAATGTTTCTGCTTATTTTCATAGAATTTTTTTTTTTTTTTTTTTTTTTTTTTTTTTACTGCTGATTTTTATGCCAAATTTTTATAAAAGTTCATGGTTTATTATTTCAATCACAGAATCCTGCAGATTTGTGCTAGATTTATTTAATTATGAGTAGAACATCATTTGCATAGAGTAAAGATAGTGTTAATTAAGTTAACACCTAGAATTTTGATATCAGGTTTAATGCTATTCTTTATAATGTAATCCATATAGAAAATGAATAAAAGTGGAGATAGTATATCCCTGGTCTTACATTTGATTTTACATCAACCCATCTTCCTGTATTTCCATTAATTATAACTGCTTGACTTACAAACTTAGTACAGACTCTGTATAATATCCTGTTTATGCCATATAACTATAGCATTTGGAAAATTCTCCTTGCACCATGTCATATAGGACTGCACATAGGATTACTTGGTTATTAAGGAACACACACTGACATCTAGAGATAAAGAGATTACTGTTCCCCTTTATAAAGCATTGATACTTCCACATTTGGATTACTGTGCTCAGGTCTGGTCACCTGGATTCCTTGGAGATGAGGAGGTTGTGGAAAGGGTTCAGAGGAGAGTGACTAAGTTGGCGAGTGATGTAAAAAATGCTCCCTTCATTGATAGATTGAGAGCTTGTGGATTGCAGAGGTTGGTCGATAGGTGAAGGAGAGGGGGATATGATAGAAACATTTAAATTACTAAAAGGTTTTAATAAGGTTGATGAAGGTGAAATGTGTCAGTTGGGTGAAAGTGATTGAAGAACAAGAGGTCATCCCTGGAAATTAAGGAAACTTGTGGTTGACAAGAGTGTGAGAACGTGGTTTTTCGCCTGGAGGGTGGTGAATGAGTGGAATGCCTTGCCAGACTCAGTTGAGTTCTTCGTCTGTAAATTAATTCAAGAACAGATATGACAGATATTGTTTTGATAGTTTGGGTCTACTGACTCCATGGAGATGCCTGTAATAATAATAATATGTTTTTCCAGATCTATAAAACATAAATGTAGATTCTTGTTATATTCCCATAATTTCTCAACCATTTGTTGTAATGTAATCTGATTCTGAAAACCTTGCTTGTTTCTTTTCCACATTTTTTTTTCTTAGCCTCTTCAGGTGCATAACTCTCACCTAGAACACTCAGTAGGGAAATTTGTAATTCTCACAATCAATTTTATCCCCCCCCCCACCCCTTTTTTGTTGGGTGACAAGAGTACTTAACTTCAATCATCCAGAATTCAACCTCATAACCAAGTTTTTTTCTGAATTATGCAGTACAGCAACTATAAAACTTTTGGCATCCATTTTTGAGCATTTCTGCTTGAATAGTGTCTACTCTCCACATTTCTGGTTTTAATGGGTTTTTCCAATCTCAAATACTGAGTGATTGATCACTTCTTGTTTCACTTTCACTGAGAATGGATTGTTTTCAATCTGTATAATTTGGACTGAAATAATAGTTCATTCTGAGTGTACTTGAAATAAGCATTAAAACATGGCAAAATGTACAATAACCAGTTAACCTTTAAAGTTGCATTCTGTTGTAGCTATATGTTTTACACTTGATCTATAATATCACTAGTGCCATTAAGTTGTAAGGTTTAAGATACTGCTACTGGAGGCCAGAGTAACTATAGATTAGTAGAGGGTATGCTGTTTGTTAATTTGTGTCAAACCCTTGGATTGTCTAATAAAGTTTATTAGAGTAAGTGAAAAGTTCTTGGTACTCTTCATACAAAAAAAAGTGAAGGAAAATTTAAAGTTAAAACAGCTCTCAGGCCAGTACAAGCTCTAATCAAAAGCACTAATAAAAGACAAATATATGAACTCCTGAATAAAGTTTGTAAGATTGTAAGAATTTGTGCCAAAGGATTGTAATTTTGTAAGCTCCACATCACTTCTGCAACTTAAGTTTTAAACATTATTTGCCAAATTTTAAACACTTATGTATAAAATAATAACAGATATTTGTTATGATAATACATCTCACAAATATTTATTCTAGTTTTTATCAAAGTGACTTCACTGGGCAAATTCCTCATGCTACCATAATTTATCCCTTATTAACACAAATTAAATATTTGTAGTACGGTGTATGGAATACAAAGAACAATTTTAAATATTTCATTTATGGCACGTAGAATGCTTAATATCAGCAGATTTTTCTACATCTGAAGAAATATCTCTTCTATATTAGTGAGTACTTTTATATCTAAAGCAATTTACATTTGCACTTTATTCTTTATCTCATGAATTCATTCTGGATAAAACTACACGGAACAGTTTACTATATAAAGCCTTCCTTTCATTTTTTATGTCAAAAATATAGGAAATAAACTAAATTTTCTTTCATGAACATCAACAAAGTGATAGCTACTTCAATAAATAGTCCTTTCATAGTACAGTAAGTGCTGTTCCTTGATAGCAATATATATAACAGTATATGTCACTTGATGTTTTTGAAACTGATAGATCTAAACTGATATAAAAATTAATTGGCTGCCACACACCACATTTTTATAGCTGAAAATTCTTTTGTTTTATTTTATGCACATGGCCTACACAAATTTCTTTCTAGGTAAGCCATCCATTAAGGAGTAAGTACAATAAACATTCAATAATACATATATCTTTAGAGGATGGTGGTGTTTTCTCATAATACAAGCAAAAATATACAATCATACTAAATATTGGACATGACAATTTCCTAGCAACAATAACTATATCATAACAGTCATAGAACTGCAATTGAAATTGTTGCCCACATATATTTATAAAAAAATAAAATTAAATAAAATTAATAAATTAATGCCAAATATATATATATATATTATAGACACTATCAGCAACCCAACCGGCCATGACGTCTATAGACGTCCAGCAAAATCTGGATACGATTCTGTAACACCTATTGAATAACATAGATAAGAAATGCAATTTGATCTCACTATCTCATCCATCATGGCCGGTAGAGAGGTTAATACATTTTCAAAGGAATGTAAAAAAAAAAAAAAATTATAATAATAAAGCTCATTTTTACACCACACTAAGACATCAAAACAGTTTTGAGTATTTAAAGTGATATTTCACTGGTCACTAATTGATAAGTACACTAGTTGAACTTGTACAAAAAAAAATAAAATAAATAAAAATTTTAATAAAGAAAAATAATGAACACTAATTATTTAGAAAAAAATATTGACATTCAAAACAAATAAGCACCAATAGCTTACTTGAATGTATTAAAAACAGAGTAAAAAAACACTCCTCAGCTCATGATATAGGAATATATTATTCAGTCAAATTACAGTACTGAACATGAAACTAACGAATATTCATATTTTATGCACAAAAAACTAATCGATCTAGTTTGTAATTCAAATTCTAGCTGCTTAAATACAACTGCTAACCTAATAGCACTGTATTTTTTAAAAAAAAAAACAAATATTTTTTAAACAGAACCAAAATTTTGACACCCGAACGGTTTGTTTGTACAAACACTTAATACATATAAAAACAAGATTATAAAAAACAGCAAATAGTTATAATTGCTTACACAACAAAGGAACAGATTTTATCTACATAGTATCTAAATATTTACTATACATTTGTGTATGACAAATATTTTCGCTACTCTGGTGAACTAATACTTGGACCCCCAGATTTAATGCACTAAAGATTTAAAAATTATTTTCAGAATAGCATTAGTAACAGCAATAAAAGAAAAATAATAATGATCACTTCCGTAGGTTAGTGTTAAAGGTAAACATGGAAAGAATTATTATCTTTCTTCATTGTGATCAGTCTTCATTATAGCAAAATTTTGGAACAATAACTGGAAATAATGTTGGAAAAATAACTTTATTTCAGATAAAATAAAATAACTGACATTTTGATCTTCATATCAAAGTCATCATCAGAAGTACTCATTTATTTATATATATTAAAAAAGAGACACAAGCTACATTGCAATTTGCTATAATATGCCACAGCACTGTTCTCTTGGACTACAGGTTGATCTTCATGTGATCAAAGGTAAGGGGAAAAAAATTCAAAAATTAAGTATACAAAAAAAAATAAAATAAGATAAAATAAATAAATATAAAACGGAATAAATCATGTAGTTATTTATTTTACTTCTTTTGTGTATAGTTAATTAATTTTTTTATTTGTCCTCATTTTTTACTTAGCCTGACCTTTCACAAGGTCAGGCTTGGTCAATGCCCAACCAAGGAAGCAGCCTACTATAGTGAATCACAATGTAGCTTGTCTCTATCTCTCTCTGTGTATTCCTGATAATGCCATCCATATGAGGGTGAAGATGAGTAATTATTTGATTTTATTTACAATTAAAGTTACTACTCCAACATGGTAGATGCTCTAATTTTGCCATAATGAATGGCAGTGGCGCACGCAGGATTTAATCTTGGAGGGGGCCGAGCGCTCAGGATTTAACCTTTTTTTTTTTGGGGGGGGGGGGGGCGAGTTGAGTAGACATTTTGCGAATACACACTACACATCGCATACGACCTATAACTGAGCATTTGTAGTGATCGCTAATTCATAAGTAGCACACAACATAAATAAAAAAAAATCAATTTTAATTAGGGAAAGATTTTTGGAAATTTTTCTAGTGTTTTTTCCTTTTCTTTGGGGGGTGCCCGGGCCCCTTGGCCCCCCCTATGGGTGCGCCACTGATGAATGGAAAGAGCAAGGCTCTTGCATCTACTCTACTTGAAACAATAGGCAAACTGAAAAGGAGAGAGGGTACAGAAAGGGGAATCATCAAGGTTATGATTCTTATTACCAAATATCAACAGAAAACTCATTAAAAATAAAATCAGTTGACAGTGCAATTTTGATCTGTGGTGATAAAAAATTATCCATCTTCATTCATTCCTTACCAGAAATTTTAGTAATGTTAAGATCTGCCTGAAATCTTAAAGTAACTTACAGAAATGTATACTGTGGGTGATATGATATGACATCATATGATACTAGAATCTGAGAAATAATGCTTATGAAATCCACTAAACATAAATTACTCAGTTTAGCATACACTTGGCCGAATAGCAATAGCATGTGACTGGTTGCATAGACAGCATACCTGTTCTCCAACCAATCGGCTATGAGTTAAAATTCAACTGTGGCATGGATGTTTGTGAAAGTCTTTAGGTTGGATGTGTTTCATAATTTGGAATTAAACCACCTCTGTTTATTAAATATTCAAAATGGCTTAAAAACATACAAAGTATGATCTGTAGAACAGAGCTTCTGGATTATCTAAATCTTAGCCCATCCATAGTGTTGATATATTATAGGCTTACAGTCTTTCAAGGGGTAGAATTTACATTAAAAACATACTTTTATTGGAAATTTATTGTAAGGGAAAATTTTCATGAAAGGAATGAATGAGCATTAGAGTTGCGATGGTTGTGAGCATATACCACTTCAAAGATAAAAAAAAAAAAAGATCTTGAAAGGGATTTGAAGAAATTGACAACAGGCAAAGGATAACAATGTGGTTGGGAAAGTAGTTAGTGTGTTGTCTAGCTATGGCAGTAGCAAGATGAGGAAGCGAGCAGATGCATGGAGTGATTTTCAGGGATGCTGGAATGGCTTAAGAGAGGGTTTTGGTGTTGGGCATTTGAAGCAGTTGCTAAGTGTGAGAGAAAGTGTGCAGATGACAGACAATCTGGATATGAATATGGAAGAAGAGTGAGAAACTAAGAAGCATAAAAGAGTTAAAAAAAAAAGAAGACAGAGATGCAAGGATAAGAGCTCAACTATGACAGGACAAAGTAAAATATATGCATCGGCGATTGAGTAAGCAAAAAAAAAAAAAAAAAAAGCAGAGAAACAATGGTGACCAGAGTGAAATGAAGTGTGCCACTGAGTACAGTAACTAGTGCAAGGGGGGAGAGAGAGAGGGTGGTGGATAAGATGGCCTCAAATAGTGTTTGTGGGGGAGGGGTCAATCATAGCTAGGAAATTAAGTAGTTACAGTGATGCTGGCGAGTTCACAGCCTTGCATGCATCAATGTTTTCCTTTCTTTCTTTTATAACTTGTCGTTCATGCTCCTTAGTTTCTCCCCATTTCATATGAACCTACATCATCTGTCATCTAGATCTATAAGAAAACAACAACACATGCAGTTGCTCACAAAACTTCAAAAGGATTAATATATCTTATTTAAATTAAGGAGATATTAAATCCCAAATCGTTTTAAAACCGAATAAGAAACTCAAAGATTGGAATCAGACAGTTTCATTCCGAATATAGTATAATAAACTATAAAAGTATCGCCGATTACTAGTGTGAGCTAATGCAAGTAGCCCTAGTACATAGTACAAACTCAGGCAACTCGCAGCAAAGGTGGTAAAGTTCTGATCGCTATTCTTGGCATTTTCCCATAATGTAAAAACACATTTGCTAGGAAATGTATGCTGTTATTACATTATGGTGGGAGGTCATTACCCAGACCGGTTTCAGCCTTTATTGAGGCTTCATCAATGAGTAGCTAGACCAAATTAATACCAAAAGGATCTTTGAGTTTCTTATTCGGTTTTAAAACAATGTGGGATTTAATATCCCCCTTAATTTAATTTAAATAATGTTTATATCGCCAAAATGAAGCCTACTGGCTCTTTATATTTAAGTAACTGATATATCTGTTTACTAATGAAAGGAGTAAGTAGAAATAAGGGTAAAGAGTCTTCAGCATTAAGGGTAGGCAAAGGCCAGATTCATAAGAAGCAAATAAGATACAGAATCATAAAGCAGCATGCATGACAATGATAAAAAAAAACTCAGTATGATAGAAGGTTGGCTGGTAACATCATTCCTCCATCATCACAAAGCTTTTGTAATTTGATTATGTCATAAGAGAGGAATGATTATGGAAGGCACTAAACACTAAACAGAAAGTAGCAGAATTATTTAATAAATGTTTTGTGATCATATCGAGTGTTGAGTGGGCTTGATGTTAATAAGCTTGCAGGATGTGATCATATATTGCCATACATTCTCAACAAAAAGCAAAGGAGTTGACTGCCCTTCGCTTGGTAGTTTGGTGAGAATCCTGCATTAGGAATGATTTCAATACAAGGAAGGCAAAATCATGTCATTGCACAAGAACCATGCCAAAACAGTTTAAAATTATAGACTAAGCAGTACATCTGCATTGAAGATGCAATTAAGAAACAAGAGGATGCTGCATTATCAATTTACATTCATTTTATGCTAATACGAGAAATGTACTGGATGCAGGAGACTCGTATACAATGATGCATGGTCGACTTTGCAAAGGAATTTGACAAGTCACTTCACAAAAAAAGTTCCTGTACCAGCTGAGTGTGAGGAGAATGGATAATGGATTAATCAGATAGACAGGGAGATCAGCTGTCATTCCAGAAAAAAACAAGTTTGCACAAACATTTTGGTTCAACATTGTGTAACGACCATCTCCAAAGAGCTACAAAAACTAACACTGAAGAGATTTGTCTATGAAATTTGTGGCAGGAGAACTGACTTTTCAAATATGAGAATGAATTAATTAATGAAGTGAATGACTTCTCTCTCTCTCTCTCTCTTCCTTCTTCCCCATATCATCTGAATACTGAAACAGACAATAATGAAGTGACACCTAGAATATATGAAGGATATTTGTTAAATGTGTGAAAGCAAGAAATGCCAAATATATTACTGGAGCAAGTTTTTTCATACAAACTCTTGACACATTTTTGAGTGCTTATGTTTGGGTGAAGAGAAAAAAAAAACTCACTACAACGATATATTTGCAATTTCTTTCATCTTCCTCAATATGCATGTAGCCTGGTCATGAAGATACTTCAAACTTTAGTTTGCATAAGCTTTGATAAAAGCAAGAATTTCTTCGCACCTAAATATACTTGGTAACTAAGTGATAAAACTATAAGACACAGGCCAGAAGAGTGACTAGTGTGGTAAGGAAAGCGAAGCTGGAATATGAGAGGAGATTGGCCCTAAGATCCAAAGAAAATCCTAGGGAATTTTTTAGCTATGTGGCCAGTAGGAGGAGAAATGACTGTGGAAGAATATTGTGGGATAAAAATGGGAATAGAGTGACTGATGCAGAGGACACAGTGGAATTGTTCAATGAATACTTTATTGGAGTATTTCATCCGAGAGGAATCAGTTTTAGTGCTAGAGGGCTAGGGCTGGTTCGAGGTTTAGAGGTACAGGAGGAGAGTGTGCTTCAGATAGTGAGTACTCTGGATGTCAGTAAAGCTTTGGGACTAGATGGTATTTCACCACGAGTTTTGAGAGAATGTGCTAGGGAACTGACAGTGCCTTTAACTTGGCTTTTCAATGAAAGTCTGGCTTCAGCAAAGGTGCCCAGGGAATGGAAGGAAGGCAAGATGGTGCCATTGCATATGGGTGGTAACAGACTGGAAGTGTCTAATTATAGGCCAGTCTGTGTGTCATCAGTAGTTGTTAAGTTCTTGGAGAAAGTAGTGAGGGACTGTATACATAATTGGGCAGATGAGGGTAATGTTATCTGTGAGAGTCAACATGGATTTGTGAAAGGGCGCTCTTGTTTTAGCAATATGCTAGCCTTTTATAATAAAGTTACAAGAACATTAGATGAGGGAAAGGCATATACTGCAATTTTCTTAGACTTAGCAAAGGCATTTGACAGGGTGCCACATGATAAGCTGATATTTAAGTTGCAGCACATGGGTCTGGATGTCAGATTGGTCAACTGGATTCAGGATTGGCTGTCTGATAGGTATCAGAGAGTTGTGTATGGTGGAGCAGTTTCAAGGAGGCAGAGGGTTACAAGTGGGGTCCGACAGGGATCAGTACTAGGACCTATATTGTTTAACCTTTATATCAATGACATTGCCGGTGGATTGCAAGGGGATATTCAGTTGTTTGAGGATTATGCAAAGCTGGGAAGGGTTATTAGTAATAGTGCAGATGTGGTAGCCCTGCAAGAGGATTTGAATAAGTTAGATAGATGGGCAATTAATGGGCGGTGTCGGTTTAATGCAGCAAAATGTAAGGTCTTGAGGTTTGGGAAACATCGATGGGATGTATACTCTACGGGAGGAGTTATACTGGAGGAAGTAGGGGAGACAAGAGATCTGGGGGTTGATGATTGATAGAAACCTGAAGTTTAGGGGACATATTGCAAAGGTGGTGAAGGTAACACAGAGGATTGCTGCTATTATGAGAAGGACACTGACCTGCAGAGATAAGAGGGTTATCATTCCGTTGTATAAGTCTCTGATCAGACCACACTTGGACTATTGTTCTCAGATTTGGTCCCCATGATTTGAAGGGGATAAATTAACTGTGGAAAGGATACAAAGACGGATGACAAAGATGGTTTCAGGACTGTACAAGGATAGTTATGAGGATCGGCTGAGGGAATGTGGACTGCAGAGTTTGGTGGATAGAAGGAGGGGTGATATGATTGAGACTTTTAAACTATTGAGAGGTGGTTACAGGGTTGACACTGGGGAGTTCTTTCGCTTGGTTGAACAGCAGGAAGGAATGATGACAAGAGACCATCTCTGGAAGTTACGAAAGGAAACTGTGAGCAAGAGGGTGAGGAGTGGTTTCTTTGCGTGGAGGGTGGTTGAAATGTGGAATACATTGCCTGATGGAGTGGTGAGAGCGAGAACGGTCAATGAGTTGAAGGAGTGGTATGATAGACTTTGTGTTTCTTAGGAAGGACCTCCCACGATGAATCTTTTGACTCCATGGAGGACTGAATAATAATAATAAAAACTTGCTACAAGTCTCTCTCTTCCAGAGTATTTTGATAATATGATAATGCAGCATTATGCAACTTGTATATGGAAATATGACTTCCTCTACTGATTTAGCTGTCAATATTTCCACAGGTGTAGCTCTCAAATAAAAGTTAAAACTGTCTAGGTCGTTCATTATGTGTATAATGCATAGCAATATACACATCTGAAAGGAAATGTTATATGATATAGATACTATGAGGCAATCTACCTCCATATACAAGAAGCCTAACTAAAGTTACTTCACATGCAAACTGTTATTTGCTTATAATTAAAGACAGTGTCCATAACAAGAGCACAGAAATATTATATGGTGGAGTAGAATGGTCAACTGAAAAAGCATATGCTAGATATAAATTAATAATATATTAAAAACAAACATACATTCAATAAATATATATATATACAGTTATCCTTCAACTTATGTCCGGGTTCCATTCCATCCGCCAGGACGTAAGCTGAGTCGGACATAAGTCGATAGATTAAATCAACAGAGTTATAGGGGTTACGGACTTAACCATAGTAAGTATACTGTCATTTTAATTTTTAAACCTTATTATAAAACTGTACTGTGTGTTACCACCACTATAAAACAGGAGAATAATCACCCAAATCTTCCTCCACAATCACATCTTCATTACCTTCCCTGTGTGAACGATCAGGCTGTAGCTCTTCTGGTGTAACCTTTGTTTTTTGATGAAATTGTCCAATGAGCTTGGCTTATTCCTCTTCTTCTTTTCATCATGAATTTTTTTCATAGCAAGCAAACACATCATGTACTTTCGTTTCAATTATTAAGTAGTGTTCAACATTGGGGTCCAAGTCTTCAGCTATTTTGAGAACATCGCTAACTGCAAAGAACATTTCTGCAAGACCCTTCACTGTAAATTGTTTAACTATCTCTTTCTTTCTCTTTTCCTTCCTCCTTTTCTCTTTTTTTCCTCTTCTGCAACAGTTGCTCCTCCAGTTTGACCAATTCTTCGTTGGTCAATTCTTCAGGGGAACTTTCTATGAGTTGAATTATGTCATCATCATTCACTTCGAGATTCAGATTGTTTGTTAGGCCCACTATTACAAACTTCCAAAATCATGCACAAACCTTTTTAATGTATTTTTCCATATGCCACTCATACATTGAGAGGTCACAGTTGACTGTCTAGAATGTGAGTAGATTTAGCCTTCCTCCCCCTCCTCATTGATCATTATCTTCATCCCAAGCCACAGTAATATTTTTAATAGCATGATAAATATTGAATATTTTCCAGAATTGCATGAGAGTCTGATCATTTCCTTTGGTAGCAGAAATGGCTTGTGAAAAAGTTCTCCGTAGATAATAAGCCTTAAACACTGCAAGAACTCCCTGATCCATCGGTTGGATGAAGTAGTGTTTGGAGGGAGAAACATGACCTTGAACATTATCTAGAATTAATAAACTTTTAAATTGTACATTTTCTTTCACACAATAGCTTTCCATTTCACTTGCATAGCAGTGGATGACAATTTTTGAAGTATGCTTCCTATGTTTCTGAAGATTCATGGATTCTCACTGTGCCATATCACAAATGGTTTCAGTTTATATCCAGCCAAGTTACCCGTTACAGAATCATAATATGGGCATTACGAGCTTTGAAATTAGGTATAGATTTTAGCTTTTTTGTGGATGAATGTCCGCTTGGACATTTTTTTCCAAAACAAGGACGTCTCATCCATATTAAATATTTGCTGTGGCAAATAATTTTCCTGCTTAATAATTTTATCCAATTTTTCCACAAACTCCTTGGCAGCCTTCTCAGCACTTGCAGATTCTCATACATTTCCACATTATGCAGCAGAAAACGCTGCTTGAATCTCATGAACCAACCAGAAGAAGTCTTTAATTCGTAGTCAGGTCCTACTTTCTCCTTGAATATGTTGAAGAACACTTAGTGCCTTAGGGGTTATGGTCCTAGTGCTAAGAGGTATGTGCTTTTGGTTCAGGCCCTCTATTCATGATGCAAGTAGCTTTTCCATATCACAGATAGGACCTTGTCGTTGCTTCTTCACTATCGTCGATTTGATGGAAGTAGATCCTTTCACAGCCTCTACGATTTTATTCTTATTTTTCAAAATGACTGCCACTGTAGAATGAGACCATCCAAAATCATGTGCGATCACAATGATGTGCTTGCCAGCTTCATGTTGCTTTATAACTTGCAACTTCGTTTCAAGATCAGTTGCTCACCTCTTTTATTGTGATTCCTCACTAGGTTTTTTGATTGTGCATGTAGGGGCCATGTTGCACAAAATATCGTGAAATATTTAACAATCAAATAACCCATTTCTCAAACACAAAATCAACAGAGCAACTGTTGAAGACACGTACTGACTGCCGAGGGAGGTTGCTCTGAAAGTGCTGTTTTTTTTCACTGTGCATGCTTTACCTTACACTCGCTTGCATCTTATTCGAAAGTATAACCAAATATGTTATTTATTCCCTAATGGGATCACGGACGTAAGTCGAGGGATGACTGTGTGTATATATATATATATATATATATATATACACACACACACACACACACACACACACACACTAGAGGGGAACATCTCCCCATCCCACACCCACACACACAATGAGTACTAATTGACCTTTTTATAGTACTGGATAAATGATTAAAACAAAAAATATAATTTGCTTGCAAATATATTATGTAATTCAAATAATCTTAAATCTTAAATTGAAAGTATTTTAAATGTTCAATTGAGAGTATCTTAGCTTAGGATTATCTGACTTAATGTACTACATTCAGACAAAGAATGAATTCCAGTCTTAAAATGGATTATGCAAGAGAGAACAATATCTGAATTAACTTTTTCTTTTCAATATTTCAAGCCTCCTATATATTGTATAGGTGGCTTGAAAAGCCTCCTGTACAATTATAGGAGTCTTCCTATATAATGTATTTTTTTTTTCTATGATTCTTTATTATGCATATCAAGGTTAAAAATAGCATATTCCTTATGATCTAAAACAAATCCATGACTGATAATTTTGTTAACTGCAATTTTTGTTTTTAGAATTGTTCTTGCAGCTGCAGATTTTGTTCAAATAAAATGGAAATCTGAAATATATTATATTCACTGTTCACAGTACAAATAGAAAAATATTAAGTACTACAAGTAAAATAGAATTCCATTTTTTACTATATCAAAATATAATTTTATACTATAAGCAATCTGAGGACTACATCATTTGAAAAAAAAAAAAAAACTATAGCAAAGGAAGGAAGTATGTCTGGATATTGTTAATTTATCACAGCTTTTTCTGCTTTGTTACACAAGATGATTTTCATATGTTCAGAAATAATTTGTTTCTGGTAGACCCAAGATACATTTTTAGGCGTTGATTTAATTATGAATAATTGGATTACATTCACATAAAAATACAATTTAAAAAATTACGACACTTACTCCTGCTGGTTCTATAAGAAAAACTGCATTGTGAACCTCCACCCTTATGGAATTAAAATGCATTTGGATTCTTTGGAGAGCTGTGGATTTGGAGTCAAACTCTGGTCACCCTCCACCATCACTTCTGTGTGAGTGCATGCGTGTGCACGCATGCACACACAGTGAGAAATTCTTGCTTATACTTTACTTTCAAGTCTATCAATGTGTGTTTTTTTTAATAACAATTCTTCAAACTTATGACATTAGTGCTATGGATGGACCAGAATTATATAATTTTTCTTATTTCTGGAACAGGTTTACTATTGTTCACTTTCATGTCACTTCATGATTCAATAAGCCAGTGGTTTCATAACCACTGATAATAATCATGTGCCATACACAAGGTTGTACTAAGAAATCAAAATTTATTTAGATGAGCATCATGACAACATACAAACTTGGTCTACCTCTAGAGTTTCCTCTGAAAAGGATCAATATCAAAAGGACTTATCTGTCTTCTTATTAGTGAGTTTAGAAATATATTAATGATTACTAAAATTTAACAATGACACAATAACCTGAAAACTATGTGAACATCATAGTATGTGCAACACTGTACAATTACTATGTTTAAATAATTTCTTAAATTTCTATATATGATACATGCCTTTTTAAATTTCCACATATAAAAATTAATGTTTCTTAATATAAAATTTTGTATTATTTTCAACCTTCTACTAGATGGCAAGTCCATCTGTGGTGGCAAAAGCATGAACTCCACCATTTATGTGAATATTTATATCTAGATATAAATGTAACTATTATCAAACATGTTTATTTTTGTGTTTTAAGAAAAACATGGGAAAAATCAATCACATGGCCATAGTCTGAAACCAACCAACTCAATGGAGGAAAAACATGAATGTGGCCAAACTAATATGCATACCACAAAATCGCACAAAATAGAATGACTTGTGTATATTCACCCATCTTCTCTCTTTTGATCATTCTTTAAAGACAAGCAAATGAAGAATGAAATGACCTCAAAATAAGGAGAGTCACATGCAAAAGCAACAATGGTGTTCTTCATGGTAACCTATGTTTACTACTGAACAGGAATATATATAGAAAGGCTTAGGTGTCATTGATATCATAAACTGATTACCCCATAAAACATTCATAATAATATTTTATGGTATAAACACCAATAGAACTTAATAAACACCAATATAAACTAATATAAACACAATATCTATTTAATATTTATAATTTTTATTATTTATTAATAATTCTGTTGGCCTTTGAGATCTGCCTCAGGAAGGCAGAAATTTCGTTCAGAGGCTTGTAGACTGTTCTAATTCATTACCATTTTAGCCCAGTCTATCTGCTGTACCTTTGATGTAGGATAGGGATGTGGTGTCTGTACAGTTTTCATTGGAAATTGGGGGGGATTGTCCTTTTTAAAGAGTTCGGCCAAAATCCAAAATGCACTATCAGAGTTAAGGGACGTTTTCAAAATGTATCTATTGTGAACTGTTATGTGCCTATGGAAGAGAGCTCGGAGGAAGTTAAAGATTGTTTTTATGAAGTGCTTGAGCATACATGTGCTAATCTACCATTTCATGACATCAAGTGTGGTGGGAAACTTCAACGCGAAGCTGATGAGAGAGAGATGCGTGGCGCCTTTTCGTGGGTAGTGAGAGTCTACACGAGGAGGGCAACGATAATGGGACCCGACGTGAGTTTTGCCTCAGCTACAGGATATGCTTTGTAGAGAGCACTATGTTTGCGCACAAAGATGTCCACAAGCAGACTTGGAGATAGCTGGACAGTAGAACAGCTAACCAAATAGACCATGTACTAGTGTACTGGCATCACCATAGCTCGCTCCATCTCGGACGTGAGGAGTTTCAGAGGAGCATATGGAGATAGCGACTACTACCTTGTAGCCTACGATTTCAGGCACAGAATCATGGTTCAGAAGACTTCATGTCCTACCACACGACCTACATGGGACTCGGACAAGTTGAAAACAGCAGAAGGCAAGCGGGTTTTCCAGTTAGAGCTGCAGAACCGTTTTGAGGAGCTACAGGAGGGTGATCCAGATGGGATGTGGAATACCATCAAAAATATGGTCGTGTCAGCTGCCTCGAGAACTATGGGAAGGAGAAAGGCATGGTTTAATAGAGAGTGTGAAGAAGCTGTAGCGAAACAAAGAGAAGCACTATTGAACTACCTAGCAGACAGCAGGAAGAAGGCTGCATATGAGAAGGTGAGAAGAGCGGTGAATACATGTCTACACAGGGAAAAGCGAAAGTATCTTAATGAGAAGGTGGCCAGCATAGAGAGAAATAGGGTGACGAATAATGGGCGGGAAATGTATTGGACGATTAAAGCCATGCGAGGCACCCAGACACAAGCGACAACCATAAGAGATGAGAGTGGAAATCTTCTAACAAACTCAAAAGATGCCCTCGCTCAGTGGCGTAGATATTTTGAGAACTTGCTGAATGTCAATGTTAGAATGGCAATACCGGAGAACTATACTCCTTACCAAACTGCTGAATCACATATTGAAGAGCCGATGCTCAGTGAGATTACTTGTGCTGTTTGTATGCTGAAAAATAATAAGGCTCCAGGAGTGGACTGCATTCTGGCAGAGCTTCTGAAGAATGGAGGGGACGTCCTGCTGGAGCAGATGCACAGGCTCATTTTGTTGCTTTGGTGAGACGAATGGCTGCCAGACGAGTGGAAGGAGTCGCTGATCATTCCTGTATATAAGAAAGGAGATGTCTCAATGTGGCAACTATAGGGGTATCTCACTGTTGAAGACTGGCTACAAGGTGCTGTCTAATATCATGTTAATGCGCCTCACACCATATGCAGAAGAGTGTCTTGGTGATTACCAGATGGGTTTCAGGAGGAACCGTTCTACAATAGACCAACTCTTCACACTTCGCCAAGGTTTTGAAAAGTGCTGGGAATATAACCGGGAAGTCCATAATATTTTCATAGAATTTTCTAAAGCCTATGACCTCAATTATATGCCCAAAAATGTGGTAGGTGTTGGAAGAACTGGGAATTCCTCGAAAACTTCGAAAAATGGTGCGGGTGTATGTGGTTGGCTTGAGAACAAGAGTGAAAGCAGAGGGTGACGGACCCATTTCAAGTACAGACCGGTGTGAAGCAGGGTAATGAGCTTTCTCCGATTCTCTTCAATTTAGTGCTGGAAAAAGTAATTAGAAGTACACAGCAAGTGGTGGGTGGAGTTGACATGGGGATGCAAGTCAGGATTCTTGGCTACGTGGATGACCTGAATGTCATGGCGCATCAATGGGACGATGCAGTGGCATTGGTTACTGCCATAGAGGAAGCTGCAGAAGACATTGGGCTGAAGATAAATGCCGAGAAGACGAAGTACCTTTTTATGAGTCGCCATGCTGCTCAAGATCTAGAGGGAGCTGCTCAGTTTGAGAGGGTGATGAAATTTAGGTACCTGGGATCTATCGTGACTGAAGACAACAAAGTTGAAGCTGATGTCCAGAGTTGGGTGAATGCTGCGAATGTGGCCTACTACCAAGTGCGTCCCCTTGTTGCTTCACGTATACTGTCTTGGACTACAAAGGTGGGACTATACAAGACTATGATTAGACCTGTTCTCCTCTACGGTGCTGAAGCGTGGACTCTCACGGTGAGGCAAGCTGACCACCTGAGAGTAGTCGAGAACAAGATGCTATGACGTATCTATGGAGGGGTCATGGTAGACGGAGTCTGGAGGAGGCGGTCTAATGCTGCCATACGTGCTTTGTACAACTTGGCAGACGTCTTGATGGAGCTGCGAGCCCAACATCTTCAGTGGCTGGGGCACCTGCATTGTATGGGCCCCAAAAGAAGTGTGAGACAAGTGTGGGAGGTCCGACCCCAATCAGAGAGACCGAGAAAGGAGATGGGTGGATCAGGAGGAGGAGGACTGCAGGTTGTTGAGCTGGAGACTGAAACGTGGGGGATAGTCATAGAGGACTGTGCCCAGTGGCGTCAATTGGTGCTTGAGGCCAAAAGTCCCACCAGGCTGATAGCGCCAAGATAAGTCAAGTAAGTCAAATGTTAGCAGACCCTATTGCTCTAGAGGTGCTGTTCTTGAGGGAAAAAATTTGCTTTTCTCTGGAGGCTAAAGAGGTGATGAAGTGAAATGGCATACAGGTACCTGTATGTGGCTTATGATAGACTTAACATAAGAGGGAAAAATCATGTGACCAGTATTTAATGAAAGTATATAAGAATGTGAGAGCTCTTCTTTTTCCCCTTTAATGGTAAAACTCATTCAAAGATGGAACATTCTTAAGGAACTGTAGAAAGTTTGAAACAGCCTGTGGCATGCAGCCAAATGGCAAAGACATCATACCCCAATGATGCTTTGGACTTGGAAGGAGAGGTTAGGGAATTTAATGCCAAATTTTCAAAATATTCTACGTATAAATTAGCAATGGGATGAAAGTGAGGAGTCCATTGCTACACCATCAATCTGCTTAAAGAAATGATTGTTCCAGCTAAATTACTCAGATTTAAGACTGTGCCTAGAGAGTTCACAAATGTTGGGGAAGAAATTTTGGAAAGTAGCTCAGATGTATCACCTAATGGAACATTTGTAAAGAGAATGCCAAATGAAGTTCAACAAGTAATCATTCTCCTCCAGCTGAAAAGTCTGTATAGTGGTTTTAAAGTGTGTGGAGTTGCTTTAAGTAAGATATTGCCTTGCCAATGTGTTCAGTTCAGATGCCAAATGTTTAGCAAGTTTATAGGTGGGATAATTTATGGCACCCATGAAGGGTATAGTAGGAGTGTGGGTTAGTGGACCTTAGGTATCGTATACAGTGTGTGTGTAGGGGGGAGGGATAAAAAATCTAATCTTTTAGTTTCACAGATGGCCAACTTGTAATATTTAACAGACTTAATATATTTTTTTTTATTGCTATTGTGGAGTTTTTCACTAGTGGCATGTATGTTTATAGTCATCTGTATTCAGGATCACAGTGGCATTTCCTTTGTCTGTCTTAACTATTGCAATATTTTGTTTCAAGGCTGCTTTTTCTTTTTAAGAGACCCTGCCTCCCAGAGGGCTTGTGTTTTTAAGCACAGACAATGCTTTTTCAAATGATGTCTGATTCATCTTGTATTGGTAAATATCCGATGGCAGATTTGATAAAAGTCTGATGGCAGATGAACACAGGGAATTTTTTCAGGAGGAAATTAAAGTTGATGAGTTGTCGATAATCTGACCGACAGATGTTGCTTTGAATTTTTCTTTACTACAAGGCTGTCAAACTTCCAAATTAAACTTCTTTTACTATTACTAATTTTTAGTGCATTTTCAGCTCAGAGACAGTCTATAAACTGTTTGGAAATCTCAAGGTCTTGAAGGTATTAACATTTTGTGTTGACAATGCTGTCCTGTAGGTGTTTTGTATTTGCTCCTTTAGCAGGAATAAACTTGCTTTTGCATAGACTGAGTGTGAAGGGAAGGGAACCAAAGTTTTGTTTAATCCTTACATGTAGAGATTAAACCACGGTTTTGACCATTAGCACAAAATGCCTTTAAAAAAAGCCAAGCTACTACACAAATCTCAATTTTAAAAACAGAGGTCATTCTTAAAAGTGGCTCAAGTTCTACAGAGCTGATTAACTGCAATGGAACTGATAGTGTAATCCTACACAAATTCTGGCATACCACCTTTTCTTCCCATTAGCAGTAATCAATGGTCATTATATAAAATACTACCATTGCCTCCACACATGTAAATGTTCTTATTCCTAAGGTCCTTTCATTCTTAATATTTGCTGGGTGTGTATCCTTAAAGCTCTACAATAATGTCATACTGAGCAGGAAAAATATTCTATGGAAATCTGAATATGAGAATATTTATATATAAACACATGACACTAATGACACATTCAACACACTGCCAAATTAGATAATCATTATACATGAATTTTAGTTACCCTATCATCCAGCCATTATAGCTATTAAAAGCCACATAAATTTACTGTTTTATAACCAGTTGATTGATAAAGCTCATTCTATATATTTTCCACCTTAACAGTGAAAAATTAACTTTATATATTTGTTCTAATTCCCTTCTTCACTACCTTTTTATTATGCCCTTTAGTAAAGCTATCTATTATTAATAGATAGTAAAGCTATCTATTAATAATAGATAGCTTTACTATCTATTGTTGCTATCTATTATTAATGAACTGATATAACTTACAAAGCTTAATTAATTTCAGTTGGCCAACTTCTAATATTTAACTTCTAATGTTTAAATTTCATTGCTATTATAGAATTCAGTATTGGCATTTATGTGGATGTATCAGATAATTCTTTTAATTTGTTTCTACAACTGCAGTTGTAGTCAGGGTGTTTAAGAGATTGGTTAGGAATAGAATACAAGGTTGGGTTGATGGACCTAGATTTATGGATTTGTGAAGGGTAGGTCTTGTTTTAGCAATTTACTTGCATTTTATTACAAGTGACGAGTGTGTTAGATAAGGGAGAATCATATAGTGAAATTCTTGGACTTTGCAAAAGCATTTGTTAGACTGCCATGTGATAAATTGGTGTGCAAGCTGCAGATGATGGGAGTTGATAGTATACTGGTTAGATGGATCAGAAATTGCACTCTCTGAACAATACCAGCAAGTTGTGTGTGATGAAGCAGTGTCTTAAAAAAGGAAGGTAACCAGTGGTGTACCCCAGGTTTCTGTTCTCAGGCCCTTGCTGTTTAACTTGTTTGTAAATGATATGGGGACCTTAAGTTGTTTGCTGATGATGCAAAGTTGGGGAGAATTATAAATAGCACTGCTGATATTAATTCCCTTCAGAAAGATTTGAACAGACTTTTGACTTGGACAAATGAGTGAGGTTATAGTTTTAATATTAATAAGTGCAAGGTATTGTATTTTGGAGTGCAGAAATATAAGGCTGTGTACTACATGGATGGTGCCATACTGCAGGAAGTAGATGAGATTCAAGATTTGGAAGTGATGGTTGACAGCAGACTGCACATCATAATGCTGCTATGATACAAAGTACTCTAACATATAGAGATAAGGTGGTGGTTGTGCCACTGTATAAAGCATGGATCAGACAACAATTAGATTACTGTGCTCAGATTTGGTCACCTGGTTTTCAATGTGATGTAGGAATATCAGAGAGGATCCAGAAAAGAGTGAATAAGACATTATCAGGATTCTGGAATGCTGGCAATGGAGAGAGAGAGGTTGAAGAAATGTAGCTTGCAGTTTGCTGAATAGGAGGAAAAGAGGTGATATGATAGAAGCATTTAAATTGGTGAGGGGATTTTATTGGATTAATTTGAGAGGATTATAAAAAAAAAGAGCAGAAAGTGAGAGAGAGGAAGAACCAGAGGCCATCCCTGGAAGTAGTGTAACAGCATGGTGAAGGTGGTGTGAGGAGTAGATTTTTTTACATGGAGAACTGTCAGTGAATGATGCATTACCGGAATATGTTGTTAGTGCAGGGAGTTTTAAGGATCTTAAGATTCAACATGATAGATTTGTTGTCAGTTGAATGAACCTCCCACGATGAGTCTAATAATATTATAATAATTAAATTTCCCCTGTCTTCTGTTAGATAAATTCATCAGATTTACAACTAATCAATTAATTTTCATAACTATCATGATACAATCCCTTAGTTACAACACACTTAGTCAATCTTTTCTGAATGCCTAAGTATTAAATTTCAAATATTCCCTATCAACTCTTAAATCTTTGTAATAATTACCCCCCCCCCCCCGCCCTTTTTTTATAAATTAAAGTATGGCCATTTCACTTATATTATTTATATATTTGATATGAGGGCTACAGATATCATTCCTATCATCACACTTACTCTGCATGGCTGATAACCAAATGAGAGGTCTCATCTGTTACTCAGAAATCTTAAACAATTAGGAACTAGGTGGTTAAAAAAAAGGAACTGAAGCAAAAAAAGGATACAATACACAAAACCAAAATATCAGAATAGCATATAATGATGAAGAATTAGAAAAAACAACTACTAAAGCAGTATAATATCAAAATAACTGCCACAGCAGAAACAATACGTAAAAAGGAATTAATGAACTAAATGATTATATTAAAATATACCATGGAGTAAAGAAATCTGAAAAAGCAAAAACAGGAAACATACTAATGATATCTAAAGATTGGAGAAATAAAATAATTAGTTATCAATACTGGAATGAAAGAATAGTAGAAACAAGATTAATAATACAAAGGGGAAACAATATTTAGTGTTCATGAAAAAAAAAAAAAAGGAAATAATCTCAGGAATTTTACAAAAACTTGGACATTTAAACCTTTGGAGAAATGGTAGTTTGATGAGAGTGCAGAGTTGAGATAAAGTTAGTGTGGATACATATAAGAAAGAGAGAGATTATGAAGCAGTTTGTGAAGGACAAGAGGAAAAGATGAACACTGGGTTGAAAAAGTGATTATGGCAGGACAGAGTGATGAAATGCATAAATATGGGGATTAGAGGGATAGGAATGGAAAGAGGATAAGGGAAACAGAGGTGATCAGACCAACAAGAGAGATATATTATAACAGCTCCATACTATAGCTTATGGAATGATGGTGTTGGCCGTGAAAGTTTCACAGGGATGGCCATGAAAAGCATGGAATTGTATGTTTATATACTAATGCAAGACATCAGAAAAAACAGAGCTGATTTTGTTGTATTCGTTGAGGCAGTGTGCCCAAAGGTAACTGGTGTAAGAGAAATTTGGTCATCTGAGGACAAGGTATCGTTGGGAACAGAAATAGAAGAATATAATGTGTTCCAGAAAGCAGGAAGAAGAGCTGTTAATGGTTGCAAAGGATTATGAATCAGTTTGGTGCACAGATAAAACAGTATACTTGTTGAGAGGCTTATATGCTGGTTAAACATGATAACTAATATTTAAGGAATTGACAGCGTATACTAGAAATATAAATTAAATAAACTTTAATATATACTTTCCGATATTTCGGCAAACGTCACGTTGTCATCTTCTTGGGAACTTAATACAAAGACACGTGCACACAAGTACTACATAACAGCAAATGAAAACTGAAGCTAACGTTTTCCTAAAGTCCTGATGGTGCCCCCTGGCAGGCTATATTGGTGGTTCTTGGCCTTTGGGCTGAAGTTCTTCTGATAATTGTTTCCCAAATTTGGGGCAGTCTCATGCATCCAAATTTGTTGAGGTTTGGCATGTTCCTAAGGGCTGAGACTGATTCCATGAATAGTCTTTCATACTTGAACTTGCTGCGGTGTATGACTGTGGCTTTCTTCCATCTTATTCTGTGGCGAGTATCCAGAGCGTGGTCTGCAAGCCCAGAGTAGCTGTACTGGTGAGACAATTATCAGAAGAACTTCAGCCCAAAGGCTGAAGTTCTTCTGATTCTTCTGATAACCACCAATAGAGCCCACCAGGGGGCACCATCAGGACTTTAGGAAAACGTTAACTTCCTAGCTTCAGTTCTCATTTGCTGTTATGTAGTACTTGTGTGCACGTGTCTTTGTATTAAGTTCCCAAGAAGATGGCAACGTGATGTTTGCCGAAATATCGGAAAGTATATATTAAAGTTTATTTAATTTATATTTCTAGTATACGCTGTCAATTCCTTAAATATTAGTTATCATGTTTAACCAGCGTATAAGCCTCTCAACAAGAATAATGATCATCCACGGAGATTCCTTTGCATGCCTTCATTACGGCAAACTGAAGCTTAAGTTATCCAGACAACTTAACCGTCTGGCATTCCTAAAATGCTGCCGGGATAATCAAGTTATCCCAAACTGTGTAAAATTTAAACACCGCTTCGTCTCATAGAAAGCTCTCCGTATATACAACCGGGCAAGCCAGGCTTTACTTCGGAAGCAAATTACCGCTACACGCGGTTCCCTAGCCGACATAAACAAGCTATTTAAGCACTAGAGAATGAGCTTTCACATACGCTTAATCACGAGCTTTGGTCAGTCCTACATGACGTCTCGTGTACAGCAGCTAATAAAGAATTCGCTCGAATACGGAGCTGACATATCAACAAGTTTGAGAAATTAATAAAGAACTCTGCGTCCAAACCTAAACTACAAACCAACACTGTAGTTAACCTTTTTTCAGTTATCTGGAAGCCTGAAGCACTCAACGCTATGTCATGTGGTCACAACTTCGGCATTGCTCCTAAGAAATTACCGGCCGAGGAATTAATGATCCAAATTGAACGCGGAATTCGCCAACTTCCAAGCCACATCGTCAACGATATTCGATTGGATGTAGCCTGTGTTCTCAAAAAAGCAAAACCTCCAAAATCCAACATATCTATTAGTGAATACAAGTCACTACAAGAATTGAAGAGAAACAAAGAAATAGTGATCACCAAAGTGGATAAGGGGAATGCCACTGTGGTACTCAACCTTAATGACTACACAGGTAAGCTCAAGGCTTTGCTATTAGATCGATCCACTTACCTCCCCATTAATTACAATCCCACCAATTCACAAATTAGAAAACTCCATAGGCTCCTTAAGAAGGTTACTTCTTGGCCTGTGGAGGTTACCAACAGACTAAAACCCTATAACTCTAGACCCCCCCCGCATATATGGGCTCCCTAAAATACATAAAGAAAATGTGCCATTACATCCCATAGTGGATGGCATTGATTCCCCCACTTACAAACTAGCCAAGCATTTAGCCAAAGCGCTCTCACACTATACTGGCAACACACCGTCACACATAAAAAACTCAGCCCACTTCAAAGCCAGTATAGAAAACCTTACACTGCAACATAATGACATAATGGTCAGTTTTGATGTCTCCTCTCTATTCACAAATGTACCCCTCAAAGAAACCCTAGAGCTAATCCAAGCTAAATTTCCTCCCGATATCTCAGCCCTATTTCAGTTTACAATAAACTCAGACTATTTCATTTGGCAGGAAAAATTCTACAAACAGATAGAGGGGACAGCCATGGGTTCACCACTTTCCCCACCCTTGGCCAACTTCTTTATGGAGACTTTTGAAGAGAAAGCCTTAAACTCAGCCCCACAAAAACCTACCATATGGCTTCGCTACGTTGATGATGTGTTTGCTATTTGGCCACATGGCCCGGATTCACTCCTCTCCTTCCTAACACACTTAAACAACCAACACCCTAGAATCAAGTTCACCCTGGAAAAAGAGGAAAACAATAACCTCCCCTTCCTAGACACACTAGTCACCCGCCAACCTGATGGAACCTTGGTTTTCTCAGTTTATAGAAAACCCACCCATACAGGCAGATACATTCACCAACAATCCCATCACCCCCCCCCCCCCCCTCACAACAATATGGAGTTATTAAGACACTATTCAACAGGACAAAAATAATCTGTTCAAATGATCAAGCCCTAACCACTGAACTAAATCACATCCATGACACTTTCTCAGCCAATGGCTACCCCACCCCCCCCCCCAAAAAATATCCAGAAAATACTTAACCCAGTTATCCACAACCCACCACCCCCTCCCCTTCACAAAAAAGATTACTCTAAATCCATCACCATTCCCTACATCCGAGGCACCTCGGAAAAAATCAACAAAATTTTAAGAAAACACGACTTAACCACTTGTTATAGACCACATAGAAAATTGGCATCCCTTATCCACTCCACTAAAGACCAACCACTTCCCCTAGACTTACCTGGTGTATACCAGGTCCCTTGCAGCTGTAAATTGTCTTACTTTGGCCAAACAGGCAGGACAGCAAATATCAGAATCTCAGAACACAAGGATTACATCCTATTTCACCCACTAGTACAGCCACTCTGGGCTTTCAGACCACACTCTGGATACTCGCCACAGAATAAGATGGAAGAAAGCCACAGTCATACACTGCAGCAAGTTCAAGTATGAAAGACTATTCATGGAATCAGCCTCAGCCCTTAGGAATCTGCCAAACCTCAACAAATTTAGATGCATGAGACTGCCCCAAATTTGGGAAACAATTATCAGAACTTCAGCCCAAAGGCCAAGAACCACCAATATAGCCCGCCAGGGGGCACCATCAGGACTTTAGGAAAATGTTAGCTTCCTAGCTTCAGTTCTCATTTGCTGTTATGTAGTACTTGTGTGCACGTGTCTTTGTATTAAGTTCCCAAGAAGATGGCAACATGACGTTTGCCAAAATATCGGAAAGTATATATTAAAGTTTATTTAATTTATATTTCTAGTATATGCTGTCAATTCCTTAAATATTAGTTATCATAAAACAGTATAGTAGTATAAAATAGAAGAATGGTATATCTAATAGGGGGCACTAGCATTGAACATCGTAGAAGCTGTGCAGCACTGTGTTCTGGCTGATTTGCCTGTATGTGGATGGAAAATCTGACTTTCCAAAGTTTTTTTATTTTTAGCAAATGTCAGTAATTTTAGTAATTATTGGTATAATATTTAAATTGCTTTAGATTGTGTAATTGAGTGGGTTTATTTGTTTGCAAATTTTATTATGCAATATTGTTTAAAAAGCATTTTACGTGGAGCATGTGAGAAAAATGCAGCCAAGGCTTCCTTATTCACTGAGTTTAACATGAGGGATTTCAAGAGATGCAGTGTATGTGTGCTTAATGTACTAAATTGCAAAGAATGAATGGTTTATGGTATTAAAGTGAACGTAGAGAGAAGGTTTGTCAGAAATGTTTCATGAGAGAGTGCAAGAAATGCGAGTCATGTTGAGGGCAGAAGAATGAAGTAACTAATATTAATTGTAAGGCAGAATAGTAAGTGTGTTTTGGAGAATGAAAGTGGATGAAATATGAAAGACATGGCTGAAGGCAATGTGGATGATGAAGTGACAGTGAGGAGAGAAATAGCACACTTAGTGGAGTCCTTCACAGGATAAAACATGAACTTGAGCATCTTGAGAAATTATTGGCATGTGGCACATTGGGAGGAGGACAAAAGGAAAATTGAATGGGAAAAGTATGAAAGAGCCGGAAACTAGTGGACTTAATGTGAACATGACAAAAACATGTTTATTAGGTGCAAAAATCAGGGAGGGAACCAAAAGAGATGATTGTTTTGGCAGAAATGAAGCATTTGAAAGGTGAGAAATATGCAAAGAGAAAATATATGAAATAGTTGCTAACAAATATGAAATAGAAGAGTAAGAAAGTAAAGACTGCGAGTCTTTACTTTCTTTACTTTACTTTCAGTAAGATAAGACTGAATTGAGAAGAAGCCATGATTGCTAATGAGTCAATAAGAAGGTTGTGCAGGGGAAAATGATATGCAGTTTATAGATATACGGACTAAATTTCATGGATGAAAGGACTTGTATGTCTGATGAAATGCATTTGAATGGTTTTGGAGTTATATATTTGGAAAGACTGTTGTTCAATTAGAGATTGGAAGTATAAACTCAGGGAAACTAAAAGTACTGAGCGGGGGGGGGGGGGGGGGAGTGATGTGAGCAAGTGCAGATTCAGCCACCCATGAGACAAATGAGTGTGTACAGAAATGATTATGCAACTGTGAATGCAGTTCACAGGTGTCAAATCTGAATGGTCTGGTGATGACTTTATACAAAACAAGAATAACTGTGGGCAAAGGAGGTGCTGAAATGCATGTACATTTCAACATGCATTTTTACAACTCCAGTAGTATCAGAAATAAAGGAGAGGAGTCTTTGGCATTGGTCAGGATGACTTGGCCAACAAAAATTACTACCATTAGCAAAACCTGGTTGAAAGGAAATTATACAGTTAAAGGGGAGACCATAAGGGGTATTGTATTTTCAGGGAGGATGGGGGAATGGGACAGGAAGAGGAGAGGTATTACTGATGATAGCTGAACTTTAACCAACAAAACTGGAAGTTAAGGAAGATTTTAGGTCTGACAGAGATGGTTCATTTGAGGCTACTTGGTGTGAGATAGAGGCCAAAAGGACAAAATATATTGCTGGTTGCTATACACTAGGAGATTCACAGGAAGATGGGATGCCATGCATCGGCAGATTAGCACAATGAATGCAAGTTGAGCAATTATGATGGTGGTGGACTCCAACAATGGAGACAGAGATTGGAGGTGGATGGAGTGCATGGAAAGGTGGAAATGGAATTTATACTGTTACTAAGGGATAATTACTTGAAACAGCATGTTATGGAGGAAACCAGTGGGTTTGAGAGTGCTGGGTCTGGTAACAGAATTGGAAGATGTATCCATAACCACAATAGACACTCTGCCTCCAATTGGGTAAAGCAACCATGCAAACTTGTTCTAGGAGGTTGCTAAACATTTAGAATTTTCAGCGAAGAAAGGGTTTATGTTGAGCTACAAAGCTGGTAATTATGAGAGCCCTGGGAGTCAGCTTGGAGTACTGCCATGGTTTAAGAAGATACAAGGAAAGAATGTTGATAGTGCATAGGAGGTGGTCAGGGATTGTTTGAGAGTGCAGTATCAGACTGCACACCTCAAGTCAGCAGGATAAACCAAGATGGGGTTAAGTGGATGAGTGAAGTAGGAGCTACAAAAAAAAAAGAAAACATTATTATGGAGGGAAAAGGGAATTATCAGCTCCACTGACCAAGCTGTTTACTTTGAGCCTTAGTACTGGGATGGTGCCACTGGAGTTGAAAGAGGGCAAAATAATCTCATGCATAAATGAGGATGCAAGAAAGAAGTTGCAAATTATAGGCCAACTAGCATCTCAGGAGTGGTGGTTAAGTTACTGGAGAAATTGGTGAAAGAATTCAGGATTTATTTTTTATAATAAAGAGACAATGGAGCCGGATGAGAGAACTGGCTACTCAGTAATATTGCTAGACTTTGCAAAGCCATTTGACAGGATTCCATATAGAACTCTGTTGCATACATTAGAGCAAATGGGAATGGATATTCCCATTTGCTCTAATGGGGACATTAGATATGTCCCCATTATAATACAAATAATAAGAATACATAATACGAATGGAGACAGATATGACACTGGTTATGTGGATAAGAGGGTGGCTGCTGGAAAGATATCAAAAAGTGGTATATGGAGGGCAGAATCAAAGTGAAAACAGGTGACTAGTGGTGTGCCGCAAGGTTCAGTGCTGGGCCCGCTACTGTTTAATTTGTACATAAATTATATTGGAAATAACCTGAAAAGAAATATTCAGTTGTTTGCTGATGTGAAATTAGGTAGAATAACAGTAAATCAAGGTGATGTGGAGAGCTTGCAGGACGATTTAAATAGGCTGTTAGTATGTACAAAAGATAATTGGTGTCAGTTTAATGTGGAAAAATGTAAATTTACGCATTTTTGGATAAATAGATTACAAGCTGTGTACCACATTGATAGAACTGCACTCCAAGAAATAGATGAAGCTAAAGATTTAGGAGTGGTCATGGTAGACAGAAAGTTGAAGTTCAGAGGACATATTGCTAGGTAGCTTTATAAAATTACTTGGATATTGAGGAATGTATTAACAAGTAAGAAACAAGAGATAAGGAAGTTGTTATTCCTCTTTATAAGGCCTTGATACCTCAACATCTGGATTACTGGTCTGGTCTCCTGAGTTTCTCGAGGATGAGGAAACAGTGGAGAAGATTCAGAGGCGAGTGACCAAGATGGTGAGTGGTCTGTGGAATGTTCTCTATGAGGATAGATTGAGGGGGGGGGGGAGTGAACTGCAGAAGTTGGTTGGTAGGAGGAAAAGAGGGGATATGATACAAACATTTAAGTTGCTTAAAGGATTTTATAGGATTGATTAATTAAAGTACGGTTAGTAGGTGTGTGAGGGCTAGATTTTTGGAGAGTTGTGAATGAGTGAAATGGGTTTGCCTGAGTCAGTTGTGAGTGCTTTGTCTGTTAATGGGTTCAAAGAAAGGTATGATAGATTGGGTCTCCCGTGATGAATCTTCGGATTTCATGGAGATGCCAGTATAATAATAATATTTTTAATTCTCTTAATAATATTTTCATATGAATCCCTCCCACAAAAGGATATAAACCCATGATACATCCTCGTATACTGTATTGGTAGAACTGTGGTTGATAATGGAGTGAAGTTCAGATGACAAATTTCAATAACTCTCATTATACATGTTTTCGTTATCTGTGTTTGTGCATATACATGGTTTCATTTCTTTACATAAGGACTATCTCTGTTTTTCTACCCAATGAAGTCAAAGCTTCCATATATGCACATTGTTTTCCTTTCTCTGTTCACTGTGCTCAATGTCTATTGTGTCCCTAATGCCTTATTAATGCATGTAGTATTGTCTTTATCTGTAAATATGAACATCTGATGAACGCAATCGACACCTTTTGCTGCAAGTTATGGGTGGTTCAACCGGTGAAACTGCAGCTGCAGATCACGTTGCTGCTGAACTTCATAATCTCTTCAAAGCAAAGATAGCAAAAGGAGTTGACACAATGAAGCAGGTGTTTAACCCAGATGAAACTGGCCTATTTGGGAAAAAATATGTCCATGTCCAGTCATACCTAAATATACATCAAAGAGAAGACAGCATCTGGGTTTTAAGTTGCCAAAGATGATGATGGTTTTGGGAGGCAGTATTTCTGAAGGCTACTAAATAAGACTTCTCATGGTGTATCACAAAGAAAACTCATGGTCACTAAAGAGCAGTAAAGGCAAGATTTCCTGTTATTTCAAGGATTCAAACTATTTTTTTTAAAGAGTTGCAAGACATAATTAATCTTGAAAATAAAGAACTACTTTAATAGTTATTCGTTTTATATGTACTGAATATTTTTAGTCACCACTCTTATGCTGGCAAAACTGCAGCTGCAGATCACATTGCTGTTAAAGAATTCCATAATCTCTTCAAAGCAAAGATAGCAAAAGGAGTTTACATACTGAAGCAGGTGTTCAACCTAGATGAAACTGGCCTGTTTGGGAAATATGTCTAGTCATACCTAAGGAGGAACTTTTAGCTGGTCTCTTTCAACTAAAGGCGAGTTAGCCAGTCTCATACGGAGATAGATGGGTTTTTTCCTCCTGGAAAGTGGGGTTTTTCATCGCTCAAAACATACAAACCAGCCAGTAGAAAACAAGTAATTTACAGACAAGAATACTTGGAGGCAGGTAACTGCCTTATCCTCATATGACGGTTGAGAAGTCCAAGGGTACCTGGAAGGCTGGGGTGCTTAAGTGTCTGTTAAAGCCACTGATGGATGGACCATTATGCCTTAATATATATGGAAAATATATATGAAAAACAGGTGCAGTTTTGATTAAATTAATCGTGAAATTAATCGGAATACCATTCATTTGGGAAAGTAACCACTATTATCCTATGTTATAATTTTCCCATTTTACATGCTTTCGATATATGTGGCGATTCTTGAGAACACATCCACCACATATAACGAGAATTACTTGTATACTACATTTTTGGAATCTGACAAGTCTGGCCTTGCTTCTCATGCTACTGACACTAGACACAGTTCTTTGGAACCAGATAAAGATTCTTAATTCTAGCAGGTTCAAATCTGATTATTTTTTTCTTGAAATGTGAAACATTATAAAAACATCCAAACCTTAACCACTTACTCTATGCCAAGCTCTCTAAGTTTTGGGGTGCAATTACTATTAATTGTTCATAATTTTTTTTTAATTTATTTTTTATGGATGTAACTTTTACAACTGTTCTTTTGAATTCTAATAGTATAATCATATCACTTTGGCTGTGACCGAGGCACAAGTTGGTAGGCACATGTGCCACCAACTTCCACGACTCATTCTTAAAATTTATGTTTTGAACGTAGTTACTGGTCTGCCTCCTTGATGATGTCCAAGTTATGCTGAATGAAATCCTGGCATTTTGGAATTAAAAATAAAATCTCAAACCACCGAGATAATTAATAATAATGTTTAATAACGACACAACTAGTTTCATTGGTAAGCCAACTTCATCAAGTGTCAAAGTACAAAGGTATATACAAAAAATACGACAAAAACGTTACACACTAACAACAACAACAGAGCTATCAAAAACTGTAGTTAAGTTTAAATTGGAGTCCGCACTTCAGTTCTAGCTACATTTATAGGTGTACGTGTGATCTCGCAAGAATGCCAGCACTGAACAGCAGAGCTATGTGAATATGGGAATATGACAAATTGTAGCTAAGGTTGATATTCATGTAGGTAAAATCGAGAGTGATTTCTTTTGACTCCTGGACACGTCTTTCAAGTTCATCGTAACATTTGTGAATATTAGAAGTTTGATTCCAGTCTATTTGGTGTTGGCAGCCTTCAATCAGAGTTTACAGAGAACAAGATGTGGCTGGGGAGGGTGCTGGCTCAGATTCTATTATAAGAGATGTCTCTTTTGTGCTCTTCAAGACGGAGAAAGATTGATTTATCAGTTTGTCCGTAGTAAGGTTTACCACGACTACAAAAATACTCCTGGTAACTGAAGATCTTTAGGCTGACTAAGGATAGATTGGAGTTTTGGTAAAGTAGAGAAGCACGTTTTGATGTTGAATTTTTTCAAAATTCTAGCCAGTTTGGGGGAAAGGGAACTAATGTAAGGAAAGGAGATGCAAGCTCTAAGGCTTGCATCTCCTTTCATTTGTACAGGTAACCCTCGTATAACACGGTACTTATACGACGCAGTTTCGATATAAGACGGCCTATAAACTGTAGTAAAACCCTTTATCTTTTCATATATTTTTCAATGCGTGACTTAAAAATAAAATTTTATCATTGTTAAATTTGCGTCTGCCCGTATCACGCATGTAGTGATAAGTAGCTAATTTATGTTAGGGGAAATACCCTTTAACACGCATGTACGTCAATTGTTTACCGTATAAAGTATTTGTTGTTGAAAGTTGTCTTCATTTTCTGCCAGGAAAGCGCATTAAAAATCATAAGTGTGTTAATCTCAATCTGAGCACTTTATTTTTTTGGTGAGTTACATATAATATTTAATGCTTATTTTTATGTAAAAAAAAATTTTTTTTATAGTAATGGCCACTTAGAACGCTTTTGCGATTTGGTTGAAAACAAAATCAGTGAATTAATTGATGGGGAAATAGATTTAAATGAGGAGGAACTGATACGATTAATAGATGATGTCGAACCAAATGGCAGGGAAAGTTCTGCCGAAGATTCTGATGTTAAAAATTCAGTTTAAAGAAATTAGCAGAAGAATTGGACTTGGCAAGAAAGTTATTTTATGAATAATGATCTCTCAATGGAGCTCCGGAAAATTCACGAGACAATTAGATATTTGTTTAGCTCCATATTATGAACTTAATAAAAAAATTGCAGCATAGTGGTAAGGAAGGTCTTATTACTGACTTCTTGATAACTAAACCAACTGAAGTATGCAATGAGAATTATACTAATGATGATGTCCAAGAGATTTCAAGTGATGACAATGTCTGGCCACTCGTAAATAAAGAACATCTACAAAATGTTAGTCTTGAAGAGAGTGATGACGATTAAAATATACACTTTATTTTATTTTGCCTAAAACATTTATGTATTATGTGCAATGAAGTTTATGTACAATTTATAATTTTTTTAAATTTTATACTATGTATTTGTTTCATAGTTTATTTGTTTTCTTAACTTACATGAATTACCTGAATTAAATAAAAATAAATTTTTTTTGGATATGTCATTGTTTATATAATCTTAAAAAAAACTATTTTGGAACCTAACCCTACTTTTTCTATGTGATCTGAGTCTTGCATAACGCGATTTATATGATGCAGCATTTTTGTGTGACCTAACATCCGCGTTATACAAGGGTTACCTGTATATACCTCTGTACTTTGACACCTGATGAAGTTGGCTTACCAACGAAACTAGTTGTGTCCTTATTAAACTTTATTCTTAATTATCTCTGTGGTTTAAGTCATTAAAATTATTGAACATATATATATATATTTGATATGTGCAAGAGAGATCATCAATTAGCCAAACTACCCTTTTCTAAACAGCATGAAGAATTTTTAGCGAGGTCTTAGGTGCATTACTAAAAACATGACAGCAGTAATCTAAAGTTGGATGGATTTTTGATTTGTACAGAGCTGAGTTAGTAAGTTGACAGATGAAAAGTAATGTCTTGGTCAAAAAAAGATGTCATGTTTTTCTGGAGCCAAGAATGCTACAGAGGTAATGTGGTTATGCCAGAAAAGGACAGGGTTAAGTCAGTTCAATAAGTGAGATACGGTTTTAATTGTTAGGGTCTGTGAGAGATGGTTGTTTATATATATGAGGAAGAGGATGAGTGAAATAACAGCCCTGAGAAGCACCTGCATTAATAGAAAAATCTGAAGAGAACACCCTGTACCATAACATGCAGTGAATAATTAGAGAGAAAATTGGCAATCCAGTTACAAAGGGTAAAATGTCAAGTGTAAAGTTTTTCCAAAATTATTCATAATATGTTTCCATAGGTGGTTGATATAGACAAAGGAGACTACTGTGGATCTTGCTGGTGGAATTCATACTGGTGGTTACTTATTAGTTGACAATACAGCCCACTCCATTACTTCATGCACTAATGTTAAGCAATCATAATAAGGGAAACATATGAAAGTCAAGTATATTATGTAAATATGACACTGAGTCTGGTTACTGTATACAAATGAGTCAACCTGTTGCAGTATATGCAATTGAGTCATGGCGTAAAAGTGCACATTCAGGAGTGGTTTTCCATTTCATATCAAGAGTGAGAACAAGACATTTCATGATAGCAAAATTCTTGGATATGGCTGCAAGATGTCATTTAAATGATGAATTCAGGTGGCAAGTCGTCGTAAGACTACAGGCTGGCCAAAGTCAGGCAAAGGTAGCAAGATGCATGTGCGTATTCTGTGATTTACAGACTGTGGAACCAATTCCAACATTCACAGAAAGCATTCCAGAGATACAGTGAAGGAAGGCCACAGGCTAAAACCAAAGTGAGTGACCGATATTTCTGACTATCTACTTGCCAAAACAGGATTGATACCTCAAATCAGATATACGTGTTGGTTACCAGGAATTTGGTATTTGCTTCCACAGGCACAAAAGGCTTCATGAAGGTGGTGTGTATATGCTAGGTGACCATAGTCTGTGTGCCACTATTTCCATGCTACAGTAAGAACATTTGAAATGAGCCAGGCTCCACATCAAGTGGACTCAAGACCAATGGAGATTGGTACTGTTTACAGACGAAACCTGATTTGCTGAAGAAAGCGGGTACCAGGTGTGCTCTGATCTAGAGAGAACAGGGACATGTTATGATCCCTCTGATATCCATGAAAGAGACACCTATGGTGGAGTGTGGTGGTTTAGGGAGGCATCTCATTGACTACATCAACCTATACACGTTTCCTAGTGGAACTACGAATGCTGCCGCTTATAGAGTATATATATGTCACTTATCCAGGAGATTGGTCTCACACTAGGATATGAAATTCCTCTCTTACATAAAAGCATCACAAAATTTCTGTGCACATGGCAGGATTTGAACCTACAGCCTGTTTGTAGGAGAGTGGGTAAATTAACCACTCAAGTTCACCAGGCTGGCAAACTGTCATTACATATGGACTTTATTATGTATATGAACAATTCAATTATTTCCTATGGATTTTGGATTTGGTGACAACCCCCTTCTCTCACTGTTTTTCCAGTAGAATATTTGTATTCTACTGGAAAAATAAAACCATTTGTAATGGTTTCAAAACAAAAACATTTGAGGACCATATGTATGGTCCTCAAATGTATCAAAAATGCTACTACAGAATTGTTTGATTGCAAGAGAAAATATTTTGCCAGAGAAAAATTTAGCAAATTATATGCCAGCGACAAAGAAATAACAATGTTATAAACATTAAAAATAATACAGTTCAGAATTAAGTGAAACAAAAAATTAATAGGATTGATGATATTTATAATGAAATGGTTGAACACACGAGAAGTTAAAAGTTCATTTTTCACTTGGTTAGACTATAATAAATTTAGTTTAATCCTTTATCCAAGTGTGAGCAAACACTTGGATAAAGGATTAAACTAAATTTATTATAGTCTAACCAAGTGAAAAATAAACTTTCAACATCTTTCTCTAAATCCAGAGTAATTTAATAAAAAGGTGGCACACCGTTTGGCAACTCCTATAGGAGGAGATGACCTTGCTAATGCTTCTGCCTGGTATCTCCACTTGAGCCTGGCTCCCACTGAAGAGACCTCAATAAAGGTCGAAACTAGTCTGGGTAGTGGCCCTTCCCTTAATGCATAACATTATACATATCTGCAAGGAGATGTGTTTTGCATCATGGGAGATACTGAGATAGGAGCGATGTTAGCTTGCTCCACCTTTGCAACGAGTTGCCTGGTGTTGTACCACCTTACCCTAGTCCTGAAGATACTTTCAAACGCAAACTTTGTTTGCTCACACTTGGATAAAGGATTAAACTAAATTTATTATTATAACATGAGAAGTTTAATTAAAGTAATCTTCAAGAAGAGACAGATCATAAAGAGTAGAGAGAATGAACATAATACCAATCTTTAAAAATGGTAATGAAATGTGAACCTGAAAATTAAGAGACAAATTTATCATCCATATTTGTATCTTAATTTTTTTTGGTTGATAAATATGAAGAATTAGCATCATTATAATGATGATAATATCTAATTAAATTATAATGAAAAATAAGGAATGTTTACAATAATTATGGTATAATTTCTATAAAACAATTCTAACTAATTATCAAATAATAAAAAGTACCAACATCAAGAAATATCCAAGTGAAATTACTGATATGATTAAAGATATACATATAAAAAAAAATAAATCTATTATAAATTATAGTAGAAATATTCAGCAAATCCATATAAGGAAAGGAATAGTATGAGGAGATTCTTTAAGCCAAACAAAAGTAAGGATCTATAAATCAGCAGTTCAACTAATATTAGCATATGTATGTTATAATAGGATTATTATATCATATTGGATGAGAAAAGTACATTCCTTGAGAATGTTCAGAAGAGCATGGGTGATCTGATCTGTAGAACTGTTAACTTCTACATTGGAGTAAAGTAACAAAACATTGGATGTTAGAATCATGTATGTTGTGATGGACAGTATGCAGAGAGGAGGTATTTTGATTAAATATCAAACAAAAGGGATCTAGGAATGTACAGTGGAAGAGAGGATCTGCAACAGTAGACTTTTTGTAAAATACTAAGAATGCAATCTGGTTTTTCAGGCTTGTGAATTTTAATTAATCCAAATAGGGAGGATAACTTCATGGTTCACACAATGATTTGTTGTGAAGTTACAGAAGTAAATAATATGGGGTAAGGTTCATAGCTTTATTAAAAATTAGACAAACTCTGACATGTTTTTCCATCAATTAGCTAAAGCATAATCAGAAAAAGCAGTAGAAAACATGCAAGATCTAAACAATTTTACAACCATTTAAAAAAAAAAAAAAAAGAAAGAAAGCAACTGATAACATAATAGCCAGTCATGTGTGTCATTAGATATATTATGCTAACAAATAAGAGACCTCCAGATGTCATTAAGTATAAAGCTTTGGTTTCTGTTCAAGGTGCAGTGTGAATGAATCACTTCGGAAAACAAACATCCTAGCATAAAGGTTGTCTTCCAAGTATGGCATAGAGGTGGGGTGACACATCCACATTATGATATTCAGAGAACACGTGCACTAAGACAATTTTTTTCTTTCATGTTCGATGTCACCTGCAACTTCTCTGAATATCAATTCACTATCCACTTCTATGCTATAATTGGAAGACAACCTTTTTTCTAGGATGTTTGTCTTCTGAAGTGATTTGTTCACACTGCACCTTGAACAGAAACCAGGGCCTTATACTTTATGACATCTGGAGGTCTCTTATTCATCTGTGTAACTTAACATACAAGTCCTCTGCCAATATATATTTTTTTTTTTATTATCCTCTGCCAATAATTACCTACATACTTTATGCAACAATACATAGTGTGCACAATGTATTTAATGATATGCTCTCTACTGCTTCTGATGATTCTGTCAGATAATTGATGGTGAAACATCAAAGTCTAATTTCTTTTAAATAACACTATGAGCTTACTCCACATTATTTCTGGAACTCCACTCCTTGCAGTTATATCAAGTATTGTTGCAAAATTGTGATTTATTTTCTTATCATAGGTGGTGGAATGCATTTTCAATCATTTTCTAATGTGTTCTTTATTAGTGGATATGGAGGTAACGACAACATGTGACATTCTGCAATTTGATGATGTAGTCAAGTAGGTTCACGATTCCATCCTTCTTGCATATCTGATATGGATATCTTAGTTGTTTCTAAGTTGCTTATAATATGCATTTCGGGATGAGTTAAATAAGAATTATTTTAGCATTTATTTTTTTCATTTAGTTTATTGAAAAGTTGATAATGAACTGATGATTTTTATAAATCTAATTTTTTTACTTTTAATTTAGTTTTAAATTAATTCAACAGAACAAAATTAATTTTGCCCTGTTGATGGACGGTAATTGGAGAGGTTAATAATGGAGGTTTTGTTTGTGCTGGGTTTGTAAGGAAACTTATTTCATCAGGGTTTCCCATTTTTTCATATGCCTCTGCTTGAAATTGTTTGCTTACTGCTTCTATTTTTTTTATCTCATTCTTATTGTGAAAGGCATCCCATTGCATAAGTTGGGGGGAAGTTGTCTATAATCACATTCTGCAAGTGAGAAACATTAAATATGGCAGATGATATCACAAATATTGTGGATGGCAGGGGTGGAAGACCCATTACATTAAAAAAATTTGCAAAATAGAGATAGTAATTTCTGGCAAAATTTTCGTATGGTTCAAGAATTTAAAAAATATACCAGCAGCATCTATTCCTCAAAGGGAGTAAGTAGGTGAACCAATTAATTCCTAACTAGCTTTTGAAGATCATTTAGCAATCACAGCTGGCTGGATATCAAAAATTTTCACAGGCATTAGGAGAGTAATGACAGACAACTGCTGCTATTTTGTGGTTCCCACCCTAAATATTACTGTCTGAAATACTTGGAATTCTATGGTTGATTTTCTTGAGTTGCAGGATTAAAAACCTATTCTGCTGTGTGCCAAAGAATGACTAGCATGGGAACTGGCTGAAAAAAATACCTTGAATAAGTACTGGTCAGCAAATATACATGTACGTATGTATATTTATTTATTTATTTTGCTCCCACTTTTAAAAAATAAAATGCGACTGATATTTATTAATAAATATCTATTAAATGGTGGTATTCAAAATAATTCATTCATCCTTGTTTTAAATACTGCAAAATTATTTAAATAATTCTATGTACACTTTTTAAAAATGTCTTTAAAACACAGTTTGCACCTTAAGTATTTTCAGGACTGGAGCAACTCATGGCAAATGTGGTATAACTTCTCATCATTTGCCTTAGTATCCCATAATGCAAAGCACATCTCCTTGCAGACATGTATAATGCTATGCATTAAGGAAAGGGTCACTACCCAGAGCGGTTTCGACCTTTATTGAAGTCTCATCAGTGGGAGCAAGACCCAGAGGTGGTGATACTAAGGTGGAAGTAATGGAGAAGTCATATTTCCATATATCAGTTGCCAAAAGATGTCACACCTTATCATTAAAATTCTCTGGATTAGAGATAAGTTGATGGAAGTTTTTTTCACTTGCTATGCTACCAATTATATATTTGGTTTAATGCTTTATCCAAGCGTAAGCAAACACAATTTGCACCTGAAGTATTTTCAGGACTGGGGCAACTCATGGCAAAGGTGGTATAACTTCTCATCACTTGCCTTAGTATCACCACCTCTGGGTCTGGCTCCCACTGATGAGATCTCAATAAAGGTCGAAACTGGTCTGGGTAGTGACCCTTCCCTTAATGCATAGCATTATACATGTCTGCAAGGAGATGCTTTGCATTATGGGATACTAAGGCAAGTGATGAGAAGTTATACTACCTTTGCCACGAGTTGCCCCAGTCCTGAAAATACTTCAAGTGCAAACTGTGTTTGCTTACAACTGGATAAAGGATTAAACCAAATATATAATTGGTAGCATAGCCAAGTGAAAAAAACTTCCATAAACAATGGTTATATAATAAGAAATTTAATTATCAAAGGAAGAGCCATATGGCTTCATACTGGAGATGCAAAATAAATCAAAATAGACTAAATTAGAGATCTAAACTTATTTTAAAGCTGAATATATGTGGAAGCTCTGAAAAATTCAAAAATTTGATCAGAGTTTATGAGAATACAATTCTCTGCATCAGAGTTGCCTTCAATTGCATTACTTAAAAGACACAAGTGCTGCTGTCCACCTAGTCATCTTTTATTAGTGTTTTTTGATGAAGGTTACACTGGCTTCATTACTGTTTCAAAAACTGGTTGGTTCTCATCAGAGATCAGGCAGAAACCTTAAGAGAGCAAAAACTTAAATTCAATACTAAAGCTATCCTATTCAGAGTTGCATTTTTCATAAGTGAACTCTCAGCAACTCCGATGCCAAGGATTACACTCTCATAAGCTCTCTAATCCAATTTTTGAAACTTGGAAAGTTTCTATATATATTCAGCTTGGAAATAAAGTTAAGCTGAATCTTTAATATCACCTATTTTTATTTATTTTACATTGCCAAATTAAGCTATATGGCTCTTCCTTTGATAATTACTATACACACCAACTAAGAGTTCATTTATGAAAAATACACTCTGACATAGAATTGCATTAGTACTGAATGAGGGTTCTTATCCTCTTAGCTTTCTACCTGGTTTGACAAGAACAGTAGGCCCATGCATGCTGGCAGTTTGTTTGCTGCATGTAGGCTTGGTACAGTGGCACTTGCTTCCAGTTGTGCCCAGCTGAGGTTTAGTTTGGTTTTTGGGTGGAGTTTTCCCAAAGTGACCCTTTCATTGAATAGTTTCACTGTCTCAAGTAGCTCACTCCCTTAGGGGTACTGAGAGGTTTGGAGCTACCTAATGGCTGTCTTTCTAAGGTGGTCCATTCCAAGATTTTGGAACTTGACAGTTTGAACATTTGGTTCCTGTCTGGTCTCTAATGAAAACCAACCAGTTTGAAACAGTCTTAGTGAAACCTTTATCAAAGAGTGCTAATAAAAGACGACTATATGGACACCTGGGTAGTGCTCATGTCTTAAGTATTGCAAGCTATGACAACTCTGATGCTGAAGATTGTATTCTCATAAGCTCTCTAGTAAAATTTTCAAGACCTTTCAAAGTTGCTATCACTAATTAAGTGGTACACAGTGAAGAGAGACAGCTCAACATGTGCTGCCATCTCGTGGTCCATAATCCTAACACAATATATTTAATGTCTGAAATAATGTGGGTTCTACGGTCGATTTTCCTGAGTTTATGGGACGAAAAACCCGAGTTTCCAGGAGGAAAAACCCGCTTGCACGTGCCTGAGATCGACTAACTTGGGAACTGGTCAAAAAAAGGCTTAGAAAAATTTCCTCTAGTAGAATCGAAAGCAAGTCTTCCTTCGTGCGGTTAAGCGCCATGGTGTGCAAGCGTCACATCCACTGAGCTACACAGGCTGTCCTCTCTATATATTTGGCTTTGAAATAAGGTTGGATCTTTAGTATCCCCATTTCTATTTAAGAAATTTAAAATTTGTGAGTGGTATAAAACAAACACCAAGGATTGGATAACAATACTTAATTCATTTCAATGAGGAGGGTTTTTATTTTTATTTATTAATTATTAATTTTTTTTTTTTTTTTGAGTGCATTGTTTTGGTTACTTAGTAAAAATGTTTAGTCACTTTTATTGCATATTTCTGATTACTACTGTAAATCAAGGTTTCACCCTTTCTCTCTCTTCCTCCATCCCTGCCAAATACACTGTTGAATAATAATAATAAAAGTGTCACACAACATATTTATTAAAAAAAAATCTGCTCTGCTTAGTTCATATAAATAATAAAATAACACTTACTGAAGTGAATGTGCCTTTTCCCCCCCCTGATAGAAGGAGTCAATTATTGGCTTGATTGAAAAGAAGTCTCAATCAAATACAATGGAGAAAAAAAAATATTAGTAAACTTATTAGGATTTAAGCTAAATATATACAGATATTTAATTTAAAAGAAAATTTTAAATAAACCTACTGAGAACTTTATAGAATATATTGTAAAAAAATATTCTGTAATAACATCAAAATAATACAATTGCTCAGTGTCATTAATATTAAGTTACCATTATACAACTTCTCTCTCTATAGTACCCTAGGAACACACAGATCTGACTTTGGGCAACCAGACTATAAATACTAAGGCATTTCATGTAATAAAATGCTATCAGTATCAATCATTTAAACTGAGGGGAAAAAAAAGTTTACATCCAATTCTTATTGACTGAAACATGAACATGATGAAAATGAAGAATTCTGATATTTTGATAGCACTATAACTGAAAGCAGCTATAAAGAATTATACTAATACATTTTCAATGCATGCAAATACAATAAGACACTAGTATAAAAGGTGCTGCACTCTTTTCTTCATCTTTCATGCAAATAAAAGTTTGCATGAAATTATATTCATAGTCAAACTTCTCATATTCTGAGGGGAGTAATGTATAAAACATAATGAAAAGTAATCTTTGGTATTATTTGTGTAAGAGGCATACACCAATCAAAAAAACTGGATGAATTATGCCATCATTAACTGACATCTACAGTAAATATAACTCTTGCTCAAATTTCATGGAAAGAACCACTATTTTTCCCATTATTATTAAGACAATTTCTTAAAGATCAATAGCTTATTTTAAATTCAGATTTATGGATTACATCAGTCTTTTTTCCCAACTGATCCTGTAGCCTATTATAACAGATGGTTAGCTTCTCAAATTCTTTTATAAAATATCCCATTTACAGGGCTCCTTACATTCTATGGGATGAATGGGTCACAATATATTTATCTGTTATGTATATAACAGATATTTTAATTTATGCACATTGGAAGTGTGCATAAATTTTAGCATAAGCATATATATCCCTGAGGATATCAGATACAATGTCAATGAAATATCAGAAAGAAATTTTCTGTTTAATTACAAAAAAGAATTCTGTGATTAATTTCATGTACTAAAATAATCAAATAATAGCAGTGCCTATTATTTGCTTATTTTAGTACGTGTATTTCAATCTATAAGTTGAATCTTTACTAATATGCATGAGTGGGCCAACAAATTACAGGACTTTTGTCTTCGATTAATACTGATTTAATAATAAAAGCAGAGCAGAATAAAATCACATTTTAATTTTGTTATTGTGCTTAAACACAAAATTCTCTTAGTGCATGAACCATAATAATAATAAAATTTTTATTATTATGGGAGAGGGGTAAGAATCATAAATACAGTAAACAAAATTTAAAGGATGCTTTTTATTCATGTGAATCCCATTCAAAAAAGATTGTTAGGATATAATACTTAGTACTATGAGCAAGCTGAAGGAAAAAATATGGAAATATTCTGCTTTAGAGACCAAACATGAATTTTTTTCAAGCTACTTCAGCAAGAAGTGTGTGATTTCACACACTTAATGAAATTCATCTACCACTTAAAGATCCATACCGATGTGGGATTTGAACTTATAAGCTGTTGCTCAAAGAGCAGATATGCTAAACAACTCAACTAGCATATTAAAAAGCAGGTTTTTAGTAAATCTAAAACTCAAGAGAAATCTAAAATTATTTTCGCCTGTGACACACAGGCGAAAATTATACTATTAAATAATCTTTGTACATGAATTTTTTCCGTTATTAATTTTGTATCGATATGTCTACTCACAGTATACCTCTTTTAAAACTCAAGAGAAATCTATATAAGCAAGAAGACTTTATTATCCTTTATCTGATTTATGATGCCAAATAAAGCTTTTTTTTTTTAAGGCTCTTTTCTTTTAAACTTATGTTTTATGTAAAGACAGAGCTCACTTAATGAAAAATGTAGCTTCTAAACATCAGATTCCATGATTTAGGTATCCAAAGACAGAAATAGTACCAAATGAGAAGAAACAATTCGAAAGAGCTATCATGGGTGTGAAAACTTAATCAAAATCACTTAGAAAAGGTGGATATGTAACTTTAGACAAAAAAGTTGCCTTGCAGTTTTTACATGAAAAATGTATTTTCATAACTTTTGGTTACTTCTGCAACTAAGAAATCTGTGTTTCAGAAGTAAATATATTAATTATATTTAAATATATTATAATTAATATATTATAAATATATTAATCATGAAGATTAATTATATTTAAGAAAATATAATTAATATTCTTTATTTTAAAAAACAAAGAATATTAATTATATTTTCTTAAGAGAAATTTACAATGTTTATTATACTCAAAACAGAATACTTTAAAATAAGAGCAATCATATACCATAGGAGAGAGCAAAAAATCTTCCCCCAAATCAACAAACAAATGAAGGTATTTTATATTACCTGCAAAAGTGTTAATTACTATTTTATTAAGATCAGTATATAAAAGACAATTATGCAATTTAGTAATGTTGGAAACTTGTACTTTGAAAACAATGTTGTCCTCATCGACATCCTTATAGATGTCGTATCTTTTAGCATTGATGGAAGAAATGATTAATATCAGCCATGTACAGTTTTTTTTAGCTATCTGCAGATTCCCACTAAAATCATAAATAATACTATTTACATAAATAACACTATTTAAAATTCACTAAGCCAAACTATGTGTGAAATCCCAATAACCATTTTGCTGATTTTGCTCTGATTGGTTCACCCATGGGAATTCCTAACTCACATTTCTGAGTGAACCACCTTAAAAGCGTCCATTCTAATTGTCAAACTGCATTCCCCCTCCACGCCATTCTCCAAGAGTGCAGTAGTTGTTCCTCAAAAACTCAAGAAACTCATTTTCTTTACTTCCAGTTGCTATCTCATTATTCCAGTCTATATTGCCATAATTAAAATCGCCTATAATGATCACCCTTTTCTTATTTGTTTGGCTAATTTGATTATACATTTCATAGTCACTACCATCCACATTACCAAGTCTATAACAACATCCAACCAAGTATTTCTTTCTACTCACCTCTATTTCACACCATACTGCCTCAAAACTACTGGCACTATTTCCCGCTTGCATCTCTACTTTGTATGGACATAACTCTTTCTCTATCATCAATAGCACTCCCCTCCCTTTTTATCCTTTCTATCCTCACAAAACACATCACACCCTTCCATCTCTATTCCTGTCAGGATGTTGTCCTCATTTAACCATGTCTCGCTCATTCCATTTTGAAGGATCCTAATCTATAACTTGATAAATAGCAAAGTCCTTAAGGAGATAACTCATTTTTCTATGGTCCAAAATAACCATAGAAAAAGAAAGTAACAATTGTCTCCACTTTTTTAGTTATGCTAGTGATTTTATCCATGCTTAGATAGTGCATTTCTTAATGGCTCATTATCCACTCATGGAGGAAGGTACTGATATAAGAAATCACACCACCCTTCCCAACAATATATCCTCAAAACACTTAAGTCATGTGAGTAAATGAAACTGAGCTCAGGGACCTTTGCAACACCTTTTTTAGTCAATGGCTACAGCTCACATAAAATAATGCATGCATCTCGTGCAACCAACACATAGATCACAGCAAAAACCATTCCTATTCCATATATTAAGGGTACATCAGAAAGAAAAATAGCCAAAGTTCTCCGTAAATGATCTCCTTGCCACTTTCAAATCTTTCATTCAGCTACTGTAGATACCTTCATCTATTCTTCTAAAGATCAACTTTATAGTTATCTGACCCATAGTGGTGCCATGTAAGGACATTAGTTCTGTTTTAGTTACAATTTGAATTGTTTTTCCACAATTATTTAGTCTAATGCTGTGTGCTTTTTTATAGTTATAATTGTGCTCAAAGATGCTGGATAGAAAACCAGCAAAATATTAGTAAGTGTAATAAATGTTTTTTTTTTTTTTTTTTTTTTTTTTTCACCCTCTCTTGTTGTTTATACCATGCAGCACTGTATAAACAACATTTATGTTCATATGATGAATATGAACATAAATGTTGTTCAAATGTTTCGAACAGATAAATCTAATCTAATCTATCCGAAATAGAGGTGAATAGAAAGAAATACTTGGTTTAATGTTGTTATAGACCTGGTAATGTGGATGGTAGTGACTATGAAATGTATAATCAAATTAGCCAAGCAAATAAGAAAAGAGTGATCATTATAGGCGATTTTAATTATGGCAATATAGACTGGAATGATGAGATAGCAACTGGAAGTAAAGAAAATGAGTTTCTTGAGTTTTTGAGGAACAACTACCTCAGACAGTATGTAACAGAGGGCATATGATGATTGAGGGTCTTGGATTTGATCATATAAATCTAATCTGTAAACTCTAAGTTTATACAAAACTATGTGACATCATCAGTTTAAATGATGATGTCCCTGTTACAAGGTTGAAACATATAGGAGACAATGAATTTGTTTCTATACTTTTTTAACATGTTGATCATTATTTAATTTGATTAATAATATGATTAATTTTGTAATAAATATATCTGTTTAACTGCATTGGAATTTTAGTCATTTCATATATCCATCATTTCCATATATTTAATCCAGTAAATGTTAACTATTTTATCCATGCTCAGATAGTGGAGTAATGCCTACTTAACCAATTGAATTTCACATTCATTTGTAGGTAGATATCAACATTTAATTAATATTATACCAAGTCATTTTTTAAAAATATATCATTTATTGAAATTAATATAGACTAGTGCTGTAATAGTATGATTTTGTAATAAGTAAACATGTATATATATATATTTTTTTAATTTAAAGTTAAAATAATGCTACAATGCTATTTAATAATTACAAAATTCATTCTATCGTGCAAATGAGAGAAACATGTTTCAGCAGACTAAACTTTTTATGGAATGCCACCGAATACTACTAACAGAATTAAATGAACTAGGCTAAATAATAATATTAATCACATTAAAATATTTGATAATTGTCTTATTACATTATTTCTATTGTTGTAGAGCAGGAAGATGATAGTTATTCTGTACAAAGTAATAATGTAATATAGGACTAACATCAAAGTGTACTTTTTCCTAAAGAAGGTACAAATGGATTTGGTAATAAGTGGAGATGAAAGAAGTTATGTGAGTGCAAATGACATATACAAAACATTCCTATGAGTAGACCCTTGGAATTCGATTTCCCCTAGAGAGAGAGAGAGAGTTGGTTTAAAATTTTTGCATTAATATCTAACAATGCTATCAATTAGTAACAAGAGGAAGGAAGAGGGAAAAGTTCTTGACCCCCCCCAACACACACACACACTGAGCATACAATCAATTTGCATATACTCCTTCTATGTCCTCAAATATTCTTTTTCAGTTCACTTTCAAATAGGAAAGGTTCTTATATTAAAAAAAGGTATTTTATCAGTTATAAACATATTTTTTAAATTCTTAGTTTTCCTAAATATGACTAATAGATCGTTAAGCTATAATATTTTATTTCATTCATTAGATTTCTAGCAAAGAAAACAGCATAAAGATGGAAAGTGCAAAATAAATTCTAAGCAATATATAAAATTCACGTTCTTCACAATGAAATCTCTACATAAAACTTATAATACACAAAATATGCAGCATGAGTATTTCATTCACATAGAAGGCTGCCTTCTTTTCATTCCTCTTAGAGCATAAGGATGTTCACAATCAAAAATCAGAAAAATATAATTCTTCTTTCTCCTATTAAAAACTTTGCTTATAAGAATCATTATAATAATACCACATAAGTTTAAGACATAATCTAGCATTTCTAAATACATATTTCAAAAGACAACTTATTACCATTTTTACATCCATATACACTCTGATTATGATGTGTGTTTGTAAGTTTAATCAGCCATATCTTGGTAACTACTGGACAGGGAAGGTGTAACTGATCAGAGCTGTTGAGAAAAGGATCTTGAATACTTTAACTGTCACTTGCTGTCAAAGGCTAGCTGCAGTGGATGTTAAAAATTTATATAATGCCTATGTATATCATTCATCATCCAAGATAATTCAAGCAATATGCAATTAAATACACTCTGATTATAATGTGTGTTTGTAAGTTTAATCAGCCATATCTTGGTAACTACTGGACAGGGAAGGTGTAACTGATCAGAGCTGTTGAGAAAAGGATCTTGAATACTTTAACTGTCACTTGCTGTCAAAGGCTAGCTGCAGTGGATGCAAAAAATTTATATAATGCCTATGTATATCATTCATCATCCAAGATAATTCAAGCAATATGCAATTAATATGTGGGAAGGGATGGATAGTGAATCAATGAGATGCATTATTATACTCAAAGATACACTGTTAGTAGCTCTGAGGGAATGTGAAAAGCACATGCACAGCAGTGAGTACTTTGCACCACAACAGCTTAGCTGCATCTGAGAGTTCTGTATAAATTAACTTACAAGAAATGGAATGCATAGGAATGGCAAACCCGAAGGATGGAAAGAATATTAATATAAGTTTAAAATACTACTTCACTAGATTGTTGTAATCAATCAAATAGAAGTGCATGACCAATGCAATCATTTATAAGATTCTCCAAGCAATTTCATAAATATTTCTTTGCAAATATGTAAGCATGCTACATTCATTCAGGCCTCAAGGAAAGCAATACAACTGACATCAGAATCACCAAAATTGCAATTTTGTCACTTCAGGAAGTAAATAAAATATGGCTTGAGAATGTCATGCAGGCAGGTAAAACCTGTTTCATCTTGTAGCAAGTTTATTTTTTAGTTTTTTGCAAAATAAATAAATGAAATTAAAAAGTAAATTACACTTGACAAAGTATAATTTCACCCTTATTTTATCAAAGCATGAGCCAATAAAAGTTTGCATGTAAAAGATCTTCATGACTAGGCTACTTATATAGAGAGAATAGCTGATTTTACATCAAGCTGCCTCTTTGTATCACCAGTAAGCACGTATTTTCATGACTGGGGCTGCCAGTCGTGAAGATATTTCACCCGCAAACATTGTTTGCTCACGCTTGGATAAAGGATTAAACAAGAACATAATATAACATTCCCTTCTTGGGCACATATAACATCACATATTGAGAGTCACTACCAAGACCAATTTTATTGAGGTCTCATCAGTGGAAGCATGGAGCTAATGATATGCAAACTTTTGTATATTCATGCTTGGATAAAATAAGGATAAATGTCGATGGATTTCAATCATACTGACTGGAATTATGGCAAGTGTGGCCTGAGCCAGTATGCTAACTGCACGTATTCTTTGTCCATTCTGCCAGTTTCCCATGAAAAAAAAAAGTTTTGAGAATGAAATACCCTATATCTTCATAATAGACTAGTTGATATCATGGTTTAAACCAATGTTTCCGAATTTTAAGTCAGAAAGTTTTCCTAAACATTTCTCGTATTCTTGAAAGGATTTGGGCTCAGGTCTTTCCAAATGAAAAGCAAATGCAATTATCCTTACAACCATGGAATTTCAATGGTCCTGTAACAGACAGTGTGGTGCAGTTCATAAGTGAATTTTTGTCAGGATATCAATCTTTTTTTCAAATACACTATAAAGATAGATCAACTCATTATATAACATTAACTGGTAGTCAACTGTTCGATGAATTTTTTTTTTTTTTTTTTTTTTAAATGCGACTCCCATCCACAAAAGGTTATAAACCTATAACATTAGTATCATGGGCAGTCTAAGGATCTTATTTTAATTTTTAATTATTTAAAAAAAAATTTAATATTAATTTTTTTTTTGTGTGTGCGTGTGTGAGAGAAAATTTAAGTCATGTATACACTGATGGAGCCACATGTTTTTGATATCTTGGACAAAATGATCCAAGAGCCAGATGATAAACACATTACTATTGATACCGTATTGTATTATGAATGCAGTATAGTCATATGATTATGAGAAATATGATGATGGTTTCCTCCTACCTACAACTATTAACTACAGCAGAAGTTACATCTGTGCTGCATCGTACGAACACAATGACAACTTAAAATCATTCAAGATCCCCATTTCTGTGATGTGGTTACACAAACTTGGAAACTTACTTTAAATTAATTATTTATATATATATATATATATATAAATCAGCCTGGTTAATTTCATGTAAATGGAACTGGAAAATATAATCAAAATTTATAAATTAGTTTCTTTATCACTGTAGGATAGTTTCATTTCATGGACAAGCACCAAATTGGTTTTAATACAACAAAATGCACACAATTTTTCCCTTGATTTATTATTAACTGTATAGAATAATATGCACATTTGATGTGTATCAAATGTTCTTCAATTTTAAAAACTATTATAATTATGGACGCATCTTTCTTCATCAAAAATATAACAACTTCATTCCTGATTCTGTTTTCTACCAACCCCACAAAACAATGTTTTCATATATTTGGCAGCATACTGTTATACAGCTTGGTGTTGAAGAAAATTTCCATGGAACTATGTAGGAGATGAGACCATTCTTTTTCAAACACTCAGTGAAGATAGAATTATCTTCTATCTTCACACTATCAATCATTATATAGCCAATGACCAACTGCTCAATGAACTTTTTTTAATTTACAACTTATGAGATTGCAGCAATTCCATATAGTCACTTACAAAGTGAAAAGCAGAAGTAAAGTCCAGTGTTTATTCATTTTTTTTTAATTTTAAAAAAGTTTAAAAATTAGTACATATTTCTGAAGTGTTCCTAGTTTTTATTTTAATCAGACTAGAATAGTTGATTTGAAATAATATATTACTTAAAAAATAAAATAAATTAATATGCACAAAATTACAAACAATGGCTTTATTTGTCTTTATTGTTTTTAAAAAAAAGTACTGAGTGGTCAACTTCTGAGATAAATAAATGTATATCAATAGAATAAAAAAAATAAACCAGTTCTTCAACTTGTTTCTTTTTTTGTTGCATAATACAAAAATTTCTCTCTTAATTTGATTTTTACCAAATATTGTCTTTAGAGATTTTCTATAGCGGTGTTCTCAAACTAAGAGCAGCAAGAAGATAAGAGGTGGACTACAACCTTGACTGGTTTCTAATTTTTCAGGTTATTAGCCTTCATGCCAGCTATCTAACCTTAAAAACTTCAATTTTTATTGCAGATTTTGCAGAACTGATATATATATATATATATATATATTTGAAATTTCTTGTGATTTAGACATTAAAAAGTTTGAGAAACACCTCTATAGGAATAACTCTTTTATTGTATCATAATGAATGCTTAGATACAAATAAAGGACAATTATATATCCATATCTTATAATTATTAATGAAGTAGGATAAAAAATATTTTCCAACCAAACAGGAAAAAATAATGTTTCTATTAAGAAACTGGTACTCTGGCTTTTCCATAAGTTGCCTTGATAATAAACTACTTAGAAGATACAATTCCAGAGAGGGAGGTCATTTTATCTTTTATTAATGTTAAGAATTTAACTAAGCAGTCAGTGAAATTCTAAAGGTAAGCTTCTTAGATTAATCATTATATATAAAATGTGGTTCTTCAAGAATTGTGTTGTGTAAGTAGCAAAATACTGAAGAAAACTTGTAACAAGCTCATCATACCAAAAACTTGGGTTTATCAGTGCTAACATTTGCACTGCTTGAATGGAAAATGCATGTAATTATCCACTATCACACTGAACCTTTAACTATTGTATTTTAGATTTTTAATATGTATTCTCCTTAAATATTAAAATAAAGCAACCATTAATAGAATAAGATGGATTTACTTCAAAAAAGAATTCTTGAGAAAGGAGAACATTTAGCCATAAACAAAATGGATCTTATAAATTAGATTTTATACTCCTTATTTGCTTCATCGCGTGTGTGTGTGTGTGTGTGTGTGTGTGTGTGTGTGTGTGTGTGTGTGTGTGTGTGTGTGTGTGTGTGTGTGTGTGTGTGTGTGTGTGTGTACACACATACATACATAGTATAAAGTTTCCCATTAACAAATTAACAAGCACCATAAATTCATTTTGGGAGTTGCTACAAATCAGTAACTCTGTATATATGTACTATGTAACATGTACATAGATTCTTAAAAGGATGTATGAAAAAACTAACTTCTTGGTCAATCTGCTTCTTTAATCTGATAAAAGCAGAAACTAATATAGTAAAGTGGGAAATGCACACACAGTGATGTTATAAAGGGGTTCTGATTTATGAAGTAAACAAAGAAATGATTCTTCACACTAATAATGAAATCCTATAAGTGACTCATTATTCATAAAAAGTGGACCCAAAATATGCATAAGAGTTTGGTATTCTGTGACCAGTATAGAATAAATTGTACCGTTCTTTGATTATTTCGATAACTTGATATAGGAACAATGGTGATTATGAATATAGTACACATAAATAAATAAATATAACAAGTGTGCTAAACAACAGTTTGTGACATTAAGTTCAAGGTTTTTCATAAAAGGAGTTCAGGCAGATCAGTGAAAGACATCATGACTGTACAAGCCGCCAGCAAATATCTTGGCAGGAATATTTGGTCAGGTCACACCATCTAAAAAAAGCTAGGAGATAACCTGTTGTCTAACAGTATATATTTTCCTCTCTCTCTCTTTCTCACTCTTTTTAAATCACAACACTACGCAGTATACAAGCAGTGGAATGGCACATTGTCAACAAAAACATTGACACACATATATAGTCAACAAAGAGTTTACAATATATATATATATATATATATATATATATATATATATATATATATATATATATATATATACTGTATACACATACATATATATATTATATGTATATACTACACACACACACGCACTCACACATGCGCACACACATACATATATATATACATACATACATATAAAATTGTATATTCCTAACTGTAGAATCAGTTGCTTTCCCCAGAATAATGACATCCATAATACAGGATGTTCTCTAATATATTCATGTTTATTCACAAAACACATTAAGTTCAACAATTTTCACTGTGCCTGAAAAACTGGCATCTGGCTGCCACTGAAGTTTCTATGTCAAAATTTTCTAGTAAGTTATGAACACTTGGTAGATTATCACAACCTATATCTTCAAACCTAGGAGAAGTACCTGAGTCCACATACACACATGAATTTCTCAATAAAAAGTTCAGAGTCCAGGACAGCAATATGAGCTGCTCTGCCAATCAGGGAATTGGCACTGCTGGGAAGAGCATGATGAACATCATAACGTAAAAGGGAAATCTCTGGCTTCTTCAGAAGTGGTTGAAGTAGATTCATTACCATTTCACGATATACAAGCCCTTCAAAGGTAAATGGGAAAATTAAATAAACTGTGTGTGTGCATATGTATATACAAAATAAACAGGCAATTTTAAATATACCAATAATAAGAAACTGGTTTAGACTATGGACTGTATTTATATGTATGCCTCCATTATAAAAAAAAAAAACAATATTATAGAGAATTTACTTATCATGACAAATTATCAAAAAGCTCTGCCAAAATTCTGCACTATTAAAAGGAAACTCACTATAGTTAAATAATCCCTAACATTTCTTTTGGCTCTAGAGTTCCTATAGTCAGCAGCTGACTATATTTCTTAAGAACTGATTATTACATTTTTAGTTCTAGCTTTTCTAAGCTAAATACTACATAATATGTAGTGTTAGCAGCAAGCTTAGCCATTCTTTAAGCATTGCAAACTACATACAGCAGATCTGTGGTTATTTAAGGCAAAAGGATAAAGATGCATCTTGATAAATGCTGAATTTTTTTAATATGAAATGTAGGAATGCATCAGTGTAGGAATGTTGTTTGCATCCAGAGTACTAAGCTACCCAAAAAAAAATATATATAAGTTTGATTCTAGTTGATGACCAGAGGAACTTTTTCTAAGTCTTTCATTGACTGGTTCCTAAGTATAGTTATCTCACATGGGCAAATAGGATTTTTTTCTCTGGGAAACTTGGGTTTTTAATCCAGCATCACAAATGACTGTAAAACTCACATTACAAAATAATAAGGGTTAGGGTTTAGGACCATGAGGTGGCAGCAGTTGTTCTGCCTGAAAACATAATTTACACACAAGAATATATATTTAGGTATGACATTGCCTCATACTAAAAATGGTTAGAAATTCCAATATGGGTAGGTCATATAATATTAATAATTGTAAAGAATTTTACAAAGCATACCAATAAGCAATAAAATATTACTAAAATGCTATGCATATAAAACTATACAACTGCAAAATCCCTAAATAAAGAATTTCTTATGTACTGCATTATTTTTAATATGTAAAATAGTTGTTAAATATCATAATCAAACTTATGTTTTGCCTATGTTTTCTTCCTTTTGTATATCTTCATAACATCCTCAATTCTTTTTATTTACAATAAACTTAGTTAATATAATTAACGGCTATTTTAGCCTGTTTTTTGGTTTAGGAGTGTCCCTTATATTTAATACATTGGCTAACATAACTCAAAAGGGGTTATATATATTAATTTAGGACATTATGGGCGAGTGTAGAAGGCAATTATGGCAGAATAAAAAATGTTGAAAAATTATGTACATACCTTGATTTTGGTTTAAAGATGCCTTCTAAATCCAAGCTCTTGTTCCCATGTTCTTTCCCTCTCCCCCCCCCCCCTTCCACAAGAGCTTGGATTTAGAAGGCATCTTTAAACCAAAATCAAGGTATGTACATAATTTTTCAACATTTTTTATTCTGCCATAATTGCCTTCTACACTCACCCGTAATGTCCTAAATTATATATATATATATACCCCTTTTGAGTTATGTTAGCCAATGTATTAAATATAAGGGACACTCCTAAACAAAAACAGGCTAAAATAGCCTGTTTAATTATATTAATAGTGTTTTAGAGGAGTAGCATGGGAATTTCCCAGAAATTATACCTAATAAACTTAGTTTTAAATACATTGCTTAAACATCCAGGAATGGCCTACATGATTATTTGCAATCATGAAATAAAATGGACATCACTTTTATTAAAATCCTTAAAACAAAGATTAAAAATATAGCGTCTAACAAAAAAATAGAAAAAATATAACAATATATTTAAAAAAAAGAGATTAAAATGGAAGGAGTTAATTCAATTCTGAATAAATAAGTCAATGATACTCTAACTTTTCATCCTCAGTTCATGATAGAATTTTGGGTTTATTTTGTAGTTTTTACATTGACGGTTTAACATGTTCAGTGCTACTGACACTTTCAAGTGTCAGTAGCACTGAACATGTGCTACTGACCTGTCATAAATTCGTATATTCTATTATAAATTAGTGGCAGTCAATGTGTTAAAGAGTTTATTAAGAGTTACTGCATTAACTTGTTATACATATCACACAAACATCAGAACCTAGTGTTTGTGAAATTGGTTCCATGTTTATTGAATCCCATACAAAAAAAATCACACTTTTTGAGTGAGTTTCCATCCTATAGTGTTTCTCCAGCATTTTTCAACCTAGTTTCTTCTTTGGCTACTCACTGTATATGAAAAAAGACTGGCTTTTTATCTTGAAATTTCTTTGATCAGTATATTTCAAGGAGCTATTCTTTTGCCTATGTTTTCTTCCTTTTGTATATCTTCATAACATCCTCAATAGCAAGAAAGCATTTAATAGAAACAGAAAAGCTGATTTTTTACAATATATAAACAAATAAATGGCATGAACAAAGATGGAATAAAGATTGTAAAATATTTATTTACTTAATTACTGTTTTTTTTTGTTTGTTTTTTCATATAGTATAATCATATATACAACTCTAGAGAGAGAGAATTAGCAATTTTGCAAGTTACACCAATCCCCATTCTGGATAAAAAAGTATCAATGTCATCTTCACAGACAAGTATCAGTAAATCATAAACAGCCACAGGTGAATAGCAGAGGAGTAACAATCTCATAGACTGTAGATGAAATTTACATTAAGGTGAACAGCACAGAGAACATTTTTTCTGGATTCCAATATTTTTCTCAAGCTCATAATAGCATCTATATAGGAGTTCTGATCTATCCTATTTAACTAGATGTGTGGAGGATTGGTCGTCGTCAGATCAGCAGGGTCAAGAGTATGACTGGATAGAGCTGAGGTTCTGAATTTATCATAAGTGATATCTCCAACATGGTCTTCCATACAAAGTTCTATAAATTGGTTTGTCCATAACAATGGACACTACATTCAAATCAAATACAGCACACAACTGACTGCTTTAAGCTGTTATGTTGTGGTTTTACCAGGCAAAGCAAGAATCAAGGTTTGGTTAAAGGTATAAATGTGGTTCAGATCTTATATTTCTAGAGAATTTTTACTAACTTGGTTGTAATGGTGCTGATATATGGGAGAAAAATACAACCTATCATTTCATTATTATCTTCAACACAGCATGCTGGTGTACTGAACAGGAGTTTATTATTGTTATTATTACGTAACACCTCCAGGGAGTCCAAAGACTCATCGAGGGAGGGCACCTACTCTACAACTCTCCATCACTACAACTAACTGCAACTACACCAATGCCATCTACTGCCTACCACCACCACTAGTATTTTCCACAGACAATCATAAACATCCATGCCCATGGCAGGATTCGAACTCACAGCCTTTTGGCTGGAGAGTGGATATGCTAACCACTCAGCCAAGTTTAGAACGAATCTTTTTATGATATCCATTTTTCCAAAAAAGTCATTAAAATAAACTAATTCTTTGGTAATTTCTTCATCATTGCTAATGAGAGTGTGGGAACAGGTTCCCAATGTTGAAATGTTTATCTGACAAGCAAGTATGTTTTAATATCCAGAAAGAGAACACACCAATATTATTATTATTATTATTACACAAGACCCCAATGGAGTCAAAGACTCACCTGGGAGGTCCTTTTATCATACACACAGCACATCATTTACAACTATGGTCCCCCCTCCCCCCGTTTCCATTAGCTAACTTTTATATGGAACACTGAAAACAAAATACTTACCACAGTTGCATACAAGCCTGTTGTGTGATTATGCTTTGTTGATTGTAAATATATATCTTAATTATTTTGATGCATTCTCCCCCCCCCCCTCTTTTTAACCATAGGAGGCAACTATATAACCTATTAGTTTCTTATCAGTTTGCCACAGTTCAACATTTCATTAGCCTGTATGTTTTTTGTGTGCGTATATATTTCTGATGATGACATTGCTATAAAAGCTGAAATGTTAATTAATAATTTCAAAGTTAACTGTTGATGAAAAGTTAATTCAATTAATTCTGAACATACCCTGGAGAGATGAATCTTTAATGGCAGGCTTACACAGCTCAATTCTAGCTGAGTGTAGGGGAACATAACGGTCTTGGGAAGAGCCAAAAAGAAGAACATTACGAAAATATTCCAGCCCTGCAAAAATGGCATTCAATTAAATAATCAAATCAATTTATGAAAAAAGGATGAAATCCAAGTATTGATTGATATATCTCTTCTGAAACTATTTTCAATAAATTAAATTATAAAGTATTCACCAAAAACATTATTACTACCACAAACCCCCAAGGAGTCAGGGACTAACAGAGGGAGACAACATATCATCCACACCAATTATCATACTTTTTCTTGTATTCATTCACACTACTAATCAGATTCCTAGTCTGATTAGTTTCTTCTAGTATATAATCCCAACAATATAATAAGTCAAGGTATATCTAAACACACAGAAGTGACTAACCATTCTGGCCTTTTCAAACCATTTTGCAAGTACATTAATGTAAAGACTGAATAACAATGAACAAAGGATATCTCTGGATTATGCCACTGGTCACCTTAAATCTTGCAGACTCTCCATACACCACTTCTTGGTATCTGTCAGCCAGCCATCCTTTTATCCAAACAAACAATTTAGTCTTTTTTTTTTTTTTAATGTTGAGCCCATGCACAAGAGGTTGATCGGTCAACCAATAGTACATTAGTACTGTGTATGGGTGGTGGATTGAGAAAGAAGGTACTTGTTCACATTTGATTTAAATGACTGTATTTTATATTCCCTGGGGAACACAACAAGGGGAAGACTGTTCCACAGCACAGCAGGTGCAGGGATGAAGGAGGAGGAGAAGAAACTTGTTCTGTGGGTTTCAAGGTGCACTATGAAGGGATGTTGAGCAGCAGCTGCACATGTTCCAATGAGCTTAGTACTAAGTGAGGGAATTATTGATGTTATTTCAAATGAACATTTTCCATGGAAATATTTGTAGAATACACATAGTGCAGAGACCGATCGTCTGTGTGAAAGTGGGGGGGGGGGGGAGAGTGAGTTGGTAAGAGATGGGTCATTAATAAGTTTGATTGCTCTCCTCTATATTGAGGGAATTTTTGGGATCCCACTCCATACGTGAGAGCAGTACTCGATAGTTGGGTGAATTTTTGATTTGTATAAGGTTAACAGCTGTTCAGGGGTGAATTAACATCTTGAGTGAAAGAGAAATTCTAATTTTTTTGAAGCTGAGGATGCAATAGTTGATGTATTTATGCCAGAAGTGGCTTGATGTCAGGGTAATTCCAAGAAGGGAAATCTCCAATTATCTGGAAATTTGGGTGTTGTCAAAAATAATACTGAGAGAAAATGGTTCTGAGAAATAAGACAGTACTGGGTCTTATTAGCATTGAAATTGACTAGGTTTTCTGAACACTATTCGAGGATGGCTCAGAGATCAGAATTGAGGGCAGTGATGGTTGATGTTTTGTGGGTTGAAGTGAGTTGTGTGGAGTAAGGTTTATAAGAAAGGGAGAACTCCCCTACTTACAACCTATCTAAATACCTCTCATTCTTTTTAAAAAAACTATCTGGAACTTCCTTTTTTCATATAAAAAATTCAGCTGATTTTGTGTCCAAAATCAAAGACATCAAACTCAACAAATCAGATTTAATGGCAAGTTTCAATATAGTTTCTCTCTTCACAAATGTACCTACTCAAGAAGTCCTCCATCTTCTCCAGAACAAACTATCCAAGAAATTCTTTTCCTTATTTCTCACTGTATAAATTCAGGATCCTTCAAATATGAAAACAAGATTTATAAACAGAACTCAGGATTGGCTCAGTCTGCTCTCTCCGATTCTTGCAGACATATTTCTTAAGGATTTTTAAGAAAATGCAATTAATTCCTCGACTCTTAAACCCAAAATATGGTATTGTTATATAGACGATGTATTCCTCATCTGGGAACACAGTGTCAACAACCTCAATTTTTTTCTAGACCACCTTAACAAGTTTCATGAGAAAATCAATTTTACCTACAAACTGGAATCCAACAACTGTCTCCCCTTTCTGGACTTGAAACTTACGAGATGCGCTGAAAATATCAAAATCTCAATTTTTAGAAAACCCACACATACAGACAGATACCTTCATGCTTCTTCCTATCACTACCCACTGCAAAAATTTGGTATTATTTCAACCCTGGCACATCAAGCCAGATCTTTACTAACCGATGAAACAGAAATTGAAAATGAACTCCATTTACTAAAAAGGACTTTTGTTAACAGTGGTTTCTCTCTTAATAAGATTGATAAATTTTTCTCTTTCCATCGCTCAACTGCTATTGAAGATTCTTCTCCCCCAAGAGTTTTTATATCGTTGCCATACATCAGCTCTCTCTCCCCCCAAAACTGGCAAAAATTCTTTAGAAATTCAACATTAGAACTTGCTTCACTATGTTTCCAAAACTTTGCTCCATACTAAGTAGACCTAAAGTGAAACATCTTCCTATTCAATATCCAGGAGTCTACAAGATTTTGTGTGAATGTGGCAAACCACATTATGGCCAGACAACTAAATCCATCCTTTTACATATGGAAGAACACCAAAGAGACATATCCTACAATAGGACCAGGGCCAGCGCTCTCTCTAGCCATGTTCTCTTCTCTATCGAATCGGATGAAGGCTGCCAACACCTCGTAGACTGGCCGCAAACTTGTAATATCCATGTGTGTTATGATGAACTCTAAAGAAAGATTATCGAATCTAGAGAAATTATTATTATTACGGGAGACTCCAGGGAGTCCTTAGACTCATCGAGGGAGGCCTTAAACATCATGTTCACACAACTATTCGACATTCTCACAGTATCTATCATACCTTGCCTTGAACTCACTCACTGTCATAGCACCCACAACAGACTCTGGCAGCTTATTCTACTCATTTACCACTCTAAAAGTAAAGAACCCAGCTCTAACACCCTTGCTAACCACACTCTTGCCCAGCTTCCATAGATGTCCCCTAGTTCTCCCACCACCAGTCCTAATCTCAAAAATATCCTCTGAATTAATCCTATAGAAACCCTTCAGCAATTTGAATGTCTCAATCATATCTCCCTTTTTCCACCTATCAATCAATTTCTGCAACTCACAAATCTTCAAACTGTTCTCATAAGGTTCATTCCATAGACCTGCTATCATCTTGGTCACTCACCTCTGGATCCTCTTCACCTCCTCCACATCAAGAAGAAAAATAGGTGACCAAATCTGGGCATAGTAGTCGAGATGAAGTCTTATCAAGGCTCGGTACAGAGGTACAATAACTTGCTTGTCTCTGCTCGTCAAAGTATTTTTCAACAACCAAGTGAGTTGATGAGCTGATTTAGCCACTTTTGCAATGTGTCCCCTAAACTTCATCTCCCTATCTACCAACATTCCCAAGTCCCTGACCTCATCAATTTCCTGGAGTACAGTTCCACCAATGTGATATACTGCTGCTAATCTTTTCACCCCAAAATGCATAACCTTACATTTTGTCACATTAAATTGACATCCATTCTCCTTAGCCCAGAACTCCAATCTATCCAAATCATCTTTACAAGGTTTTGACATCTTCTGCATTCACTATTGCCCTACCCAACTTTGCGTCATCAGCGAACAAATGAACTGTTCCTCTTAGATCCTTCCCTATATCGTTAATGAACAAATTAAACAGCAATGGTCCAAGAACAGAACCCTGCGGCACACCACTAGTCACAGGTCGTCTTTTGGACTCTACTTCTGAATAAACTACTCTCTGATATCTCTCCATCAACCATCCACCTATCCATCTCACCAACCCTATATCCATTCCCATATGTTGCAGTTTACGGATTAGAATTCCATGTGGTATCCTGTCAAAGGCCTTAGCCAGGCCCAGCAGTATCATTGTAAACCCATTACCCTTATCCAGTTCAGCCATTGCTGTGTTATAAAACTTGAGCAAGTTACTGAGGCATGATCTACCCTTCACAAAGACATGCTGTCCCCCATACAATATCTCATTGTCATCAATCCATTCCTGTATTTTTCCCTTGACTACTTTCTCCAAGACGTTGACAACGACTCCTGATATGCTGATCGGACGGTAATTTGCAACAGTAGTCTTGGATCCTCCTTTATGCAGTGGAACTATTTTCCCCTCTTTCCACACCTTCGGGACTAAACCAGACCCGAGACTCAGATTTAAACAGCATGGTTAAGGGCACTGATAATTCTTTATCCGTTTCACGTAAGACCCGTGCTGGTATACCATCCAATCCCACAGATGTATTCACATTAAGGTTCTGTAATAGACTATTCACCTCCACTTCATTCATCATAATTCCTGTATAAACTAATGGTTCCTTCATTCATTCAATGTCACCACCTGGATGAATATACTCTTGCAAAGTACTCGCTCAGTAATTCCACTATATCAACTGACTCAGTGACCTCCTTACCATCGGCATTCCTTAAAATCATTCTGCTGCGTACAGTTTTTTTTTTTTTGCTTGCAGCATATTGAAAAAACTGTTTGTGATTCTCTTTAGCTTGCATAGCTAGTTTCCTTTCATAATCCGCTTTTGCTTTTTTTACCACACTCGTTAGCCTTCTGGCCTGCACTTTACACCGTTCGTGTGCCTGCAGGTCACCTTTCTCTTTAAATTTCCTCCACAGTTGTTTCTTTTTTTTGCAGCTCAAGCTTAATGGTGTTATTCATCCATTTAACCCTCTACTTATTTTACTATTCAGACCCTAGGTATACAGTCAGCCATAACCTCCTGCAAATGCTCCTTGACCACTTCCCATGCCCTATCAACATTCAGCCTTTGCAGTTTTACATGTCATGGCACCGAACCAAGCAATCTCCTAAGCTTGTCATACTTGCCAGCACGTCAATTCCACATATACCCTGTCTTAATCAAAAATTCCACACCTTTAGCCACCTCCCAGGTCAAGACCTTACGATCACTCTCACCAATAGGTGGCAACATGGTCATTCATTACAGTCAAATTCTCAGATGCTATTACCAGGTCAAGCACTCTTAAACCCTTAGTATTTTCAATTACATGCTGTCTCAGATAGTTATCCGTTAATAATTGAATAAAATCCATTTCCTTCCTCACGTGTCCTCTCCTCCTTCCAATCAATGTTACCATAGTTGAAAATCCTCCATAATAATTACCCTCCTTCCACTCATTTCATCAATTTGCTTATGCATACTATCTCCACCATCTATTCCATCACCTGGTCTATAGCAACACCCAACTGTATATTTTGTTCTGCCAGTCTCAATCTCACACCAAATAGCCTCAAATGAGCTCTTTTCACTATCCTGCAATACAACTTCAATTCTCCTTGGCTGCAGTTCATCAGCTATCATCAATAACGCTCTCCCCCCATTTTATTCTCTCTGTCCCTCCTAAACACACTATAACCCACACATTCTATCCCACAAACTATATCTTCCGTCAGCCATGTTTCACTAATGCCAATAACCTGTGGCCAAGAAGAGCCAACCGAGGCCAAAAATTCTTCCTTCTTGTTCCTAATACTCCTGACATTAGTATACATGAAATGCAGAGGTCCCTTTGTCCCACCCTTATCTTGATGTATTGTTCGATTCATCCCATATTAACAACAGCCTAAGCTACAATGTTTCTGATGCACACATTGCCACTGTCCCGTATTGGTGCACTCGTGACAGCTCACGTACATTGTCAACTTCAATTGGAACTCCAGCAAGCATTCCTGTTTTAAAATGTACTATTGTGTTTTATACTAGATCTGTTGATGTAATTTTATCACTCTGTTATTTTATATAATTCTTTGCCCGTGAATAAATCAACCTGAAGAAGTTGATTTATTCAATGAAACTAGTAGTATCTTAACATTAAATCTTTTCTTTTTCATTCTCGGTATATAGTCATTCAAACTAATTTTTTATACATATATACATAGGTGACATAGGACAGGAGTCAGTTCTGGTGCAAGAACCTTCAGGACAATTGGATGAATGCCATCAGGGCCAGGAGATTTTTTTGTGTCTAATTTGGACAGTATTTTACTGATCTCTTTCTGGCAAAAGGACATAGTCGGCATTGTATGTTGTTGGGCAACTGGAATGATTGGGGACATTTGCCATTGTCAATTATGCATGTTGGAAGCAAAGTGTGAGGCCAGGAGATTGGCCTTTTCTGTAGGCGATGATGCAATGGAGCCATCTGATTCCACTGCATCATCTATGATAAGGGTGGGAACAGTGTTGGGTAGAAGTTACGACTGATTGTTTTGGTGAGAGACCAAAAGGCTCGGCTGCCATTTGGACAGGCTGCTAATTTCCTGCTTTTTGCTCTTTTGAACTCTGTTTTGGAAGCATTAATTGTTTTTTTTTTTTTTGCATTTATTTCAGGATTGGGTATAAGTTCTAGAGGAAGATGGAGTTCTTGATTTGAGCCAGTAGTATGTTTGGTTTTTCATTTGTACAGCCTTCGCGCATCTTTTGGAAAACCAGGTTTAGTTAGGGTTCGAGTACCACAGGGAATGCATGTTTCCATGCCAGTGAGGATTACTTTGGTTACAAGTTCATTGCACGTATTTGGGTTGGAAGGTCGGAAGCAATAATCATAACCATTCTTCTGATAATTTGATGTCTTCTTTTAGTGCTTTTCCGGAAAGTTCAAAATAATGGCATTGAATTTTTTTATTTTTGGCCTCCATCGAATCGTGACTGTTGATGTGATTAGGTCACTGAGTTCATTCATGGAAAGGGTGTACTTGCGTAGCGGCACTGATTGTCAGTTGATTCAAACTTGGTTTCTAGTGCTCGTATTTTGGAGGAAAGAGTTTCATTCATAGCACTGATGTGCTGTTTGAGATTTTCAATTCATTTGCCTAAGTTTGGGAGCTGTTTTACATACGGGAGGCACCGCGAACAGAAATAGGGCTGGTTAAGGTCGATATATATCTTGTGCGCTGACTCGTCCATTTTTGTGCAGGAAACATGTATCCAGTAGCAACAGCACTCACACTTTATACCCCCTTTTTTTTATAACTGATATCAATTTTACAGCTGCGGCACTTTGTGGGTTTGTCAGCAATCAACAGCGCTACGCTAGTGAGACACGGGGTGCTTGTTCATCATTGGCTTTTGTTGCCGCCATCTTTGCTTCACATGGTAGGCATAGTGAGCAATTGCATGTGGCTGGATTTTAGATCAAAATATAACTAATTTGATGCATTAAAAGTACTCACAGGTTGTGCTGAAGTCATTGGCTCCTTAGTGCCCACTGTTAAGATTTCCGTTTGATGTTTATTTTGGATGGGAAACTCTTGCAGTAGCGATAAATGCTGAAGCACTGGTTTATAGTAGCTTACTCATCACAGATACAACCTAATCACCAAACAGACACCAATCTAATCCCATATTTTATGTAACAGCCTTTCATGCTGTTCTTCCTTGTGCTGAGATTCAAATTATACAGCTGGGTTAATGGCACAGCAAGTTCAGCTGAACACTCTTTTAGCATCTGCGCTGATTTCTCAGATTTGGCACTGGTGAATTTTTATTCAGTTTATGCAAAAGCTCTACTACTTACATGAAATTCTCCTTTAATTTTTAAATAACCAAGTTTAAATCAACTGTTCTACCTTATTTCAAGTGGTGTGAAAAATGTCCAGGTTTGGCTCCTTAGTGCCAAAAGTTTAGATTCAGATTATCTAAACATTAGCCAACCGACAATACTAACTACATGTTTGCAACCTTATGTGGGTGGGATGCACATTAAAGAGGAGATGTGTAGTTTTCACAACACTTGCAATATGTCCTGAACTTCAAGCCTCTAGTCCAATCACCTCTTCATTCTTCACCATCTGCCTCTTAGAGCATCCATCAATGCAGATGCAGTTTTGCATTTTTGCACATCGAAGTGCAATACTTTGCATGCTATTAGCATTAAAAAAAAAAAAAAAACTCCACTCATATGTTCAATCTAAAATCTTTTTTTAACTAGGAGGAAGACTAATGATAAGACTGCTCAGGCCAAGTTTTTTTTTTTTCCCAAAGTTTTTTGATAGCTACACGAGTGAGCATGTAGCCTTTAAGATTGTTGGGAGGCTTATTTGCATTCTTTTGTGTGATTGCAGCTTATGATAAATGAAGGCAAAATGGCAGTGAGAGAATGAGAAGTACACACCACGTGTAGCATGAAGATCGAATTTAATGAGCTGCATAATGTTTTGAAGATGGTTCAATGTCACGAGTATAGTATGTATGTGTGTGTGGGAGAGTGTGAAGGAAAGAATGTGTTTGTGTAGCGACTGAATGCAGAATGTAAAGTAATAGCTAGGAGGGTGAACAAGAGAATATGACTGAGTACAGAAGGAACAAAAGTAAGCGTGATTTTGGAATGAAGCAAGCATGAATGACAGAAAGAATGTGAGCATCACTGCTGTTGTACAAAATAAGGTATGATGCTGGAATGCAAGACTTGAAAAATGAGATGATTAAGATGAAAAATGAGATGAGATATTTGCAAAACGAGATCAGACATTTGGTGGATAAGAATGGAAGGGTATGAAAGAATAAAATGAAAGATAGCAGAGAAAGAGGTGGCAAATAACTCAAGAATAGCTGGCATTCTTGGAGATGATGATTTCATTACTAAAGATATGTTGGATATGAGAAGCATATGAGAGAATTAGTGGTGGTTGTGGGAATAAGGAGTTAGTGAATGGTAATAAATGATTTGATTGGGAACAGGGAGAATGTGAGGATAGATATCAGGAGACTACCAAGGAGAGTGAAAGACAATAGTGTAGTAGGAAAGGTAGTTGGTGTGTTCTCTAAGTAGGACAAGGATAAGCTGAAATGGCAAGCAAAAATAATGAATGGAACTGTATAAAAGATAGATTGCATTCAAATGGTTTTAATGTGAATCAACTCAAGAGAAGTTACTATAAGAAGCGTACTGAGTGATACCGTGATTGTAGAAGGTATGTGGAGGAGGAACTGATGGTGAATGAGCAGGAAGAATATGAAGAATTAAGTAAACCCGATGTTAATAAGGTAGTAGGACCTTTCAGTATATTGCCACATGTCTAAAAGGAAGGCTCTCAGAGAACTGGAAAGAGGATGAAATTGTACCACTTTGTAAAAGGGTGATGAGGCTGAACATAATAAGCCTGTCACTGAGTCTGTAGTTGTGGTCAATATGATGGAGAGATTGTGAGGGCTAGGATTCAGAAATGGGTTCATAATAGCAGTTTTTCTGAGGGTCAGAATGGGTTTATTAAATGGAGGTCATATTTTAGCAATCTGCTTATGTACTATAAGGTGAAAAATTCTCTGAAAAAACAAAAGATATATATATATATATATATATATATACAGTACTGGTTGGAAAGACCAGGGTTTGAATTCTGTCTATGATGGGAGGAATCTTTATCAGGGCTTTTCAGTCAAAGGTGAGTTAGCCAGCATATGGAAGTGGAGGGTTTTTCCACCCAGAAACTTGGGATTTTTGATTAGGAAAAATAGACTTGTCTGCCTGTCTTGAGGGACAAAAAGGCCCCAAGTTTCTGGGAGGGAAAAAAAAAAAAACCACCTTCATATGAGACTGGGCTAACTCCTCTTTAACTGAAAAGCCCCGATAAAGGTTCCTTGCATTATAGATGGGATTCAAACTCAGGTCTTTCCAACCAAAGGGCTCATCAAAACCAACCAAGTACAGAGGCTTGTATACAATGGCATGTTTAGATTTTTCAAAGACCTTTCATAGACTGTCACATGACAAACTGGTAACTGAAATGGAACAGACAGTGTTGGATTATAGATTAGGGAGTTGGAGAGGTGACTGGATGTTGGACAGATTCAGTAAGTTTGTGTATATAACCACAGTGCATATCGATCATATTCTGTATAATGCAAGGTGGCAATGGTGTGTGTGTCATTATCAAATTGATGATATATATACTCTCAAAGAATACTGTGAGAGTACTACATGAAAAGTTTACATCACAAACTTCCCATTTATAATTTCCCTCCAAATAAGTATTATCTGTTAAGATTATAATACTGTTAAACTCTATACTTTGGTCTTCTAAGTATCAAATCCATCTAGATACTGGTCTTCCTGTGGGTCTTTTTCCTGCTATTCTTGCATCAAACTGTTTTGCTAACTTTTCTTCTTCCATTCTGATGCGGCCATGGTACTTGAGATTAGATCTGCTCACAAATTCCTGAATGCCAGCCATCTCAAGTTCATTCATAATATCTTCATTTGTAATATGATTCTTCAAATGATGCCTTCTGATGCCTCTGTGGTCTCAAAGTCTTTGATCGAGCAACTTGTTTCTAATCCAGCTCTTAGATCCATAAGTTAAAAACAATGTCTTGTATATAGCTAGCTTTGTGTTTTAACTAATTCTCTCTTATTTCATATAATTTTTTGTGTTCATTCCCCAACATACCATTATTATTATTATTTGCCACCTCCAGGGAGTGCAAAGAGTCATCGATCTTTGCTAAAATCTTGTCTAAATAGCTGAAATATTTTATTTATTCTATAGGTTTCCTATTCAGAATGCAGTCGATGTTTTCATTGTTCCTGTCTTATTTTCAGAGTATCTTTTCAGTGCTGATTTTTTATGACAAATTTGTTAGAGAAATTATTCAGTTTAGTTAAGGAATCTTGCAGACCTGTACTAAATTTATTTAAGAGTATAAGATCACCAACATAACAGAGTGAGCTGAGATTAACATCTCCAATTTTTTATACCAGGTTGAATGCCACTTTCCTCTTATGATCCTCCTTATACATCAAACCATTTCCCTTTACCTCCTTCAATGCTAACTATTGACTTACAACTTAAATATAGACTATGAACTGCTCGATATAATGTCTCATTTACATCATATAATTATAGCGTTTTAATTATCGCAAGTAACTATCTCTCAGTAAGTGTATAAATTCCATTTCCTTCTGATGCCAGGTGATCTTTCCTCCTTCCAGTCTATATCTCCAAAACGAAGGACATGGCTTGAAGATATAAGATCACGGACAGGATCACATGGCTATGCAGAAACAAAAAGGAAAGCCACCAACAGAGAGAACTGGAAGGACATGGTGCTGCACCCTCTCACTGAGGAAACTACATGAAGAAGAAGAATGATAGACAAAACCTAGAAATGGTCCAAAAGGTTAAAACTCACTTTTTCATCAGGGAGGCTAGTTCCGGAGTTGTAATACTTTTCATATAGTGTGTTGAATTTTTTAGAGTTTTTTTACTAATTAGAAAAGCTTTCTTGAAACTGTTGTAAATCAACTAATCTAGAAGTGTCCATAAGATGCTCTCTATGTTATTAGAAATAACTTCAAAAAGTCGGAAGCATGAAAGATCTATTCTGTTAAGTTCAACTGTTACGTGTTGTATTCTTTCATGTAGTAGGGCCAGGAATGCCTTAGTATATATATTCTTTTCGCTATTCTTGAGTGGAATTGTTCTTTGAATGTTAAAAACTTGGGAATAATGTTAAAGTTTCTGCATCTTTTTAAGAAAGTTAGATTGTTTAGAAGTCTAGCTTTTTTACATTTGAGTTTCTCAAAATAACGTACCTTTTGCTTCATATCATTCATCGAGTTTGTTCATTGTTTAGGTTATATTTGGTCATTCAAACATATAATTAAATTGTAATATATTGACCATGATTTATAAACATCTAATACTAACAAGTTTTGCTGATAGGGCAGTCTAGCTTCTTCAGGGCTTATAATGGTAAGAGAAAAAACTCAAAGTAGCTAGTGCAGAGAAAATGGAGTAACACTATCATATAAATTAAACATTAAAACAGAACGTATAACATTACACGCATGAAGCATGTTGTGTTAGTCACTGTTATGAGAGCACGTTCTGTAGTTTTGAGCGAAATTAAATTCTGGCAGACTAAGTGATCTTATTAAGGTTTTCCATATGTCAGCTATTATCATTCCCTGGTTTCTGTTAAGATTTTCTCCAGAACGGAGGACTACAATGGCTTCTTTGAAATTTCTGCAACGTAAATCTTCTTCTAGGTAAGGCATGGAGCTGCTATCCCAATCAATGGTATGGTTAGTAATCACGAAATGATGGGCTAGACCTGAGTTGTCTGTTCTGTTGTTATTAACATCTCCTATATGTCTTTTTTTTGGGGATTTCGAGGCTTCTTGACTTCTGTCCTATATTGTTTAAACCACAAGAAAATGGGATGTTGTACACTCCAGTGTGTTTGAAAAAGGATTAATGTCTTTTGGCGATCTTAAAATGTGACGGACAGTCTTGACCAATTTGAATGCAACTGATGTTGAAAGGTTTAAAACGTTTTGTGATCTTCTCAGATACTGTACCTGCATAAGGAATAACTAAGGATGAACTGTATTGAGTGATGGTAGTAGGTTGTTGTTGTTGTTGCAGGGGGAGGGGTTCTATGAAGAATCTTGTTGATTAGATTCTTTGGATAGCCATTTTTTATTAATGTCTCGGATATATGTGTAATTTCATCAGAGTTCTTTTACTTCTGAGATGGTGTTCATAGCTCTACTTTTGAGCATATGTATTATGCTGAGCTTCTGAGAAATATGGTAAGTTGACTTGAAATGAAAGTAGCATCCAGTGTGTGTTGGTTTGCAGTAGACAGTTAATTTGATATGTCCATCTGCTAGTTTGTTGATAAATCCATAAAAGGTAGTCTATTATCTTTTTCCAGTTCCAAAGTGAATTGTATTTTTTGATGAAAAGAATTAATTTTAGTTAAAAAGTCTAAAAAGAGCTGTTTTTGTGTCCCTCCAAATTGTGAAGACATCGTCTACATACCTCCACCACACTAAATGTTTTCTGTCTAATTTTGAGAGGATGTCTGTTTCTAGCTTTTCCATGAACAGATCTGCACAGGGCGGCAAGAGGGGACTGCCCATAGTTAAGCCATTTAGTTGCTCATATATCGTTTCATTCCATTTTAAATAATTAGATTTAAGACAGTGACGAAAAGGTGAGCCGTATCTTCAGGGAAGAGATTGTATAGGATACTGATAACTTCTTCTACTGGGATGTTGGTAAATAAAGATACCACATCCAAGCTAGCCAGAATGTCTGTCTTTAAGATCGAGATGTTTTTAAATTTTTCAATAAAGTGCTTTGAATTCTTAATGTAAGTGTCTGATTTTCTGATATGTCCTTTTAGTAAGTTGGAGAGGTGCTTGGACAATAAATATGTGGGAGCATTTCTTTCATAAATGATCAGGCATAGTGGAACTCCACTTTTGTGGACTTTTGGGGCTCCATACAATTGTGGGTCAATGGGTGTAGTGACTTCAGATTCCATTGCAAGTCTATAGACCAACTAGTCATGTTCCGTAATAAGTTGTTTGTGTCCTTGTGGTTTTTCCATGTTGGGTCTGACTCTAATATGCGATACATTGATGGGTCTGATAATAATTCTGCAATCTTGTAGTCCTCCGTTCTAGAGAAAATCTTAACAGAAGCCAGGGAATGATAATAGCTGACCTATGGAAAACCTTAATAAGATCACTTAGTCTGCCAGAATATAATTTCGCTCAAAAGTACAGAACGTGCTCTCATAACAGTGACTAACACAACATGCTCCATGCATGTAATGTTACGCGTTCTGTTTTAATGTCTAATTTATATGATAGTGCTACTCCATTTTCTCTGTATTAGCTACTTTGTTTTTTCTTTTACTGTTATAAGCCCTGAAGAAGCTGGACAGCCCCATTGGCAAAACTTGTTGGTATTAGATGCTTATAAATCATGGTCAATTAAAGATCAATATATTATAATTTAATTATGTTTGAATGACCAAATATAACCTAAACAATGAACAGACTCGGTGATATGAAGTAAAAGGCAAATTATTTTGAGAAACTCAAATGTAAAAAAGCTAGACTTCTAAATCATCTAACTTTCTTAAAAAGATGCAGAAACTTTAACATTATTCCCAAGTTTTTAACATTCAAAGAACATTTCGCTCAAGAAGAGTGAAAAGAATATATACTAAGGCATCCCTGGCCCTACTAGATGAAAGAATACAACACGTAACAGTTGAACTTAACAGAATAGACCTTTCATGCTTCCGACTTTTTGAAGTTATTTCTAATAACATAGAGAGCAATTTATGGACACTTCTAGATAAGATGATTTAACAACAGTTTCAACAAAGCTTTTCTAATTAGTAAAAAAACTCAAATCAAAAACCTAGAAATACACTCCAAAGTAACAAAACCATGGAATAATTACTGAAGACTGGACAGAGAATGAAGGGAGATTTTCTTGTCTCTCTTTATTAAAAAGCTGTTCAATTGCATTATACTGCATATACTGACGTATGGTGCTAAAACATGAGAGAAATATTCTGGGTGTTACAAAATAAATAAAAAATCAGGCATTAGACAGGTCACAAAAACCGATGTTATTCAAAAAGTCAAACAATTAAAATGGAACTGGGCTGGTTGTGTAGCTGGGATGAAAGTCCCCCCCTCCTCATCCATGAAAAGTTGAAATCCTATAGTATATTAATACTGTTGGCAGGCCAGGGAATATTTTTAACATTTTATTTATTTTTTATATTTTTAAATTTTACTTTTATAGTCTGGAAACAGCTCCAGACACCACACATGGAACTTTTTCAGGACACTTCAGGCCTCCAATAAGTGATCCCAGAGAGAGTAAAACATCTAGAGGGAAACAGAGGAAGTGAAGCAATGAGGTTATGGGAATAGCAGAAAATAATACAATGAGGATGGCCTGAGAGAGAGAGAGAGAGAGAGACAGGAAGAGAACAGAGAGAGGGAAAGAGGTGTTTGCCCAACAGTGAGATACAACTGGATGATACCATCATCATCTAAAGACTAGTTACAATATTTAGATTTGATCCATGTTTACCAAGCACCCTGCAGCTAACAGAACATTACTACCATGAATAGGCAGATGAGGAGAAAGAATAAATTTGTTAACACTGGATAAGACCGGTAGATTGTGCTCTTATGTGTTGGGTTATTTCCAATTATGCAAATCATTTAAGGCATTTAAGGCCAGAGTGTTATGTTTGTTAACTGTGTGTATTCTTCTGGTCAAATTGCCTGTTTTTGTGAGATTAGAAACCCTGCAAGCTCTTTATGAGACTGGTATCTCACCAGCTAGCTCATGCATAAGTATTTGTAAACAGAAATAACTACATCATTATAAATGATGTTTAGATTAATATCATAAAGATTATTTATGTTAATAATAATATTTATGATATTATAATAATCCTGCATTGCGTGAATTCTGAAAATCTCATTCTGGCTTAAATAAAAATGTTATAAGTGTATTTATTTTTATTATTACATATGCATCTCCCTGGAGTTTGAAGACTCATCTTGGGAGATCCACACTAGTCATTATTCAAACAAAACATTAGTATACATCTTTCATGAGCTCACTTGTTGATAAAACACTCAACTGCTCTGGCTGATATACCATCTAATCATATGTCAGTATTTGCATTGAGCTTCTTCAGGGGGAACTGCTGATTATAGCAGAAGAATTGCAGCCAAAAAGAGTATTTCAACTGCTTCTGTCACCATGCCCATCATCAGCGCTCATTATCATAATTGGATTTTTCCTTCTTTAACAAGTTCATCACCCTGATGCCTGTGCTGCCTCTTACTGCTTGTAAGCTTGCAGTTCCGCATTTTCTTTATTTTTTGCAGCTCCTGCTTAATGATCATACTCATTCATCTAAACTCTACAGATTTATCTTCCTGACATTGGATATTCAGTTACTTAGGTATGATATTACATCCTTCAGATCCCCCCCCCCTCCCCAAATCATTTATGTGTAGTGAAACATGCTAATTTGTTGATATATGTCATCAAAATTGTTTTATGCACCACTGATATACCAGCAACTAGCTATATATTTTGCCCTGTTAATCTCTATTTTATACTAGATCACATAAAATATACACTGCCTGTTTTCCACATTTCTGTCTATTTTCATGGTAACCTCATACTCTTTTTGGCTGCAATTCTTCTGCTATAATCAGCAGTTCCCCCTTCCCTCCAACAAAGCCTATTCTCTCTGAAAATGTTATGATAGAGCAATAACATAAATTCTCAGTCTCAGTGTTTCCCCCCCCCCCTTTTTTTTTTTTTTTTTTTTTTTTTTTTTTAACTAGTTGTCTCCAACCACAGACAAAAATTTCAGTGTTCTTAATATATTGAGAAGTTGAGCCTATCAATTCTGAATAATTTAGCCAAATATTTAAACATGAGACTTAAAGAACAACAATGAAATCAGTAGAATATCATGTTCAATCCTAGTCATTCTGAACATAAATCCTGGCCACAACCTATCAACTTGTTACTCAACTATGCACCAACATGCAGTGAATAGTTTTAAACAATGCCAATCCTTTCTTAGACTAATGACAGTTTACAGCATTACAGTGTATCTTTGCACCAGGGGCGGCTCGTGCATAGGCACTGCGGAACTGAAGCACCTCCAATTTTTCTCAATATATAAATGCATTTATTAAAATATTTATATTTGCTTGTAATATTTAATTTTATCATTAACAATCCTATGCAATTCTTTTATTTTGTATAAAAATAATAAAAATCCATCTTGTAGCGCTTATGAGGGCGAAGGACGTTAGCAGCACCGTGTTTACCACAGTGTCATATTGCTACGCACGCAAGCATATACACGTCATAGTGAGATGCAAGCTATTAGCGTAATGCGGCACTTTCCGTCGTACAGTTCCACTGTTGATTATATGCAGTTTGGGCCAGTAGTAGAGTGTTCGTAGTGCTTATTGTGTTTGCTCTGTCTCTTAAAATATTTGGACATTACAATTAAAGGATTTAATTGTAATGTCCAAAAACTGTAAATTTTATTTTATTTTTAAGTAATTTTGAATTATAATAAACTGTATAATTTTATCAATAATGAACAATATTTTTTCATATTAAATTTTTTAAAAAATTTTTACCATAATTTTGATATTTTATCCAAACACGTATACACTGTACTTACAGTGTGTATGTATAATTTGAAAGTTGCAGCATTCCACAATTTTCTGTTACAGAAAACAGTTTATTAACAGTTAACAGGCTGGGTGATACAGAATATATAGGTTCTCACAGCCAAAGTAGCCCCACCTTCGTGTAATATGGGCTATCATTTCCAAAAATAAAGGGTCTGGTGAGGCATGTATTGTTGTTTTCAAAACATATTTTCTCAATTAAATCTCTAGGGTGATTAGTGTTATCATGCTGTGAAACACTATCACCACGTTTATGGTTGGCATTAACTGGCGATTGCCATATTCAAATTTATTTCTTCACCTTGGCAAGTATAATTTACTTTGTAACAAAAAAAAAAAAAAGTCATTGTCATATCTCATCTCTAGAGTAGTTTAAGTCCTCTTCTTTTCTTATTACATACACTGAAGATGCAGTGGATAGTCCCACTGCAAATTCAGTGGGTAGTGACCTGCTAGACAACACTCTACACTGTAATTATCTAACTAGAGAACCAGTATCTACTCAATTCGATAACAAAGTTTCCACAGGAAGCTGCAGAGAGTACAAATACTGCTGCTTGCTTACTTATTCGGCTAGGTTATGCCAGGAGTCTGAGTATAACTGTTGTAGCCATAATTGGAGGCTGGGCACACGTTATGTGGGAGTTGTGTCCACAAATCCTTCACTCCTATTGCATGATCTGTGTTCTATATATTTTCTAAATATTTCACTATCATAAAAGACAGAACAAAAAATTATAGTCCTTGTGGTTAAAAAAATCTCCATTAAATCCAACAAAAAAAAATGTAAAGAAATATCAAAAATGCATCAAAAAATCGCAAAAATCAATAAAAATATACTCATTACAATAAAATTCCATATAAAAACACTTCTACATAAGACTTTGCCAACATAAAACCAAAGTCAATGATCTGCATCATTATTACAGACAAAAAAAACCTGACTGCCTATAATGGCATTCTCTATGACTACAACTCATCTAAATTTTCCACATTATATAATGCATGATGACTTCCATAAGAGCAGAATATATGCATTTGCAAGATCTGATATCCATGCCAAAATTTATCAGAACAGAATTATCCTTTACATGATCTACTTTGGCTCAAAATTTCCTTGCCTTATTTTGTCAACTTCATTTGCTGTCGTAATTCTGATAACTATTCAGATCTGTTGAATACTTATGTGTGAGAGTCAATCATATAGTCTGATTACTCACTGTTTAGTGAGATAATCTTCCTCTGAGATTTCAATGTCCAGAATTTTGATTAGCTTCTATCAATCAAACTTACTTTCCTTTAGTGTTACATAGTGATCAGCATTCATTTTACACAAATTATGGACTCTACAACCATATTATAAATAATTATTTTAATTTCCCGACATTTCGACCTTCATATTAAGGTCATCATCTGAAGTATACATACATACATACATACATACATACATATATATATATATATATATATATATATATATATATACACATACATACATATATATATATATATATATATATATATATATACACACACACACACACACAGAGGCAAGCTAAATTGCATTTCACACTATGCTGAAGAGACAATGATTTGATCAACAGTTATTTTACTGGCCTGACATCTAGTGAAAATAAAATAAAATTACAATAAATAAGAAATAAAATAAAATAACTACATCAAAGTTGTATTCTATTTAAGACATCAGAGAAACATTCTTTCATATAGATAGTTTTGTTACAGTAGAAATGATGCCCTAATTTAACATGACAACTGTTATATTAGATTAAAGATCCTGGATTACCTATTGTCTTATTTATAATTAACTCTTAGGGAGAAAGGTTAAGTGGGTAGAATATGTGCCTTCCATATTCTTGGGATTTTTAGACCATCATTATTGTTAAGATTTGGGTGGTTGATAAGAATCTCACAGGCCTCCTTAAATTTAAGTTCATACCATGTTTTGGTGTGATGTGATGGTGTGATGTTCTTACCATGTTTGGTGTGATAAAAACACACAACACTTTGGAAACAAAATCAAAGACATCACACTGGAAAAAGATGATTTATTAGTCAGTTTTGACATCTCTGCCCTCTTCACAAATGTCCCAATCAATGATATAATCCTTCTATTACAGGACAAATTCCCTCCCGATATCACAGCACTCTTTGCTCATGTACTATGTGCTGACTATTTTGTATGGCAAAATACTTTCTAACTACAAAAAAGAAGGCACAGCCATGGGCTCACCATTATCCCCCCCCCCCCTATTGCTAACTTTTACATGGAAAATTTTGAGCAAAATGCTCTACATTCTTCTTCTTTAAAACCCAAAGTCTGGCTTAGATATGTTGACAATATTTTTGCTCTCTAGCCCCAAGGCCGTCAGACATTAGGCACCTTCCTCAGCCACCTAAACAAACAACACAAACAATTCACAATTGAGAATGAAAAGCAGAACACATTTCTATTTCTAGATACACTTGTCACACATCTTCCTTCTGGCAGTCTTTCCTTCACTGTTTACTGGAAACCGACACACTTAAAAAATAGGGCCTTTGATGATTTGCTCCAATGAACAAGCCCTTAAAGATGAATTAAAAGTTATCAGCAATACCTTCCAAAAAAATTATTACAGCCAAAATACTATCAACCAAATTCTGTACAAGACCTCATTTAAAAACAAAAATAAATTAGACTACAATAAAACTGTAGCCATTCCATACATTAAAGGGATATCAGACAAAATAAACAGAATACTGCAGAAATACAATCTTAAAGCCACCTTTAAACCTCCTGCAAAATTAAAGAACTTACTCAACTCATCCAAGGATCCACTCCCTCTGCAGGCCAACCCTGGAGTATACCATATTCACTGCACCTGTAATTTGCCCTATATAGGGGAAACAGAACGCACAATTCATATCAGAAAAAAGGAACATAAATGACTTTCTGATCATGCCCTGAATACTTTACATAGGATTGACTGGAACAGCACATTACACCAAAACATGGTCTTTTGGCAAAAAATTTTCCAAAACATGTTGGAAGTTTTTTCACTCGATTATACTATAAATTAAAGATACTAAGAAATTATATACATGGCTTAATCTTTTACCCAAGTGTAAGCAAACAAAGTTTGCACCTGAAATATTTTCAGGACTGGGTAACTCGTATAAAGAAGCTAAGACTTCACATGACTTGCCTTAGTATCCCATAATGCAAAGCACATCTCCTTGCAGACATGAATAATGCTATGCATTATGAGAAGGGTCGCTACCCAGACCGGTTTCAACCTTTATCGAGGTCTCTTCAGTGGGAGGCAAACCCAGAGGTTGAAAGCTCCTGATATTTCCAAGGCATTGGATCAAGTCTGGCATCTGCTTCTCTGGTTATTCATTGCATGTAAAGGAAGGTTCCCTTTGGTCTTTTTCCATGATTTACAAGGGTCCATTCTTTCATCTATATTCTTCTTTCTCTATGTATCAATGATTTTCCCCCACTAACATCCAATCTTATTTATAGCTTTGCTGATGATAATACACTCCATTCCTCTTCTTCATTCACAAAACATTGTAGTGTATGACTCAAACTTTAGGATCATCTATAATCAATGTCTTAAACACTAATATTCTTGCCATTCTCAAGAAGGGCTGAAGATAATCTAGTGTGCTATAATGCTACCAAAACAATTCCGTCTCATTTCTCAGAAGAAAGATTATGCTTACCTCTCCCTCACTTTCAATAACATTCTGTTCACCAAGCAAGATCAGTTTGCTCTCCTTTGTTCAACTTTCACATCTAGCCTACCTTGCATAAATACATCACATCCATTGTCTCTTTGGCACACAAAAATGTTGGTATCATTCATTTTTTCTTTCTAAACGTTACTTCTTTTCTGCTGAAATCTTAACACTTTATTAATCCCAAATTTGCATAACCTTAGAATAATGTTCTCATATTGGGGTGGCACACCAAAAACCTCTAGGTCAAATTGCTTGTTATATCCAGAAGACCCATTTTCCCAACTGATGATCTCTTTCTTTGTTGTTTTATCTATAGGTATTTCCATGGATGCTACTCCAATAAGCAGGATACTACCTTTCTTTTGCTTTCCTATAATCATGTATGAACATGGAAGAGCTGCTGGTAAAACTTACTTAACTTCTCATTTTCTTGATTCATTCAATATACTTCTGTCCTTATGAACAGTCTTCCTCTATACATTTTCCCAAATGAATATAATCCCTAGATTTTGAAAAACACATTAAGATTTCTTTCTTCCTTCTTTTAATCACTTGTCTATGAAAGACAATGTCACATTATGGTTCTTGAGATGTCTCGTGTGTGAGGTTTGTTATATAAGTTTCCAATGATATTAATAATCCATATAAATAAAATTTCATATATATTGGGGATGGGTGGGGCATGCCTAATTTTATATCATTCACTTTCAGAATACTCAACATAATAAAAGATTTAAAAACATACAATTTTCTTGTAAATCATATATTATTGAAAGCCTGCAATACTACCTATACGTTTTGAACAAAAATAGAATAAGTCTAGATATGCACTGAGTGGTATTAAACTGAATCAAGAGTTCTTACCAGGTTTCTGACTAAGCTTATAGAGAAATGTTTGGCGAAGATCAGTGGCATCTTTCATGGCAAGCTGTAAAAGAGATCCTGATTTTTTCCATTTTTGCATGAACCACATTCCTAATAAAAAGAATGATAAAAATTTTTTAACTCTACTTATATTATGAAAAAAAAAAATTATGATAGTCTAGAAATATAGGCAAAAATTTGACTAAAAAGCTGTGCTGCCTTTTTTGCAAAATACTATATATACAGCAAGTAGGTATGAGCCTCACAAAGAAGTATCCCCTCCCCAATCCAGTCACAAAGCAGACAATGTCCACAGAACAAACATAAATGTCAGACATGGCAAACTATGAACAGAGCATTAATTAGCCTTATAAGAAACGTTTAATTTTCTTGACCACAAAAGCTATGGAATAACTTCTAATGGGACTATACTGATCAAGTACATATAAGAAACAACTATGTTATACCAACTAGTTTCACCAACTAAGGCTGTCGGCATCTTCAGGGTACATAACTGATGTAAGGAACTAAAAAGTTAAAAACTGTTACAAACTATAATCAACCGATTCCAATTATGTTAGACAAAGAACAGAGCGCGTACAATACATGCATAGAGCATGCATGATCTCACTTGTTATTTGGGAACGTTCTATACTGTAATTCAGTTCTGGTGAGTTAAGAGATCTAATAAGGGTCTTCCAGATCACGGGCAAGATTAGTCCTTGGTTCCTGTTAAGGTTTTGTATACAGCGGGCAACTGCTGTGGCTTCTTTAATAATTCGGGAGCTGAAGTCCTCCTCTATGTAAGGAATTGTGTTTCTATCCCACTCTATGATATGGTTCGTTCTAGAGAAATGAAAAGCTAACCCCGATTTTTCTTCTCTGTTATTATTGACGTCACCAATGTGTTCTTTTTGCCTAATTTCAATTGTACACGCTCTGTTCTTTGTCTAATATAATTGGAATCAGTTGATTATAGTTTGTAACAGTTTTTAACTTTTTAGTGCCTTACATCAGTTATGTACCCTGAAGAAGCCGACAGCCTTAGTTGGTTAAATTAGTTGGTATAACATAGTTGTTTTTTATATGTACTTGATCAATATAGTCCCATTAGAAGTCATTCCATAGGCTTATAAGAAGCCAAGTTACATGGCCACAATTAGTCAATGAGCCTAGCACATTAATTGGAAGATGAGATTAATAGCATATTAGATATCAATACAAAATTACAGTATGTTCTGCAAACAGTATATGTTACTTGTAGTTAATAGGTATAAAATTCATAACTTTAGAAGTTTAAAATATAAAAATATAATTAACAATATAAATGCTTATGAAGTTAACTTCCTAAACAAATACTAAATAAATCTTGATAATAAAAGATTTATTATCAATATTTATTATCAATAAATGGCATTGGATGAGAAATTCTGACAACAGATGAACAATCAGAGAAAAACAAACACCAGAAACCGGATAAACAAGTACACCAGCAGTAAGGTTAGAGGACAAAAAGAAGACGATGGCCATTTACAGAGCACAGATGCACAAGACTGACAAAAATGGAAAATTACATGAAGCGGAATTCATTGAGCAGCAGACAGAAGAACACTGTTGATGAGCATTTGCCTCCTAAATAATCGTAAATCTATTCTCATCATCATGAATTTCCTGATATGCACCCTCAAAGGGTATACAAATTACTATGACAGTACAACATGATTACGTTCACACTGTTACTAATCTCCTATCAACAATTTTCCTCCACATTAGTCTATTACTTGTCAGTACTACAAGAATGTGATATCTAACATTTCAGTTTTCTAATGCACTTCTGACTGAATCAATCCACTTAGATGTTGGTCTTCTCTGGATCTTTTTCCTGCTATCTTGACATCAAATGCCTGTTTTAAGGATTAAATCTACAATATAATTTCTTTCCTCTACCATTCTGTTTAAGTGACCATATCACCTTAGATTAGCCCTGCTCAAAGATTCTTGAATGGCAACAATGTCAAGTTACTTTCTAATATCTTCATTTTTAATGGGATTCTAACACTAATGCCATCTGTTCGGGTCTCTAAATTTTCTCAGAAAGATTAGACTACAGAACTCTGATATCTGTAGTCTAATCTTTGATCAAGCTGTCTTGCATACTGCTCATTTAGTGTTTTACCTAATTTTTCTCTTATCTTATTCCATATAAATTTATTCAATTGACCTCCTCCATGCACACATATCATGTCAGCTTTGCTTATTCGGTTGTCTATTTCCATATTTAATTTGACATCTTCATTAAAAACTACCTAAATAGCTGAAATATTTTTCTTGTTCTATTGGTTCTCCATTAAAGTTTTTTAAATTCCTGCCTATTGTCATCTTTTTTTTTTTTTTTTACTGATTTACATGCTAAATTTGTTATAGCTATTATTCAATTTAGTTAAAGAATCCTGGAGACTTGCATGGGATGTGTTTAGGACTATAACAGTGTGTGCATAAAGCAAAGACCCAAGTTTGATATCTCCAATTTCAATATCAGGTTTAATGCCACTTTCTTTCATAATGCAACCCATATAGATGATGAATAAGAGCAGACAGTGTGTACCCATGTCTTACACCTGATTTTACATAAAAAAAATCTTCTTGTATTTAAATACAAACTATGTACTGCTCTGTTCTCTGTATAATGTTCAATTTACCTCATAATTGTAGCATTTTAAAAATGCTTTTTTCTGGCACCTCTTAAATTCTCTTTTCTCTTTGGATACATTACCAAACTGAATGCCTGCTCATTTTCAATGATACTGGTGACATAGATGAATAATTAGATACATGTTAATGCTTAAGGATAATTATCTTTAAATAACTATTTCAATCTGAAAAGAGTGGACTATCATCACTGAAATAAGACTGATTTCAAAAGGTAGAACACAAAACAATAGATTTCGCCTTCACAGCACAGTAAGCTATTCATGACAGCATCTGACATAAATTCTAACAAATGACATAACATTATTTAAAAAAAAAAAAAGTGATCATTATTTACAAGTTCATGAAAATCTCCCAAACTTTTGAGAAGGATATAGGGAAGTTCACAACTGATGCAATAAGGTCTCAGAGCAAAGCTCTCTTTGAATAAACTTTCAAACTTAAAATTACTTCTATGGATCAGGTGTGTTTCTGACAAAGAATTCTACTCCATGCTGACGAAGACCAGATGTACATTATAATACTGATGTTTATGAGGTCTCTCCTCAACAGATTGACTAGTTTGTCCAAAATATGAGAGAGAGAGAGAGAGAGAGAGAGCATTTGCAAAGTACCTAGTAAACATCCAAAAGAGATAAAGGCAAAAGTTAATCTCTGTTGAATGGTAAGAAGATAGACATTTGTTGATTAAAAACATGGGAATAAGATTATTTCTTCAGGATTATTGCAACTATTTCAGAGATGCCAGAAACAGATTTCTGGCATCTCTGTCATTATGTCAAAAATAATGGAACAGGACACAATGGTTATTATCATATGATGTGTAAAAAGGGATTAATTAACATATCACTATTATGATGTAAGCGGTGCTCACTAATTTGCACCAGTCACACTGATAAAACTAAAAATTTTAATAAAAAAGGAATTTTTAACTTTGTGTATATATAAATTTATTAAATGAAAACAAATCTCAAGTGAAACTTACCCATATTAACAAGCCCACTATTATTGTACAAAGTGCCAAGATGAGGTCCAGATAAAGATAAAAATGTATGCAAGCGGTTCAAATAAGGCTTCATTTCTGCCCTAGTTAGAGCAGATCGAATTATAATATTTCCTAGTGAGTGACCAATAAAACTGAAAGAAAATTATGTTTATTATGATGGTATTCTTTAACTTTTTCTTATAAATGCATGTAATTAAAAATCTCAAATAAACTTTAATAATTAGCCAAAATGATCTTAAAATTACCACACGACACTTACTTTTCCACATCCGTTACAAGGTGATCCGAATGCATTTTTGAAAATTATGGAGACAACTACCGTGTTTGAATAAAAACTTTAGTTTAATATAACTAAAATCTACATTCGACGTTTCGACCTTTATGTCAAGGTCATCTTCTGGAGCAGAAAACTATACATAGGAAACAAGCTACACTACAATCAAACTGGTTTGTTAAAGATACTGACCAACTGCTACAACAATTGTTGGCCTAAAGTCTGGTGAAAAAAAAAAAAAAAAAATTATACATCAACGCTAGAGTCCAATTATTAGTGTTATCTGTTGGTCGTAGAAATACATTGGGCGCAACACCAAGTATCTATCTATATACATCTATTCACGTCATGATTATACTTGTACATTCTGCCCAGTTGGTATGGAATGGTTTCTAATACTAGTTGAAGATTGGCTAGAGTCCTGACTTATGTTGGATCTTATATATTAGGTAGGCTGAATGTGTGCCATCCAGATCCTTGGAATTTTCATGCCATCTTTGTTGTTGATATTTGGGTGGTTTATCAGGATTTCGCAGGCTTCCTTAAATTTCCTTTCAAACCAGGTTTTTGTGTGGTGCAAAGAGTGGGTGCTTTTCCAGTTGATTTGGTGTAAGGTGTTGAGCGCGTGATCTGAGAGGTCTGCTTCGCCATAATGGTTATATTTAATGTGTCTAATGTGCTCTTTCTTGCATATAGGGATTGTCCATCCTGTTTCACCAATGTACGGTAAGTTACAGGTGCAGTGGATGCAATAGACTCCAGGATGAGCTAACGGGAGGAGAGGATCCTTAGAGGAGTTGAATATGGTTTTAAGTTTAGTGGGTGGTTTAAAGGTGGCCTTTCTAGATTCGTTTTTGTTGTTGTTTATGGAGTATTTTATTAATAGTATTTTTGTTATAGCCATTATTTATGATTGTGTCACTGATGATTTTTAGTTCTTGTTTCAGGGCTTGCTGGTTAGAGCAGATTGTTGTAGCTCTGTTTTTAAGGGTGCTAATGACTCCATATTTTTGTGATGGGTGGTGGTATAAATTAGCATGTATGTATTGGCCAGTGTGTGTCGGTTTTCAGTAGACCGTGAAGGATAGACTGCCTGAAGGAAGACGTGTGATTAGTGTGTCTAAAAATGGGAGCGAATTTTGATTTTTGATTTCGATGGTAAATTGTATGCGTTCGTGTTGTTTGTTCAGGTGGCTAAGTAATGTGTTTAGCGTTTGCCACCCGTGCAGCCAGATCGCGAACACGGCGTCAACGTATCTAAGCCAGACTGTTGGTCTTAGCGTGGCGGAATCAAGAGACCTTTGCTCGAAGGTTTCCATGTAGAAATTAGCGATTGGGGGGATAGTGGTGAACACATAGCTGTACCTTCTTTCTGTAAGTAAAATTTGTTTTGCCACATGAGGTAACCGGACTGTAGTACGTGGGCAAAGAGGGCCGTAATGTTGGGTGGGAATTTGTTCTGTAGTAGGAGAATTGTGAAATGAAAAAAAGTAAACAAATTGGATTTTATCTACCATATAGAAAGAGGCATCAGGTCTCTACCTTACAATATAGCAGATAAAATACGACTAGAAACTAGTAATGTCCTGAACACTAAGAAAACCATACATAACAATCTCACTAAAACAGAACTAGCAGCAATTAAGTCATTAAAAGCCAAACAAAACATAATAATAACGAAATCGGATAAAGGCAATGCCACTGTCGTCCTTGACAGGTCAACATACATACATACAACATACTTGAAATGAATCAACTAGTAGTCGATAACACATATAAGCTAATAAATTATAACCCAACAAAAAGGATAAAACAGAGAAACTACTCAAGCCCAACACTTCTTGGCCACCAGACACTGTTAAAAAACTCAAACCCCACTATGCCCCCCCCCCAGAATATATGGGGTCCCGAAAATACACAAACAAAATGTCTCCCTTCAACCAGTTGTGGAAGGAATAGACAGTCCCAATTACCACTTAGCCAAGAAATGAGCAGCAACACTCAAGGAGTTGGTAGGTCATTCCCCCTCCTACATAAAAAAACACACAACACTTTAAAAACAAAATTAAAAACATAACACTCGACAAAGACGACTTATTAGTCAGTTTCGATGTTTCTGCCCTTTTCAGTAATGTCCCAATCAATGACACAATTCTCCTACTACAGAACAAATTCCCGCCCGACATCACGGCCCTCTTTGCCCATGCACTACAGTCTGGTTACTTCGTGTGGCAAAACAAATTTTACCTACAGAAAGAAGTTACAGCCATTGCTCACCACTATCACCCCCAACCGCTAATTTCTACATGAAAACCTTTGAGCAAAGGGCTCTTGATTCTGCCACGCTAAGACCGACAGTCTGGCTTAGATACGTTGACGACGTGTTCGCGATCTGGCCGCACGGGCGACAAACGCTAAACACATTCCTTAGCCACCTGAACAAACAACACAAACGCATACAATTTACCATCAAAATCGAAAATCAAAATTCGCTCCCATTTCTAGACACACTAATCACACGTCTTCCTTCAGGCAGTCTATCCTTCACGGTCTACCAAAAACCGACACACACTGGCCAATACATACATGCTAATTCATACCACCACCCATCACAAAAATATGGAGTCATTAGCACCCTTAAAAACAGAGCTACAACAATCTGCTCTAACCAGCAAGCCCTGAAACAAGAACTAAAAATCATCAGCGATATATTCATAAATAATGGCTATAACAAAAATACTATTAATAAAATACTCCATAAAACAACAACAAAAACGAATCTAGATTACAGTAAAACCATAGCCATCCCATACATTAAAGGGTTATCAGAAAAGAAAAAAAATCAACAGAATACTACAACATTATAACCTCAATGTCACCTTTAAACCACCCACTAAACTTAAAACCATATTCAACTCCTCTAAGAATCCTCTCCTCCCGTTAGCTCATCCTAAAGTCTATTGCATCCTCTGCACCTGTAACTTACCGTACATTGGTGAAACAGAATGGACAATCCCTATACCCAAGAAAGAATACATTAGACATATTAAATATAACCATTATGGCGAAGCAGGCCTCTCAGACCACGCGCTCAACACCTTACACCAAATCAACTGGAAAAGCACCCACTCTTTATACCACACAAAAGTTTGGTTTGAGAGGAAATTTAAGGAAGCCTGCGAAATCCTGATAAACCACCCAAATATCGACAACAAAGATGGCATGAAAATTCCAAGGATCTGGATGGCACACATTCAGCCTACCTAATATATAAGATCCAACATAAGTCAGGACTCTAGCCAATCTTCAGTTAGTATTAGAAACCATTCCATACCAACTGGGCGGAAAGTACAAGTATAATCATGACGTTAATATATGTATATAGATAGATACTTGGTGTTGTGCCCAATGTATTACTACAACCAACAGATAACACTAATAATAGGACTCTAGCGTGGATGTATAATTTTTTTTTTTTTTTTCAACAGACGTCAGGCCAACAATTGTTGTAGCAGTTGGTCAGTATCTTTAATAAACCAGTCTGATTGTTGTAGTGCAGCTTGTTTCCTGTGTATAGTTTTCTGCTCCAGAAGATGACCTTGATATAAAGGTCGAAACGTCGAATGTAGATTTTAATTATATTAAACTAAAGTTTTTATTCAAACACGGTAGTTGTCTCCATAATTTTCAAAAATGCTTACTTTTCCACACTTTTATGCAACAATATAACAATGGCATTTGTAAGAGTACTGTGTGTATGTATAAAACATTTAGGTTGCACATGATACTAATTAATGTACTAAAGGTTTAAAACCTGTAGATGGAAGCTACAACCAATTATTTTGACTTAGTACATTTCTGCCTTAGAGATGTACTAAGAATTCCATTATTACCAATTGATATGCCATATCAGCTGGCCATAACAGGAATACCATATTACAAGTATTCATATTTTTGTAATTATTGAGCTACATAAAGAAATGAAAACAATTTACAAGAAAAATTTGATTCACTAAAATATAGCTGTCAAGCACATTTGATAGCATATTTATTGTAAATGCAGATATTTAAATATTTTTAAGTAAAACATGAAACTAAATAGCCTTCTCTGTTTTCTAAAAAACAGTTAGAGAAGGCTAAAATTTTCTTCAGCAGGAGATATATATATATATGGTTGTAATGAGAATGAAACTGCACACATAGGAAACTGTTACAGTTATTACTATAATAGTTACCAGAGTAAATCATAATAAATAACACGTCATGAAGCAAATGTTTTGTATTTAAACCTGCAGTTTACAATAAAATTTTCTGAAGCCTTCCCACAATGATGTGTATTGTGAATAAATATCACCAATACACCAATTATTGCAAAATTTATTCCTTTCCAGATAGCGAAATATTTTAAACCTATTGGCTTTCTCGCTTTGTACATATTGGAGTTTCAGATGCCAATTAATTATATTCTTGGTCTCATTCTTTATCCAAGCGTAAGCGAAGTTTGCACGTGAAGTAACTTCATGACTGGACTACTTGTATATAGAGGTTAATGACTCCACATCAATTGCCTTAGTATCCCATAATGCAACACACATATCCTTATGAACAAGGATAATACTATGCATTATGGGAAGGGCCATTACCCAGACTGGTTTCAACTTTTATTGAGTTCTCATCAATGGGAGCCAGATCCACAAGTGATACCAAGGTTGAAGGCAATACAGAAGTCCTATTTCCATATAAAAGGTAGTCCAAAGGTGTCACACATTATTACTAAAATACTCTGGATTAGAGATAGATTTTATTTATTTATTATTTCACTTGGTTATACTATGAATTAAAGATGCCATATATGCCATAATATGCCTGTAAATTAAAGATGCCAAGACCTCAAATAAAGGTTGAAACTGGTCTGGATAGTGGCCTTTCGCATAATGCACGATATTATACTTGTCTGCAAGGATATGTGTTGCATTACGGGATACTAAGGCAACTTATGTGAAGTCATTAGCCTCTATATACAAGTAGCCCAGTCGTGAAGTTATTTCACATGCAAACTTTGTTTGCTTACACTTGGATAAAGGATTAAATCTAGAATATAATTTCTTGGCATCTTTAATTTATAGTATAATCAAGTTAAAAAATTTTCAACATCTATCCCTAATCCAGAGTATTTTAGTAATAAGGTGTGATACCTTTTGACTACCTTTATATGGAATACAATTTCTGCATTACTTCAAGCTTGATATCACTTGTTGGTCTGGCTCCCACTGATGAGACCTCAATAAAGGTAGAAACTAGTCTGGATACTGGCCCTTAGCATAATGCATAGCATTTTCCTTGTTTGTAAGGATATGTGTGTTGCATTATGAGATACTAAGGCAATTGATGTGGATTCATTAGCCTCTATATACAAGTAGCCCAGTCATGAAGTTACTTCATGTGCAAACTTTGTTTACTTACACTTGGATAAAGAATGAGACCAAGAATGTAATTTCTTAGCATCTTTAATTTAATCTTTTTATGCCACCGTATTAATTTCACTCTATTTAGTAAACTGATATTTTAATGTA